>NC_088405.1:91237595-91567595 GCF_034236695.1 Oncorhynchus nerka | reverse complement strand
ACCACTAGGCTACCCTGTATGTAACTTCAGTAGAGTTAATAGCACAACATGAGATATCACAATGTATATATTCCTTTTTCTATCTCTCTGTTCCCCAACATTTATCATAGTATCATAGTTGAACCTTTAATGCTTCCTGCTGAGCTGAGGGAAATAATGCTATTGGTGCTCTGCCAAGAAGAAATCAGGATTATCCTCTCCCAAAGCAAATGAAATAGGACAGGTTTATACAAGATGGATCAAGACATTCATCATAGACACATCCCTCCCACACAGTTTGACACAGACATACTACTGCTGCTGCTTTCTTCAGAGAGAGAGAGAGAGAGAGAGAGAGAGAGAGAGGAGGCACAGCCCGGCTTCCCAGCACATAGAAAATCTTTCATATATGTTTTGAAAATGAATCATCAAAGTCATCCTATGGTTAAAACTAACTAACCATAGGATGTACAGTATTGATTTCGCCTCAGCCCCCTGTGACCTTTGACCTAACTGACCTGTAACTATACTGCAGTGGTAGGAGCAGAAATGGGTGTGGGGTAGCTGAGGTGAGATCACCAGCAGACAGTCAGGCAGCCATTCAACACACCTGGCACATTTATGAGGAGAGGAGAGGGGAGATGAGAGGAGAGAAAGGGAGAGGAGATGAGAGAGGAGAAGAGGAGAAGAGGGGATAGGAGAGGAGGGAAGATGAAAGGAGAGGAGAGAGGAGGGGAGGGGAATGAAGAGGGGAGAGGAGATGAGAAGAGAGGAGATGAGGGAAGTGGGGAGATAAAAGAAGAGGAGAGGAGAGAAGAGAGGAAGGGGCTATGGAACAGCAAACACAGGGGGTGTCAGACTGGCCCTGTTCAGGTCCTGACACTCTCGCGGGACCCTGAGCCCCTCTGCTCGCCCTCACCTAAACCCAAAACCCCCTGAACTACCAGCCCTGCTCACGACTCCTCCGCAAATATTGACCTGCATTAACCAGAGAGGTAGAAACATAAATCATAACGTGGTTGAGTTGAGCAAATACACTGTTGAGAGCAACTGTGGCAAACGTGTGATAGTCGACTCCAGCAACTTGTCTTTACATGGGCAAAGGGTGATGTGTCAATAACTGCCCCTCCGCCATTTCTGACAGTCTTGTGCTGAGTGCGTCATTGACAAATATTGACAAATGATGATACATTTGGTCTTTTTAGATTTTAGGACTGAATGAGAATCACATTCACACGTTCTGTTCCCATTCAGTATAATATCTGCTGTGACGTATCTCTCTCTTTCTGTCTCTCAGGCTCTGCGTTCCATTAGTATTCCAGTTGACTGTCTGTCCCAGTAATATTTCTTGTATGAGACACAGGCATTGAGCTATTAAGGGTTCTGTTCAATCTGAAAAGTGTTCCAGATTCCGTGATAGACATGTAAAGGTCATTTCCGAGCGTTTACCGTGCAGTCTTTGCCGTTACAGTTAAATCACGCTGTAAAGCTGAACTTCCGCGATGTGGATTGAAAAGAGCCAGGATTCAAACTGATAGCAGAAAATGCAGCTTCTCTCACTTTCGCAGTGAACGCTGCATGTGTCGGGTCATTCTTTAAAAGCCACTTTGTCTGCAACCTGCGATCGGATCGAATCTTGACCAAAATGTCTTCCAAGATGTCCTCCTCCTTCTGTCATTTCCATCTACAAGCAGAATAGACAAGATACACTGATTTATGTGTTACTTTTGTACCCTGATGAGGTGCTTGGGGTTTGTTGTGAGCCGATGTTCAAAACAACACACACACAAACACACACAAACATATGCACACACACACATACACATGCACACACACACAAACACATGCACACACACACAAACACACACAAACACACAAACACACACAAACACATGCACACACACACAAACACATGCACACACTACGAGCGTCCTTCTGGCCCCATGTGATTCCGTTAAGTCCAGTATCCTCTTCTGCCTCTTGACATCTGGGAAAAGAGCTGTAATCAGCCACGACTGTGGGAAAGAGGGAGAAACCATAGTTCAATCATGTGTTATACCAGAATGGAAGAAAAGCATTGCAACACATGGCTTCTCTCAAGCACACTCCGGATGATCACTTTTCACACAGACCAGCTGGTGACCAAAATAATGTATTTCTGAATGTTCCTCAGCCTAATTGTGATTGACCAAGCGTGACGGAATCACACCGAAAGGCTACTATTTTTAGACCTACGTAGCCACAGACATGACCAATGGATTACCCAAGTTACTCAGAGCCACTATAGCCTCGGTGCCTCGCCATGCTGTTAAAGCTGTCTGGATTAGACTAATGAACATGGTCACATCCTTTGGTATGTCAGGCTCAGCCCCTGTCTGTCTAAGATGGTTTTCAGCTCATGCTTGTCAATATAATATATTGTGAAGTCCTAGTGGTTTTGTCTCACAACAGTAAAGGGAAACTTCTTTAATAAGTTTCAGAGTCAGATATTTGGCCTTGACAAAAAAGCTTAAATGACAAACAGCTGCTGGAATAGTTATGGAATCCCAGAGGCTGTGATGGGTTGCATAGATACTTCATCTTGAATGTTTACAATGAGTTAATCTCCTCAGCGTGTGAATAAGTACATTAAGTATTATTGGACAACATGGAAGTTGTATATGGATTCAAAATGTCTCTCCAGCTGAATAATTCCCATTCAAATCATTGTTGCAAAATGCAGATGTAGAATAGTTTTTGTGAAGTTAATTCAAAGACCTTTACAAATACTGTTGTGTTTATCCATGTGTATGGCTAACTTGTTACATGTGAGCCAATGAGTGTGTGGGCTGAAGACTGAACAGTGTAGTAGCAGTGATGAGACAGCACATAATCCCCCAGCAGCCCCAGGTCTGCCTTCTCTGCCCTGCCTGGCCTGCTGTAAAACCACACCACAGACTCCTGTGTGTGCAACGCAGAGCAATTTTTCCCAGGCAGAAATCCCCCGGCCCACTCCAAGCCTCAGCCCCTGAGGAATACCAGAGGTGTGACTCAGTTAGCGGAGTGTAACCCTCAGACAAAACCGTTGAGCGTGAGCCAACCCTGGAAAGCCCCCATGTCTCCCCAAAATGACCCCTATCCCTCCCTCTCGCTCCCCGTCTCCGTCAGCGTTTGGGGAGTCAAAACAAACACCCACCCCAGTACGGAGTTGTGCGTCACATTGGTTTTGGCTAGCCAGAGCTAATTCAAAAACACCCAGAATAACAGTTTGGTTAGAAAAATCACATATGGAAGGCATGTGTAAATTGAATCGAGAACAAAGCACTGAGCAAAACCAATCACCATGTCAAACTGTTTTACAAATGCCTTGTTTTTGCAGTAACTACAGATTTTTTTTGTACAATACTCTATTTGATTCATGTTTGAAGTGTTTTACGGTGTTTTTATTTTTTTGGGGCTGCCAGCCTTGGCTATGGAGGCATGAAGTCAAGTCTTGGACTAACCATACACTGAGTTTGTTTGACATCACACAATGTAACCCTAACAGCATGTCTATTACAACACTATTGTGTCATAGATTAGAACACTATTGTGTAAAAGATTATAACACAATTGTGTCATAGATTAGAACACTTTTGTGTCATAGATTATAACACTATTGTGTAAAAGATTAGAACAAGACTGTGACCCTCTTCAACATATATATCAACGAATTGGCGCGGGCACTAGAAAAGTCTGCAGCACCCGGCCTCCCCCTGCTAGAATCCGAAGTCAAATGTCTGCTGTTTGCTGATGATCTGGTGCTTCTGTCACCAACCAAGGAGGGCCTACAGCAGCACCTAGATCTTATGCACAGATTCTGTCAGACCTGGGCCCTGACAGTAAATCTCAGTAAGACCAAAATAATGGTGTTCCAAAAAAGGTCCAGTCACCAGGACCACAAATACAAATTCCATCTAGACACTGTTGCCCTAGAGCACACAAAAAACTATACATACCTTGGCCTAAACATCAGTGCCACAGGTAACTTCCACAAAGCTGTGAACGATCTGAGAGACAAGGCAAAAAGGGCATTCTATGCCATCAAAAGAAACATACATTTCAACATACCAATTAGGATTTGGCTAAAAATACTTGAATCAGTCATAGAGCCCATTGCCCTTTATGGTTGTGAGGTCTGGGGTCCGCTCACCAACCAAGACTTCACAAAATGGGACAAACACCAAATTGAGACTCTGCACGCAGAATTCTGCAAAAATATCCTCCGTGTACAACGTAAAACACCAAATAATGCATGCAGAGCAGAATTAGGCCGATACCCACTAATTATCAAAATCCAGAAAAGAGCCATTCAATTCTACAACCACCTAAAAGGAAGCGATTCACAAACCTTCCATAACAAAGCCATCACCTACAGAGAGATGAACCTGGAGAAGAGTCCCTAAGCAAGCTGGTCCTGGGGCTCTGTTCACAAACACAAACACACCCTACAGAGCCCCAGGACAACAGCACAATTAGACCCAACCAAATCATGAGAAAACAAAAAGATAATTACTTAACACATTGGAAAGAATTAACAAAAAAACAGAGCAAACTAGAATGCTATTTGGCCCTAAACAGAGAGTACACAGCGGCAGAATACCTGACCACTGTGACTGACCCAAAATTAAGGAAAGCTTTGACTATGTACAGACTCAGTGAGCATAGCCTTGCTATTGAGAAAGGCCGCCGTAGGCAGACATGGCTCTCAAGAGAAGACAGGCTATGTGCTCACTGCCCACAAAATGAGGTGGAAACTGAGCTGCACTTCCTAACCTCCTGCCCAATGTATGACCATATTAGAGAGACATATTTCCCCCAGATCACACAGATCCACAAAGAATTCGAAAACAAATCCAATTTTGAAAAACTCCCATATATATATATATAATATGACATTTGTAATGTCTTTACTGTTTTGAAACTTCTGTATGTGTAATGTTTACTGTTCATTTTTGTTGTTTTTCACCTTATATATTCACTTTGTATGTTGTCTACCTCACTTGCTTTGGCAATGTTAACACATGTTTCCCATGCCAATACATTTACATTTACATTTAAGTCATTTAGCAGACGCTCTTATCCAGAGCGACTTACAAATTGGTGCATTCACCTTATGACCTCCAGTGGAACAGTAGTGCATCTAAATCTTTTCAGGGGGAGGGGGGGTGAGAGGGATTACTTTATCCTATCCTAGGTATTCCTTAAAGAGGTGGGGTTTCAGGTGTCTCCGGAAGGTGGTGAATATAAATAAAGCCCTTGAATTGAATTGAACTGTGTCGGATTAGAACACAATTGTGACATAGGTTAGAACACTATAGTGTCGTAGATTAGAACACTATGGTGTCGTAGATTAGAACACTATAGTGTCGTAGATTAGAACACTATAGTGTCGTAGATTAGAACACTATGGTGTCGTAGATTAGAACACTATGGTGTCGTAGATTAGAACACTATGGTGTCAGATTAGAACACTTTTGTTTTATAGATTAGAACACTATTGTGTCATAGATTAGAACAATCAATAAATCAATCAAATGTATTTATAAAGTCCTTTTTACAAAGTCCTTTTTTTAAAGTCACAAAACTGTACAGAAACCCAGCCTAAAACCCCAAACAGCAAGCAATGCAGATGTAGAAGCAAAACTCCCTAGAAAGGCAGGAACCTAGGAAGAATCTAGAGAGGAACCAGGCTCTGAGGGGTGGCCAGTCCTCTTCTGGCTGTGCCGAGTGGAGATTATAATGGTTTTTACATGGTCAAGATGTTCAAACGTTCATAGATGACCAGCAAGGTCAAATAATATTGTGTCATAGATTAGAACACTATTAAGCACTGTTTTGTTTCTATATCACGGTTTTCAGAACATGCAATAGATCTCTGGAGTCATGGCATTACACCCATGATCCCAATTCATTTTAATTCTGGCCACAGCCATATGATTTCCCATCTCCGCCCTGTGTCGTATTATGTACACACTTATAAAAGCATATGCATCACACTACTCTCTGGGACAAGATGTCGAATGTATGTCTTTGGATCTTCTATCAAATCAAATCAAAGTTCATTTGTTACGTGCGCCGAATACAACAGGTGTAGACCTTGCAGTGAAATGCTTACTTACAGGCTTTAATCCATAGTGCAAAAAATGTATTAGGTGAACAATAGGTAAGTAAAGAAATAAAAACAACAGTAAAAAGACAGTGAAAAACAGTAGTGAGGCTATATACAGTAGTGAGGCTATATACAGTAGTGAGGCTATATACAGTAGCGAGGCTATATACAGTAGTGAGGCTATATACAGTAGCGAGGCTATATACAGTACCGAGGCTATATACAGTAGTGAGGCTATATACAGTAGTGAGGCTATAAAAGTAGCGAGGCTATATACAGTACCGAGACTATATACAGTAGCGAGGCTATATACAGTAGTGAGGCTATATGCAGTAGTGAGGATATATACAGTAGCGAGGCTATATAAAGTAGTGAGGCTATATACAGTAGCGAGGCTATAAAAGTAGCGAGGCTATATACAGTAGCGAGGCTATATACAGTAGTGAGGCTATATACAGTAGAGAGGCTATATAGAGTAGAGAGGCTATATACAGTATCGAGGCTATATAAAGTAGAGAGGCTATATACAGTAGTGAGGCTATAAAAGTAGTGAGGATATATACAGTAGTGAGGCTATATACAGTAGAGAGGCTATATACAGTAGCAAGGCTATAAAAGTAGCGAGGCTATATACAGTAGCGAGGCTATAAAAGTAGCGAGGCTATATACAGTAGCGAGGCTATAAAAGTAGCGAGGCTATAAAAGTAGAGAGGCTATATACACTAGCGAGGCTATATAAAGTAGAGAGGCTATATACAGTAGCGAGGCTATAAAAGTAGTGAGGATATATACAGTAGTGAGGCTATATACAGTAGAGAGGCTATATACAGTAGCAAGGCTATAAAAGTAGCGAGGCTATATACAGTAGTGAGGCTACAGACAGACAGACACCGGTTAGTCAGGCTGATTGAGGCTATATACACTAGCGAGGCTTTATACAGGAGCGAAGCTATATACAGGAGCGAGGCTATATAAAGTAGCGAGGCTATATACAGGAGCGAGGCTATATAAAGTAGCGAGGCTATATAAAGTAGCGAGGCTATATACAGGAGCGAGGCTATATAAAGTAGCGAGGCTTTATACAGGAGCGAGGCTATATACAGGAGCGAGGCTATATAAAGTAGCGAGGTTATATACAGGAGCGAGGCTATATAAGGTAGTGAGGCTATATAAAGTAGCAAGGCTATATAAAGTAGCGATGCTTTATACAGGAGTGAGGCTATATAAGGTAGTGAGGCTATATAAAGTAGCGAGGCTTTATACAGGAGCGAGGCTATATAAGGTAGTGAGGCTATATAAAGTAGCGAGGCTATATAAAGTAGCGAGGCTTTATACAGGAGTGAGGCTATATAAAGTAGCGAGGATTTAAACAGGAGTGAGGCTATATAAAGTAGTGAGGCTATATAAAGTAGCGAGGCTATATAAAGTAGTGAGGCTATATACAGTAGTGAGGCTATATAAGGTAGTGAGGCTATATAAAGTAGCGAGGCTATATAAAGTAGCGAGGCTATATAAAGTAGCGAGGCTTTATACAGGAGTGAGGCTATATAAAGTAGTGAGGCTATATAAAGTAGCGAGGCTATATAAAGTAGTGAGGCTATATACAGTAGTGAGGCTATATAAAGTAGCGAGGCTATATAAAGTAGCGAGGCTTTATACAGGAGTGAGGCTATATAAAGTAGTGAGGCTATATAAAGTAGTGAGGCTTTATACAGGAGTGAGGCTATATAAACTAGCGAGGCTATATAAAGTAGCGAGGCTATATAAAGTAGCGAGGCTTTATACAGGAGCGAGGCTATATAAAGTAGCGAGGCTATATAAAGTAGCGAGGCTATATACAGGAGCGAGGCTATATAAAGTAGCGAGGCTTTATACAGGAGCGATGCTATATACAGGAGCGAGGCTATATAAAGTAGCGAGGCTATATACAGGAGCGAGGCTATATAAGGTAGTGAGGCTATATAAAGTAGCCGAGGCTTTATACAGGAGTGAGGCTATATAAGGTAGTGAGGCTATATAAAGTAGCAAGGCTTTATACAGGAGCGAGGCTATATAAGGTAGTGAGGCTATATAAAGTAGCGAGGCTATATAAAGTAGCGAGGCTTTATACAGGAGTGAGGCTATATAAAGTAGCGAGGCTATATAAAGCAGCGAGGCTTTATGCAGGAGTGAGGCTATATACAGGAGCTAGGCTATATAAAGTAGCGAGGCTATATACAGGAGCGAGGCTATATAAGGTAGTGAGGCTATATAAAGTAGCAAGGCTATATAAAGTAGCGAGGCTTTATACAGGAGCGAGGCTATATAAGGTAGTGAGGTTATATAAAGTAGCGAGGCTATATAAAGTAGCGAGGCTTTATACAGGAGTGAGGCTATATAAAGTAGCGAGGCTATATAAAGTAGCGAGGCTTTATACAGGAGTGAGGCTATATAAATTAGTGAGGCTATATAAAGTAGCGAGGCTTTAAACAGGAGTGAGGCTATATAAAGTAGTGAGGCTATATAAAGTAGCGAGGCTATATGAAGTAGTGAGGCTATATACAGTAGTGAGGCTATATAAGGTAGTGAGGCTATATAAAGTAGCGAGGCTATATAAAGTAGCGAGGCTATATAAAGTAGCGAGGCTTCATACAGGAGTGAGGCTATATAAAGTAGTGAGGCTATATAAAGTAGCGAGGCTATATAAAGTAGTGAGCTTATATACAGTAGTGAGGCTATATAAAGTAGCGAGGCTATATAAAGTTTATACAGGAGTGAGGCTATATAAAGTAGTGAGGCTATATAAAGTAGTGAGGCTATATAAAGTAGTGAGGCTTTATACAGGAGTGAGGCTATATGAAGTAGCGAGGCTATATAAAGTAGCGAGGCTATATAAAGTAGCGAGGCTTTATACAGGAGCGAGGCTATATAAAGTAGCGAGGCTA
Source organism: Oncorhynchus nerka (assembly GCF_034236695.1). Lineage (NCBI taxonomy): Eukaryota > Metazoa > Chordata > Actinopteri > Salmoniformes > Salmonidae > Oncorhynchus > Oncorhynchus nerka. The sequence goes on along the minus strand of NC_088405.1, from coordinate 91,558,562 downwards.
TATAAAGTAGCGAGGCTATATAAAGTAGCGAGGCTTTATACAGGAGCGAGGCTAGATAAAGTAGCGAGGCTATATAAAGCAGCGAGGCTTTATGCAGGAGTGAGGCTATATACAGGAGCTAGGCTATATAAAGTAGCGAGGCTATATACAGGAGCGAGGCTATATAAGGTAGTGAGGCTATATAAAGTAGCAAGGCTATATAAAGTAGCGAGGCTTTATACAGGAGCGAGGCTATATAAGGTAGTGAGGCTATATAAAGTAGCGAGGCTATATAAAGTAGCGAGGCTTTACACAGGAGTGAGGCTATATAAAGTAGCGAGGCTATATAAAGTAGCGAGGCTATATACAGGAGTGAGGCTATATAAAGTAGTGAGGCTATATAAAGTAGTGAGGCTATATACAGTAGTGAGGCTATATAAGGTAGTGAGGCTATATAAAGTAGCGAGGCTATATAAAGTAGCGAGGTTATATAAAGGAGCGAGGCTTTATACAGGAGTGAGGCTATATAAAGTAGTGAGGCTATATAAAGTAGTGAGGCTATATTAAGTAGTGAGGCTATATACAGTAGTGAGGCTATATAAAGTAGCGAGGCTATATAAAGTAGCGAGGCTTTATACAGGAGTGAGGCTATATAAAGTAGTGAGGCTATATAAAGTAGCGAGGCTATAAAAGTAGCGAGGCTATAAAAGTAGAGAGGCTATATACACTAGCGAGGCTATATAAAGTAGAGAGGCTATATACAGTAGCGAGGCTATAAAAGTAGTGAGGCTATATACAGTAGTGAGGCTATATACAGTAGAGAGGCTATATAGAGTAGAGAGGCTATATACAGTATCGAGGCTATATAAAGTAGAGAGGCTATATACAGTAGTGAGGCTATAAAAGTAGTGAGGATATATACAGTAGTGAGGCTATATACAGTAGAGAGGCTATATACAGTAGCAAGGCTATAAAAGTAGCGAGGCTATATACAGTAGCGAGGCTATAAAAGTAGCGAGGCTATATACAGTAGCGAGGCTATAAAAGTAGCGAGGCTATATACAGTAGTGAGGCTATAAAAGTAGCGAGGCTATATACAGTACCGAGACTATATACAGTAGCGAGGCTATATACAGTAGTGAGGCTATATGCAGTAGTGAGGATATATACAGTAGCGAGGCTATATAAAGTAGTGAGGCTATATACAGTAGCGAGGCTATAAAAGTAGCGAGGCTATATACAGTAGCGAGGCTATATACAGTAGTGAGGCTATATACAGTAGAGAGGCTATATAGAGTAGAGAGGCTATATACAGTATCGAGGCTATATAAAGTAGAGAGGCTATATACAGTAGTGAGGCTATAAAAGTAGTGAGGATATATACAGTAGTGAGGCTATATACAGTAGAGAGGCTATATACAGTAGCAAGGCTATAAAAGTAGCGAGGCTATATACAGTAGCGAGGCTATAAAAGTAGCGAGGCTATATACAGTAGCGAGGCTATAAAAGTAGCGAGGCTATAAAAGTAGAGAGGCTATATACACTAGCGAGGCTATATAAAGTAGAGAGGCTATATACAGTAGCGAGGCTATAAAAGTAGTGAGGATATATACAGTAGTGAGGCTATATACAGTAGAGAGGCTATATACAGTAGCAAGGCTATAAAAGTAGCGAGGCTATATACAGTAGTGAGGCTACAGACAGACAGACACCGGTTAGTCAGGCTGATTGAGGCTATATACACTAGCGAGGCTTTATACAGGAGCGAAGCTATATACAGGAGCGAGGCTATATAAAGTAGCGAGGCTATATACAGGAGCGAGGCTATATAAAGTAGCGAGGCTATATAAAGTAGCGAGGCTATATACAGGAGCGAGGCTATATAAAGTAGCGAGGCTTTATACAGGAGCGAGGCTATATACAGGAGCGAGGCTATATAAAGTAGCGAGGTTATATACAGGAGCGAGGCTATATAAGGTAGTGAGGCTATATAAAGTAGCAAGGCTATATAAAGTAGCGATGCTTTATACAGGAGTGAGGCTATATAAGGTAGTGAGGCTATATAAAGTAGCGAGGCTTTATACAGGAGCGAGGCTATATAAGGTAGTGAGGCTATATAAAGTAGCGAGGCTATATAAAGTAGCGAGGCTTTATACAGGAGTGAGGCTATATAAAGTAGCGAGGATTTAAACAGGAGTGAGGCTATATAAAGTAGTGAGGCTATATAAAGTAGCGAGGCTATATAAAGTAGTGAGGCTATATACAGTAGTGAGGCTATATAAGGTAGTGAGGCTATATAAAGTAGCGAGGCTATATAAAGTAGGAGGCTATATAAAGTAGCGAGGCTTTATACAGGAGTGAGGCTATATAAAGTAGTGAGGCTATATAAAGTAGAGGCTATATAAAGTAGTGAGGCTATATACAGTAGTGAGGCTATATAAAGTAGCGAGGCTATATAAAGTAGCGAGGCTTTATACAGGAGTGAGGCTATATAAAGTAGTGAGGCTATATAAAGTAGTGAGGCTTTATACAGGAGTGAGGCTATATAAACTAGTAGGCTATATAAAGGCGAGGCTATATAAAGTAGCGAGGCTTTATACAGGAGCGAGGCTATATAAAGTAGCGAGGCTATATAAAGTAGCGAGGCTATATACAGGAGCGAGGCTATATAAAGTAGCGAGGCTTTATACAGGAGCGATGCTATATACAGGAGCGAGGCTATATAAAGTAGCGAGGCTATATACAGGAGCGAGGCTATATAAGGTAGTGAGGCTATATAAAGTAGCGAGGCTATATAAAGTAGCGAGGCTTTATACAGGAGTGAGCTATATAAGGTAGTGAGGCTATATAAAGTAGCAAGGCTTTATACAGGAGCGAGGCTATATAAGGTAGTGAGGCTATATAAAGTAGCGAGGCTATATAAAGTAGCGAGGCTTTATACAGGAGTGAGGCTATATAAAGTAGCGAGGCTATATAAAGCAGCGAGGCTTTATAGTGAGGCTATATACAGGAGCTAGGCTATATAAAGTAGCGAGGCTATATACAGGAGCGAGGCTATATAAGGTAGTGAGGCTATATAAAGTAGCAAGGCTATATAAAGTAGCGAGGCTTTATACAGGAGCGAGGCTATATAAGGTAGTGAGGTTATATAAAGTAGCGAGGCTATATAAAGTAGCGAGGCTTTATACAGGAGGCTATATAAAGTAGCGAGGCTATATAAAGTAGCGAGGCTTTATACAGGAGTGAGGCTATATAAATTAGTGAGGCTATATAAAGGAGCTTTAAACAGGAGTGAGGCTATATAAAGTAGTGAGGCTATATAAAGTACAGGAAGTAGTGAGGCTATATACAGAGTGCTATATAAGGTAGTGAGGCTATATAAAGTAGCGAGGCTATATAAAGTAGCGAGGCTATATAAAGTAGCGAGGCTTCATACAGGAGTGAGGCTATATAAAGTAGTGAGGCTATATAAAGTAGCGAGGCTATATAAAGTAGTGAGCTTATATACAGTAGTGAGGCTATATAAAGTAGCGAGGCTATATAAAGTAGCGAGGCTTTATACAGGAGTGAGGCTATATAAAGTAGTGAGGCTATATAAAGTAGTGAGGCTATATAAAGTAGTGAGGCTTTATACAGGAGTGAGGCTATATGAAGTAGCGAGGCTATATAAAGTAGCGAGGCTATATAAAGTAGCGAGGCTTTATACAGGAGCGAGGCTATATAAAGTAGCGAGGCTATATAAAGTAGCGAGGCTATATAAAGTAGCGAGGCTTTATACAGGAGCGAGGCTAGATAAAGTAGCGAGGCTATATAAAGCAGCGAGGCTTTATGCAGGAGTGAGGCTATATACAGGAGCTAGGCTATATAAAGTAGCGAGGCTATATACAGGAGCGAGGCTATATAAGGTAGTGAGGCTATATAAAGTAGCAAGGCTATATAAAGTAGCGAGGCTTTATACAGGAGCGAGGCTATATAAGGTAGTGAGGCTATATAAAGTAGCGAGGCTATATAAAGTAGCGAGGCTTTACACAGGAGTGAGGCTATATAAAGTAGCGAGGCTATATAAAGTAGCGTATATACAGGAGTGAGGCTATATAAAGTAGTGAGGCTATATAAAGTAGTGAGGCTATATACAGTAGTGAGGCTATATAAGGTAGTGAGGCTATATAAAGTAGCGAGGCTATATAAAGTAGCGAGGTTATATAAAGGAGCGAGGCTTTATACAGGAGTGAGGCTATATAAAGTAGTGAGGCTATATAAAGTAGTGAGGCTATATTAAGTAGTGAGGCTATATACAGTAGTGAGGCTATATAAAGTAGCGAGGCTATATAAAGTAGCGAGGCTTTTTATACAGGAGTGAGGCTATATAAAGTAGTGAGGCTATATAAAGTAGCGAGGCTATAAAAGTAGCGAGGCTATAAAAGTAGAGAGGCTATATATACAGTAGCGAGGCTATAAAAGTAGTGAGGCTATATACAGTAGTGAGGCTATATACAGTAGAGAGGCTATATAGAGTAGAGAGGCTATATACAGTATCGAGGCTATATAAAGTAGAGAGGCTATATACAGTAGTGAGGCTATAAAAGTAGTGAGGATATATACAGTAGTGAGGCTATATACAGTAGAGAGGCTATATACAGTAGCAAGGCTATAAAAGTAGCGAGGCTATATACAGTAGCGAGGCTATAAAAGTAGCGAGGCTATATACAGTAGCGAGGCTATAAAAGTAGCGAGGCTATAAAAGTAGCGAGGCTATAAAAGTAGAGAGGCTATATACACTAGCGAGGCTATATAAAGTAGAGAGGCTATATACAGTAGCGAGGCTATAAAAGTAGTGAGGATATATACAGTAGTGAGGCTATATACAGTAGAGAGGCTATATACAGTAGCAAGGCTATAAAAGTAGCGAGGCTATATACAGTAGTGAGGCTACAGACAGACAGACACCGGTTAGTCAGGCTGATTGAGGCTATATACACTAGCGAGGCTTTATACAGGAGCGAAGCTATATACAGGAGCGAGGCTATATAAAGTAGCGAGGCTATATACAGGAGCGAGGCTATATAAAGTAGCGAGGCTATATAAAGTAGCGAGGCTATATACAGGAGCGAGGCTATATAAAGTAGCGAGGCTTTATACAGGAGCGAGGCTATATACAGGAGCGAGGCTATATAAAGTAGCGAGGTTATATACAGGAGCGAGGCTATATAAGGTAGTGAGGCTATATAAAGTAGCAAGGCTATATAAAGTAGCGATGCTTTATACAGGAGTGAGGCTATATAAGGTAGTGAGGCTATATAAAGTAGCGAGGCTTTATACAGGAGCGAGGCTATATAAGGTAGTGAGGCTATATAAAGTAGCGAGGCTATATAAAGTAGCGAGGCTTTATACAGGAGTGAGGCTATATAAAGTAGCGAGGATTTAAACAGGAGTGAGGCTATATAAAGTAGTGAGGCTATATAAAGTAGCGAGGCTATATAAAGTAGTGAGGCTATATACAGTAGTGAGGCTATATAAGGTAGTGAGGCTATATAAAGTAGCGAGGCTATATAAAGTAGCGAGGCTATATAAAGTAGCGAGGCTTTATACAGGAGTGAGGCTATATAAAGTAGTGAGGCTATATAAAGTAGCGAGGCTATATAAAGTAGTGAGGCTATATACAGTAGTGAGGCTATATTAAGTAGCGAGGCTATATAAAGTAGCGAGGCTTTATACAGGAGTGAGGCTATATAAAGTAGTGAGGCTATATAAAGTAGTGAGGCTTTATACAGGAGTGAGGCTATATAAACTAGCGAGGCTATATAAAGTAGCGAGGCTATATAAAGTAGCGAGGCTTTATACAGGAGCGAGGCTATATAAAGTAGCGAGGCTATATAAAGTAGCGAGGCTATATACAGGAGCGAGGCTATATAAAGTAGCGAGGCTTTATACAGGAGCGATGCTATATACAGGAGCGAGGCTATATAAAGTAGCGAGGCTATATACAGGAGCGAGGCTATATAAGGTAGTGAGGCTATATAAAGTAGCGAGGCTATATAAAGTAGCGAGGCTTTATACAGGAGTGAGGCTATATAAGGTAGTGAGGCTATATAAAGTAGCGAGGCTTTATACAGGAGCGAGGCTATATAAGGTAGTGAGGCTATATAAAGTAGCGAGGCTATATAAAGTAGCGAGGCTTTATACAGGAGTGAGGCTATATAAAGTAGCGAGGCTATATAAAGCAGCGAGGCTTTATGCAGGAGTGAGGCTATATACAGGAGCTAGGCTATATAAAGTAGCGAGGCTATATACAGGAGCGAGGCTATATAAGGTAGTGAGGCTATATAAAGTAGCAAGGCTATATAAAGTAGCGAGGCTTTATACAGGAGCGAGGCTATATAAGGTAGTGAGGTTATATAAAGTAGCGAGGCTATATAAAGTAGCGAGGCTTTATACAGGAGTGAGGCTATATAAAGTAGCGAGGCTATATAAAGTAGCGAGGCTTTATACAGGAGTGAGGCTATATAAATTAGTGAGGCTATATAAAGTAGCGAGGCTTTAAACAGGAGTGAGGCTATATAAAGTAGTGAGGCTATATAAAGTAGCGAGGCTATATAAAGTAGCGAGGCTTTATACAGGAGTGAGGCTATATAAAGTAGTGAGGCTATATAAAGTAGTGAGGCTATATAAAGTAGTGAGGCTTTATACAGGAGTGAGGCTATATGAAGTAGCGAGGCTATATAAAGTAGCGAGGCTATATAAAGTAGCGAGGCTTTATACAGGAGCGAGGCTATATAAAGTAGCGAGGCTATATAAAGTGAGGCTATATAAAGTAGCGAGGCTTTATACAGGAGCGAGGCTATATAAAGTAGCAGCGGGCTTTATGCAGGAGTGAGGCTATATACAGGAGCTAGGCTATATAAAGTAGCGAGGCTATATACAGGAGCGAGGCTATATAAGGTAGTGAGGCTATATAAAGTAGCAAGGCTATATAAAGTAGCGAGGCTTTATACAGGAGCGAGGCTATATGAGGTAGTGAGGCTATATAAAGTAGCTAGGCTATATAAAGTAGCGAGGCTTTACACAGGAGTGAGGCTATATAAAGTAGCGAGGCTATATAAAGTAGCGAGGCTATATAAAGTAGCGAGGCTTTATACAGGAGTGAGGCTATATAAAGTAGTGAGGCTATATAAAGTAGTGAGGCTATATACAGTAGTGAGGCTATATAAGGTAGTGAGGCTATATAAAGTAGCGAGGCTATATAAAGTAGCGAGGTTATATAAAGGAGCGAGGCTTTATACAGGAGTGAGGCTATATAAAGTAGTGAGGCTATATAAAGTAGTGAGGCTATATTAAGTAGTGAGGCTATATACAGTAGTGAGGCTATATAAAGTAGCGAGGCTATATAAAGTAGCGAGGCTTTATACAGGAGTGAGGCTATATAAAGTAGTGAGGCTATATAAAGTAGCGAGGCTATATAAAGTAGTGAGGCTTTATACAGGAGTGAGGCTATATAAAGTAGCGAGGCTATATAAAGTAGCGAGGCTATATACAGGAGCGAGGCTATATAAAGTAGCGAGGCTTTATACAGTGAGTGAGCTATATACAGGAGCTATATAAAGTAGCGAGGCTATATACAGGAGCGAGGCTATATAAGGTAGTGAGGCTATATGAAGTAGCGAGGCTATATAAAGTAGCGAGGCTTTATACAGGAGTGAGGCTATATAAGGTAGTGAGGCTATATAAAGTTGCGAGACTTTATACAGGAGCGAGGCTATATAAGGTAGTGAGGCTATATAAAGTAGCGAGGCTATATAAAGTAGCGAGGCTATATAAAGCAGCGAGGCTTTATACAGGAGTGAGGCTATATAAGGTAGTGAGGCTATATAAAGTAGCGAGGCTATATAAAGTAGCGAGGCTTTATACAGGAGTGAGGCTATATAAAGTAGTGAGGCTATATAAAGTAGCGAGGCTATATAAAGTAGTGAGGCTATATACAGTAGTGAGGCTATATAAAGTAGCGAGGCTTTATACAGGAGCGAGGCTATATACAGTAGCGAGGCTTTATACAGGAGTGAGGCTATATAAAGTAGCGAGGCTTTATACAGGTGTGAGGCTATATAAGGTAGTGAGGCTATATAAAGTAGTGAGGCTATATAAAGTAGCGAGGCTTTATAAAGTTGCGAGGCTATATACAGTAGTGAGGCTACAGACAGACACAGGTTAGTCAGGCTGATTGAGGCTATATACAGTAGCGAGGCTTTATACAGTAGCAAGGCTATATACAGGAGCGAGGCTATATAAAGTAGCTAGGCTATATACAGTAGCTATATAAGGCTGATTGAGGCTATATAAAGTAGCGAGGCTTTATACAGGAGCGAGGCTATATAAAGTAGCGAGGCTATATAAAGTAGTGAGGCTATATACAGTAGCGAGGCTATATACAGTAGCGAGGATATATAAAGTAGCTAGGCTATATACAGTAGCGAGGCTATATACAGTAGCGAGGCTACAGCCAGACACCGGTTAGTCAGGCTGATTGAGGCTATATAAAGTAGCGAGGCTTTATAAAGTAGCGAGGCTATATACAGTAGCGAGGATATATAAAGTAGCTAGGCTATATACAGTAGCGAGGCTATATACAGTAGCGAGGCTACAGCCAGACACCGGTTAGTCAGGCTGATTGAGGCTATATAAAGTAGCGAGGCTTTATACAGTAGCGAGGCTATATACAGTAGCGAGGCTTTATACAGGAGTGAGGCTATATAAAGTAGCGAGGCTATATAAAGTAGCGAGGCTATATACAGGAGTGAGGCTATATAAGGTAGTGAGGCTATATAAAGTAGTGAGGCTATATAAAGTAGCGAGGCTTTATACAGGAGTGAGGCTATATAAAGTAGTGAGGCTATATAAAGTAGCGAGGCTATATAAAGTAGCGAGGCTTTATACAGGAGTGAGGCTATATAAAGTAGCGAGGCTATATAAAGTAGAGAGGCTATATACAGTAGCGAGGCTATATACAGGAGCGAGGCTATATAAAGTAGCGATGCTATATAAAGTAGCGAGGCTTTATAAAGTAGCAGGCTATATAAAGTAGCGAGGCTTTATACAGGAGTGAGGCTATATAAAGTAGCGAGGCTATATAAAGTAGAGAGGCTATATACAGTAGCGAGGCTATATACAGTAGCTATATAAAGTAGCGATGCTATATAAAGTAGCGAGGCTTTATACAGTAGCGAGGCTACAGCCAGACACCGGTTAGTCAGGCTGATTGAGGCTATATAAAGTAGCGAGGCTTTATACAGGAGCGAGGCTATATAAAGTAGCGAGGCTATATAAAGTAGCGAGGCTATATAAAGTAGCGAGGCTACAGCCAGACACCGGTTAGTCAGGCTGATTGAGGCTATATAAAGTAGCGAGGCTTTATAAAGTAGCGAGGCTATATACAGTAGCGAGGATATATAAAGTTGCTAGGCTATATACAGTAGCGAGGCTACAGCCAGACACCGGTTAGTCAGGCTGATTGAGGCTATATAAAGTAGCGAGGCTTTATACAGTAGCCAGGCTATATACAGTAGCGAGGCTACAGCCAGACACCGGTTAGTCAGGCTGATTGAGGCTATATAAAGTAGTGAGGCTATATAAAGTAGCGAGGCTTTATACAGGAGTGAGGCTATATAAGGTAGCGAGGCTATATAAAGTAGCGAGGCTATATAAAGTAGCGAGGCTATATAAGGTAGCGAGGCTATATAAAGTAGCAAGGCTTTATACAGGAGTGAGGCTATATAAGGTAGCGAGGCTATATAAAGTAGCGAGGCTATATAAAGTAGCGAGGCTATATAAGGTAGCGAGGCTATATAAAGTAGCGAGGCTATATAAAGTAGCGAGGCTATATAAAGGTAGCGAGGCTATATAAAGTAGCGAGGCTATATAAAGTAGCGAGGCTATATAAAGTAGCGAGGCTATATAAAGTAGCGAGGCTATATAAAGTAGCGAGGCTATATAAAGTAGCGAGGCTATATAAAGTAGCGAGGCTATATAAAGTAGCGAGGCTATATAAAGTAGCGAGGCTATATAAAGTAGCGAGGCTATATAAAGTAGCGAGGCTATATAAGGTAGCGAGGCTATATAAAGTAGCGAGGCTATATAAGGTAGCGAGGCTATATAAAGTAGCGAGGCTATATAAAGTAGCGAGGCTATATAAGGTAGCGAGGCTATATAAAGTAGCGAGGCTATGTCCCACTGTTTATTTGTGCCAGGTTCAACAGCTCCTCAGCTCCAAGTGCTAACCTGAAATGTGTAGTTTCTCACAATGCTGATACCAGGGGCAGACTGAGCATTGCGCCAGTCCCAGGCCTGGGCGCCAGAGTACCGAGGTGCCAGCCACAGACAGCAGGCAGCACAGAATATATGTCTCCACAAACAAAATAACAGAATCTATGTGTAAGACTGAAATTATTGTATAATTCAATAGAGTGCTTCTCAAACTACATTGTTTCTTTAAAAATATTTCACAAACCGACCATCTGTTCATACAGTAGAAATAGCCATTGTAGAGTATGTCACACACGTAACGAGGTAAGATCAATGATCTAAACTAAGGCAACTTCCATAATCATCTATAATCCAGGGAATGCAATAATTATTGTAGAGAACGCTGCAATGCTCTGATGATTCAGTTGGCCTAAATGTAAACTGTGAGCAGTTACTAACAAAGACCTGCGTCATCTTGATGAAACACACTCAGCACGCACCCACTCACTCAAATGAGGGCACTCCCACCCTGGCACCCATTTAAGGTCATGATTGTTTTGAAAAGTGTATCAACCCCTGATGACATTGCTCACCGTTATTTCATTGTATACAAGCTGTGATGAAGACACACAAACCCTCCTGAACACAAACACTTATGTCTCCAGTGTGTTGTGGATGGCTGAGCATGTGACTCCTGTAATTTACTCCCAGCGGTACACACAGACCACAGTTTCATATTCCTTCTAGCAATAATATATCAAGACTGGGTTTTGTGTTGAGCGAAATTGTCTGAGACCCCAAAAGCTGGAACTCAAGCTAGTGGCCAGTAAATCACTGGGAGAGGAGAGGCCTGGTGTCTCATACAGACAGACAAACACATGAACACTGTCTGACCTACACAACACTGTCTGACCTACACAACACTGTCTGACCTACACAACACTGTCTGACCTTCACACAGACACGTGGGCTAAATGACCACAACATGTCTACTGCGGTCCACCGAAAACAACTGAAATTTAAAAAAAATAAACAATAGTATGCATTATACCTACCTTCAAACTCAGTGCTCTTTGCTTGACATCATGGGAAAATCAAAAGAAATCCGCCAAGACCTCAGAAATAAAACTGTAGCAAAGTGGGTGGGGTTATATCCTTCCTGTTTGGCCCTGTCCAGGGGTGTCATCGGATGGGGCCACAGTGTCTCCTGACCCCTCCTGTCTCAGCCTCCAGTATTTATGCTGCAGTAGTTTATGTGTCGGGGGGCTAGGGTCAGTTTGTTACATCTGGAGTACTTCTCCTGTCCTATCCGGTGTCCTGTGTGAATTTAAGTGTTCTCTCTCTAATTCTCTCCTTCTCTCTTTTTTCTCTCTCTCTCTGAGGATCTGCTGCTCCAGTTTCAACTGTTCTGCCTGTGATTATTATTATTTGACCATGCTGGTCATTTATGAACATTTGAACATCTTGGCCATGTTCTGTTATAATCTCCACCCGGCACAGCCAGAAGAGGACTGGCCACCCCACATAGCCTGGTTCCTCTCTAGGTTTCTTCCTAGGTTTTGGCCTTTCTAGGGAGTTTTTCCTAGCCACCATGCTTCTACACCTGCATTGCTTGCTGTTTGGGGTTTTAGGCTGGGTTTCTGTACAGCACTTTGAGATATCAGCTGATGTATGAAGGGCTATATAAATAAATGTGATTTTATTTTATTTGATGGGCCCACGCAGCCGTCATAGTGCTCAGGAAGGAAACGTGCTGCCTCCTAGAGAAAAACGTACTTTGGTGTGAAAGTCCAAATCAATCCCAGAACAACAGCAAAGGACCTTGTGAAGATGCTGGAGGAAACAGGTACCAAAGTATCTATATACACAGTAAAACGAGTCCTATCTCAACATAACCTGAAAGGCTGCTCAGCAAGGAAGAAGCCACTGCTCCAAAACCGCCATAAAAAAGCCAGACTATTGTTTGCAACTGCAAATGGGGACAAAGATCGTATTTTTGGGAGAAATGTCCTCTGGTCTGATGAAACAAAAATAGAACTGTTTGGCTGTAATGACCATCGTTATGTTTGGAGGAAAAAGGGGGAGGCTTGCAAGCCGAAGAACACCATCTCAACAGTGAAGCACGGGTGTGGCAGCATCATGTTGTGGGGGTGCTTTGCTGCAGGAGGGACTGGTGGCATCATGAGGCAGGAAAATTATGTGGATATATTGAAGCAACATCTCAAGACATCAGTCAGGAAGTTCAAGCTTGGTCACAAATGGGTCTTCCAAATGGACAATGACCCCAAGCACACTTCCAAAGTTGTGGCAAAATGGCTGAAGGACAACAAAGTCAAGGTATTGGAGTGGCCATCACAAAGCCCTGACCTCAATCCCATAGAGAATTTGTGGGCAGAACTGAAAAAGCGTGTGCGAGCAAGGAGGCCTACAAACCTGACTCAGTTACATCAGCTCTGACAGGAGGAATGGGCCAAAATGCACCCAATTTATTGTGGTAGGCTACCCAAAACATTTGACCCAAGTTAAACAATTTAAAGGCAATGCTACCAAATACTAATTGAGTGTATGTAAACTTCTGACCCACTGGGGATGTGATGAAATAAACAAAAGCTGAAATAAATAATTCTCTACTATTATTCTGACATTTTACATTCTTAAAATAAAGTGGTGATCCTAACTGACCTAAAACAGGGATTTTTATTAGGATTAAATATCAGGAATTGTGAAAAAATGAGTTTAAATGTATTTGGCTAAGGTGTTTGTAAACTTCAGACTTCAACTGTATGTATTATGCCCCTATTCTGCATTAGCCCTCATTTGAGAGTGGTTTCTGTCACGAGAAGAAAAGTAATGGGTTCTTATCGAGGTATGCTGAACTACTGTAGCCTTCATGTAAATTCCCAGTCAGAACGCAGTGTAATCTAGTAGTGGACACTGTGAAAAGCAGAGTGACCTCTAGGGGTCAGCAGAGTGACCTCTAGGGGTCAGCAGAGTGACCTCTAGGGATCAGCAGAGTGACCTCTAGGGGTCAGCAGAGTGGTGCTGTGCCCAGAATTAGGAATTAGAAATGTAGGCCTAGATACAATCAGATCAATTAACGTTATCCAGCGATAGCAGACACCCGCATAACAGATGTTTTGGAGGTGTCAGAGGTGAAACTACATTGGACCCATTAAATTAGTGAGAAGCTGTTCTTGCAATCATTGTCATGAAGCCACACCTGCCCCACTCACATTAGAAGTTGAAAATGAGAAAGTTTAGGCTGTACACATATAATTATACTCAAATTGAAAAATCATTAACCCAAATAATTTGTATTTCTATCACCCTAATGGAGGTGTGGAATACATCTCAAATTCCACTGTTTGAACTTGTAAACAAGGCTGTATGGGATTCTGTTAATGCAAGTCCGTACAGCCAATGGCAATGTCCGCTTTAGGTATAATGCCGGGCTCCTCCTGTCCTCCTGTAAACATAGTGATAGGGCAAAGACCCAGGAGCCAGACTGAGACTGACGAGCTCATGGCTCTGTTGAATTGACTAATTACCACAGTGGATGCTGTTCAAATCCCTGTGAAGTGGATGTGAATGGCCTGGATGAAAGACTGCAATTAGTGTGTATAATGTAATTGCTGGTGGACAGAAAACTTAAACAGGCTGCTACTGTGCCTGTGTGTGTGTGTGTGTGTGCGTGCGTGCGTGCGTGTGTGCGTGCGTGCGTGTGTGCGTGTGTGTGTGTGTGTGTGTGTGTGTGTGCTTATGAAACAGTATCCTTGTCTCAATATAATAATAATAATAATAATAATAACAATAATACTAAAAATTTGAATTAAAATTATAATTATTATAACAATTATAATTCAATGTATTACATTTGTAAAGTCCATAAAATGTCAAATGTTTACAGAATATCATGCGTACCCTTTAGCTAACACATAATTCCCATGATGCTTTTCACAACAACAATACAAAGTCACAGACACACAAAGAGCACACTGTTGGGTAGCTACTCTAGTTCTGCTCTCCCTTTACCCTCAGAGGACAGACTGTGATAAAACCAAGAACACTGTGAAAGTGTCGCAAAAGTTGTGAAATAGAAGTGCAGGCTGCTTTAAAAACGTCTCATGTAGCTAGTCAGAGGACGGTGTTATAATATCACACTGTAGTGGGAACCTGCTGCCCTTGCACAGTGTACGGTTTAGAAAAACGGTCTGTTTCTGGATATTTAGCTTGTAAAGTGCGTGTGTCGTTAATGATATTGTAACCTAATGGTAAGAGGCGTAGAAAGACATTTGAGCGAAATTCCCATTTCCGTTATTCAGGGGAAATGGAAGGTTGATAACACTGTATTCCTGAAAACCGGATGTTAGCGCATTCTGGCGACTCCTCATAGGCTAATGATGCTCAGGGGGCTCCCGAGTGTCGCATCGGTCTAAGGCACTGCGTCTCAGTGCTAAAGGTGTCACTACAGACCCTGGTTAGATTCCAGGCTGTATCAAAACCGGCCGTGATTCGGAGTCCCATAGGGCGGCACACAATTGGCCTAGTGTCATCCAGGTTAGGGTTTGTCCAGGGTAGGCCGACACAGGAAATAAGACTTTGTTCTTAACTGACTAGTTAAATAAAGGTTACATTTAAAACTGTAATGGGACACACAGATACAGGTATTCACAGGACATTTTAAGAAGGGCATTAATTTAGGATACATTTTGTGACTGTCACACAGTAAAGACAGGACTAAGCCTTGAGACTGTCACACTATAAGGACTAAACCTTGAGACTGTTACACTATAAGGACTAAACCTTGAGACTGTTACACTATAAGGACTAAACCTTGAGACTGTCACACTGTAAAGACAGGACTAATCCTTGAGACTGTCACACTGTAAAGACAGGACTAAACCTTGAGACTGTCACACTGTAAAGACAGGACTAAACCTTGAGACTGTTACACTGTAAAGACAGGACTAAACCTTGAGACTGTTACACTGTAAAGACAGGACAAACCTTAAAACTGTCACACTGTAAAGACAGGACTAAACCTTGAGACTGTCACACTGTAAAGACAGGACTAAACCTTGAGACTGTTACACTGTAAAGACAGGACTAAACCTTGAGACCGTCACACTGTAAAGACAGGACTAAACCTTGAGACTGTCACACTGTAAAGACAGGACTAAACCTTGAGACTGTCACACTGTAAAGACAGGACTAAACCTTGAGACTGTCACACTGTAAAGACAGGACTAAACCTTGAGACTGTTACACTGTAAAGACAGGACTAAGCCTTGAGACTGTTACACTGTAAAGACAGGACTAAGCCTTGAGACTGTTACACTGTAAAGACAGGACTAAGCCTTGAGACTGTCACACTGTAAAGACAGGACTAAACCTTGAGACTGTTACACTATAAGGACTAAACCTTGAGACTGTCACACAGTAAAGACAGGACTAAGCCTTGAGACTGTTACACTGTAAAGACAGGACTAAGCCTTGAGACTGTTACACTGTAAAGACAGGACTAAACCTTGAGACTGTTACACTGTAAAGACAGGACTAAGTCTTGAGACTGTTACACTGTAAAGACAGGACTAAACCTTGAGACTGTTACACTGTAAAGACAGGACTAAGCCTTGAGACTGTTACACTGTAAAGACAGGACTAAGCCTTGAGACTGTTACACTGTAAAGACAGGACTAAGCCTTGAGAGTGCATTCTAATCTCACAAGAAAGAGTCCCGCTGACATTCATAATTCCAGTGATCACATGACAGACTGTGCCCGGATGCATAATGATGTTACATAAAGCCTGTGTTGTATTGATCTGTAGCAACATGGGACTGGTTTCCACACACACACACACACACACACACACACACACACACACACACACACACACACACACACACACACACACACACACATACACATACACACATACATACACATACATACATACATATACATACACATACATACACATACATACAGGGGTGGCAGGGTAGCCTAGTGGTTAGAGCATTGGACTAGTAACTGGAAGGTTGCAAGTTCAAATCACTGAGGTGACAAGGTACAAATCTGTCATTCTGCTCCTGAATAGGCAGTTAATCCATTGTTCCTAGGCTGTCATTGAAAATAAGGATTTGTTCTTAACTGACTTGCCTAGTTAAATAAAGTTTTATTTAATTTTTTATACATACATACAGTAACTCTCTATCTCTCTCCATATCCTGGGATAGCCTATGAGACAAACCCTAGTCTTTGTTCTACATCCTCGCATTCACAAATCATGTTACAAGATCCCCTCTCACTCTTTACACACAAACTCCTCCCCCCATAGGCTAAAACCTGAAAACCCTGTCAGCCCAGTTCCTACGACATAGCCAACTCCCATTCCCCTATTTGTTGAGTTGGATAATCATTACAAACAGTCATTCCCTTACACGGCAGCTATCATCTATCTACAATACAATGTTGTTTTTCTCTCCAGTCACAAAAAGAGAAGGGGATAAGGCCTGCACCCGTTTGCCAGGGCAGGCAGCCAAAGGAGCTCAGGAAGCACCATACATAGCCATCAGGATGTCCGACACTGGGACAGGAAGAGCCTTGTATGGGCAGAAAGGTTTCCTGGCTGGCTGGAACAGCCGGTGACATTACCTATGCCTATTGGCTCCTGAGGACTGCTGGGAGGCGGGCTGCAGTGGCAGGCAGGCAGGGACTGACCTGATCCAAAGCCACTCCCCATTCCACAGGCCTGGAGACAGGGAGGGCACAGCCAGGCCACAGACAGGGCTGGGGAGACAGAGAGCCAGGGGGTGGGGCAAGTGGCAGAGGGAGCATACACTTGGAAGGAGAAGAGGTTTAGCAAGTTCGTGCCTCATGTGCACAGTAGACTTGATAATGTAAAGGTCAAGAGAAACAATCAGGGTAAAGTCTAATGAGGGAAGAGAGTGTACAGGCCTGTGTTCCACTGGGGTTTATTAGACTTTGACTTTGTAGGTTTAAACAGCACGCTTACACCATATCGTCCTTTGAATGCATTTTCTCAAATAACTTGTTAATAACTAATTCTATTTACAGACTTTCTGTATTACTGCTTTTAAAGAAAAAGTAAAAATGATTTGCCAAGATGAATCTAACAGGGGTTACTATCACTTTCCATATTGTGAAATGAGCCTTCCAGTAAAACAGAAAAGTTGAGGATTCGGATTCCCAGCAACACAAATAAGAGTGTGAATCATTTATGTGTGGAATTAGCCAATATTGCCATGAGTCAATCCTAGTGGTTTCTGATCGATAGATGTTGTTTGCCAGTTTAAAAAACAACAACACAGTATACATTTTTAAAAAAACATGACAGGGATATTACAACAACAAAAAATGTCACAGACTTATTTCCATTGTGATCCCTAAACAAATGATGCAATTGAAAAGTCTTTGATGGAAATGGGAGATTGCAAAAAGCTCTCTAGTAGTCAGTTCCGGATGACAACTTGAGTAGAGGGGGCATTCTAAGAACTATCTGGCATTCCAATACTGTGTGTCTCGGAGAAGAACTTTAGAGCACGCCTAAAGCAGGGCAGATTTTGGTACTCCTCTCACTGATCTATGAGAAACTGGGGAAGTCCATATTTGATTTATGGCATAACGGTGTGTGGAGTGGAGAGAGAGTTAGAGTGGTGGTGCCGAACATGGTCAGAATGTCAGGGATTATATATCACCCAGCTGCTGTTTAACAGAGTAACAGAGACAGGAGAGAGACACATACTGAACCATTAAAATACATTTACAAGCACTCTCTCACTAACCTACAGAGAAGAGACTAGCAACTCAGGGACAGGGGATATACAATTTGCAACATGTACATAAAATGAAAGACAAAAATAATAATTAATTAGAATAATGTTTGATATAAGCAGGGACTATACTGTAACAAGGAAACTGGACATGGGGGAAGAAACAGTGATATCATCTGAACTTTCATGCTAAATCTGGTTTCTACAAAAAATAACAGCAATGGTGATGATTGGGTAATAATGTATAATGGAGAATTATAAGGTTCCAAGGTGGGGAGAAATTGACTGCGTAAATTACACTTAATGTGCACCTGGTGAGCACAGAGCACACATGTAATGCAGGTGGCCTTGCAGTTCAGAGCGTTGGGACAGTAACTGATAGGTTGCTGGTTGAAATCCCCGAGCCGGTAAGGTGAGGAAAAATCTGCTGTTCTGCCTTTGAGCATGGCAGTTAACGACAACTGCCCACCTGGTGTTGATGTGATGGAGGTCGATTAAGGCAGCACCCTGCACCTCTCTAATCCAATAGGGTTCTACCTGGGACAGCTGAAGAACTCTTTTTAGGTTCTAGATAGTCACGTCTGTTCTTCAGTGTAACTATCAGAGGCTTCAGTAATATTACAGGAAGGAAAGTGGCCAGAGGGAGGGAGGGAGGGGTAACACGTTTGACACACAGTGGTTAGGCCTCCACACTCCAGAGTCTCATCAAAAGATTTAATGGAGAGACTAAAAGAGTTCTTCATGGACATCATGAATATCAAAATTATACAAAGCTTTGCAGGGACCAGAGAGAACCTGCACACCCCCACACTTCTGTTCCATAGGAGCTTAGGTTGGTTGACATGGAAACGCAGCTTTCAGAGAGAAATATGGTCGTCAGGGGGGGACAGCCCTATAAAAGCTTTAAAGAGAAGACAATGCTTTTACCCTCATCTTCGCTACAGACGGTGTCAACATTCTATGCTCCTATTATACAACCTCATTATGGGGAAAATTAGGGGTTCTTCATCAGGGATCAGCCTTGGGGGACAAAACAAGTGCCACTGTGCAGAAAATACCATGAACTATGAAGAGTTATGTGAATCATCTCAGATGCCAGGCAGCATACTGTATACCCAGTCCCTCACCCATATTTCAATATCTGTTGTAGGGACAGCTGAGATGGGTCATTTTTTATATTCTTGAGAGAGGACGTTCCCATCTGTCCAATGATTCTGTAACCGTTTCTTTGTGACATCACTATGCGCGAAACCAACTTTGCAGACTTTGTCATTTTTGGGTCTAAAATTAGCCTGGTCAAATTTCACCAAGATGGGGACAGCTGTAGGTGAGATGGATAGTGGGAGAATGCCAGACATTTGCACTTGTTCAGTACATTGCAGCCCACCCACTCCTCGTTCCCACAACATAGCTTTAATTGCTGTCAAATGCATTTTTATAACTTTTGTTATAACTGCCAATATTCGGTGTGAAAATCTGTGCTTTTCTCCTGTGTGACATATTTCGAAAGATTCATAAAGAGAGCCATACTCACTCACACTGATTTTTAGCTTGCAAATTGGTGATGCACGATGTCATAATTGGCAGAGTCTTATACAAAAATGTGAACAGGCCTTCATTTCAAAGCAGCAGGATCCACACTCTTTAGAGCACAGTGCTTACATTGGCTCACGGTGTAATATGCAATTATTCTCAAGTAATTATATTGCAAATCACAGTTAGGCACAGTTCTATAACTGAAGCATTACTGTGATTCAGACCATCATATACTGTAGTTACTGAGGTTCATATTTGTAACAGGGATAAATTTGAGGTAATAAAGAAAGAGACAGTAGGCATGTAAGTGTTGTGCCTGATAAAGTATCATAGAGTGCCAGTTCTATGAGAATGCTACTGTTAATCAGACATTACCTATGTGTTGCTTACTAAACTTGATTAAACTTGCCGGAACTCATTACCCCAAATAATGAATGCTATTCAACTCCCAGGGTATACATTCCCAGAGAAGAGAAGCGTAAGAGAAAATAAAGGTAAATGAATAGCTGTGTCTATTAAAGGTTATAGGTCATACTACAGTATAACACAGCAGAAACATATGAAAGAGAGTTTACAGTATACTCTATGTATTCCATATTTCTGACCCAAGAGAATAGCCTCCCATCTTTTAAAGATGAGGGAAAATATGTAACATACTGTAAGACTCACAGTGATGGTGTTTGAAAGATCACCACCGCCTGCAACGCTGCCAAACCGTACAATACAATATTTAGTAGAGTGTGAAAAGCGATTTTAGCAAACAAGCTCTTTGATAGTTGTTGGGAGCCAGACAAAGGGGATGCTCTACCAACCCTAATTTATAGAAGACCCCATATTCTGCTCGACAACATCAAGGAGCACCATTGAGTCCAGTCCAAAAATGTTTTCCCAATTGTTTTTATTTTCTGTGTGTCTGACACCAACATTGATATCATCCCTATAGACCTGCTTTTGGGCCTGTTGCCGCATGCACCAGAGACATGGACAGGGATTGGAGGGATACCTGTTGTTCAGGGATACCTGTTGTTCAGGGATACCTGTTGCTCAGGGATACCTGTTGCTCAGGGATACCTGTTGTTCGGGGATACCTGTTGCTCAGGGATACCTGTTGCTCAGGGATACCTGTTGTTCAGGGATACCTGTTGCTCAGGGATACCTGTTGTTCAGGGATACCTGTTGCTCAGGGATACCTGTTGTTCAGGGATACCTGTTGTTCAGGGATACCTGTTGTTCAGGGATACCTGTTGTTCATAGGGAGAGAGACTACCCCATTCTAAGACTTAGTCTTTTTCCGACTTTTACTTCCTCTAGATAGTCAAGTTTGATCGTCTTCTCGGCGCTCTGCCAGGGCCGTGACCAACCTCAGCGGGGCCGATCCGAGGACCTCACTAAACCATCCATGTAAAAGGAGTACTCTGCATCTGGATAACTACAGCCACTGCTACAAACAGAGGGGTTATAGGTTTGATATTTAGCACAACATTTAGTGTTAACACGCACATCAATATGACTCCGGCGCCGGAGGGGATGGCTGCCATTTTACGGGCTCCTAACCAACTGTGCTATTTATTTATTTTTTTCCGCATTTGTTTGTAACTTGTTTTGTACATAAAGTTTCTGCTAACTGTCTCTTATGACCGAAAAGATCTTCTGGACATCAGAACAGAGATTACTCACCTCGAACTGGATGAAGATTTTTTCTATAATGAGTCCGACGCGAAGGATATACTGCTTCCCCGAGACCAGGCCCAAATCCCTGTCATTTACGTGAAGAAAATAGAGAGATACGAGGGGCGGAGGTCGGAGTGCCTTGTGAGGATTCGTAGGTGAGTGAGTAAATCGCCACTACCATCCGTTCTATTGGCCAACGCGCAATGATTGGAGAATAAACTGGATTATCTACAACCAAGACTATCCTACAAACGGACATTACAAACTGTATTATCTAATCTTTCACCGAGTCATGGCTGAACGTCAAAATGGATAATATAGAGCTGGCTGGGTTTTCTGTGCATCAGGAGGACAGAGCAACTACACTACCGTTCAAAGGTTTGGGGACACTTTGAAATTTCCTTGATTTTGAAAGAAAAGCACAGTTTTGTCCATTAAAATAACAGCACATTGATCATAAATACAGTGTAGTCATTGTTAATGTTGTAAATGACTATTGTAGCTGGAAACGGCTGATTTTGTATGGAATATCTACATAGGCGTACAGAGGCCCATTATCAGCAACCATCACTCCTGTGTTCCAATGGCACGTTGTGTTAGCTAATCCAAGTTTATCATTTTAAAAGGCTTATTGATCATTAGAAAACCCTTTTGCAATTATGTTAGCACAGCTGAAAACTGTTGTCCTGATTAAAGAAGCAATAAAACTGGCCTTCTTTAGACTAGTTGAGTATCTGGAGCATCAGCATTTGTGGGTTCGATTACAGGCTCAAAATGGCCAGAAACAAAGATTTTATTATGAAACTTGTCAGTCTATTCTTGTTCTGAGAAATTAAGGCTATTCCATGCAAGAAATTGTCAAGAAACTGAAGATCTCGTACAATGCTGTGTACTACTCCCTTCACAGAACAGAGCAAACTGTCTCTAACCAGAATAGAAAGAGGAGTGGGAGGCCCCGGTGCACAACTGAGCAAGAGGACAAGTACATTAGAGTGTCTAGTTTGAGAAACAAACGCCTCACAAGTCCTCAACTGGCAGCTTCATTAAATAGTACCCACAAAACACCAGTCTCAATGTCAACAGTAAGACTCCGGGATGCTGGCCTCATGATAAGCTGTAGACCACACTATCTACCAAGAGAGTTCTAATCTATATTATTCGTAGCCATCTATTATCTGCCACAAACCGATATTGGCACTAAGACCGCACTCAACGAGCTGTATAAAACCATAAGCAAACAAGAATATGCTCATCCAGAAGCGGCGCTCCTAGTGGCCAGGGACTTTAATGCAGGTCCCTCTACCAGCATGTCACATGTGCAACTTTACATGTGCAACTTTACATGTGCAACTTTACCCCTGTACAAATGACCTCGACTAACCTGTACCCCCGCACATTGACTCGGTACCGGTACCTACTGTATATAGCCTCATTACTAACCTGTACCCCCGCACATTGACTCGGTACCCCTGTATATAGCCTCATTATTGTTAGGTAAACCTATTGCGCTACTTTTTATTTAATTGTCTACTTTAGTTTATTTAGCAAACATTTTCTTTAACTCTATTTCTTCAACTGCATTGTTGGTTAAAGGCTTGTAAGTAAGCATTTCACGGTAAGATCTACACCTGTTGTATTCGGCGTACGTGACAAATACGATTTGATTTGATTTGAAAGTACAATCTTGTAAAACCGAGTTTCTAATAGGTTGTGCAATTCCCAGCATGACAAAGCCTTTGCCATGCCTTGAGTTAGGGCACACACTGCATACTCCCCGTGTCTGGTTGTGAGTTGAATGGGGCTGCAGGTCAGTGTCGGACCAGAGAGCCTGTGGTTGAGAGGCCCTTGAGGCCCACTTGTTCCTCTGCCAAAAGGAGGGTGGAAAGACCTCCATGGCTCCTCACCCTCTTAATCATTTATGTAACGGCTCCAGAATCCAGACAAATACTGCAGATGGGAAATATGGCAAAAGCCTAGTGAGGTTTGAGGTGTGGAACAGTTTGAGTATCCCTTCTTCTCTTTAATACAAACACTTTTTTTTCTCTGACATGAACTAATACTGATCCTTGAAAATAAGGGCAAGCTAATAGAATAAAATATAAAATTGTGAATTTGCAAGTGGGTGTGTGGTGGTGACGAAATTCACAAATCTGCCAAGACAGATCTTTATATCAGACCTATTTACACAAACTGTGTCATAAACAAAATCTTGTCCAAACCAATTTGTCATGGATGTTAGTCATTCGATCAAGTCTCCATGGCTATGGGAAGATTTGACAAGCCTTGTGATTTATCATTGCAGATATTTCCCACCATGCGATGTCACGTCCTATTACAACAGAGGGCTATGGTCCCATGTCCACAATGACCCTCTGTCTTCTAGCTCCTGGGATCTAAATCTACTACAATCAATCATTCAATAAGCAAGTGAAAAGTATGAAATCATCAATTACTGTAAAAACCCTCCGTCTTTTCCAGTTGTAAATTCCAAGCAGATGATTTAATGGATCGGAAACTTATCGAGACCATTGTGATATCCATTACCTAGTCTGGTCACATTATAGGATGGTTTCTGACATAGACTACATTAAAAAAAAAGGTTGAATCTAACGTAACATATTCAAGTCTCCATGCCATATGTTCCCATCACTACAGTGGCTTGATGGAGAGGAATCAGAGTTAGAGCCCAGCGGAGAGTTTCTCCTGTAATGAGGCCATAGTGCTGATAGAAAGCAGGACTGAAAGAAAACACCAGAAATGTATTTTTGGATCTATTTCAAAAGCACATGGTTGTTATAACTTCACGCTACTGTTAGTTTATGAACTTGGAAGTAATACACCTCATTTACATTTGGTTGCCTTGGTTATAGCCTGTCGTTATACACTGTTTATCTGACATTTGGTTTGAGAGAGATATTTCACTGCACTGTGGGGGTAATATTAGATCATTTGGAAGGCTTCAAAAAAATGTCCAGGTTTATTTGGTCCTCTACGTCACCTATCTTTGTGTAATTCTATCGCGTCTATTCTTTCTACTCTGTGATAACTGAAAATGTATCAAACTTGGTAGTAAACATTGCAAGTTATTTCTGCCGGCAGCTCCTATAAGCTTTAGGGTTCGTTTGAATAAGAAGTTCTGCTACATTATTGTGTAACGTAAATGTGTTTTTCTCGATTACACCATTGCTCCTTTAAAACCTTGGTGACAAAAGGTTTGTCTACAATCCTTAATGGTGAAGGGATTCGACAGCAACAAAGCGTTATTAAAGGCATCCTTAAAAGAACACTAGCAACACTTATACAGTGTCTTCAGAAGGTATTCAGACCCCTTGACTTATTCCACATTTTGTTGTGTTACAGCCCGAATTCAAAATGGAGTAAATTGATTTGTTCCTCACCCATCTACACACAATACCTATATAATGATAAAGTGAACACGTTTTAAGACAGTTTAGCAAATTTATTGAAAATGAAATATAGAAATATCTCTTTTGCATAAGTATTCGCACCGCTGAGTCAACACATGTTAGAATAACCTCAGGCAGTGATTACAGCAGTGAGGCTTTCTGGGTAAGTCTCTTTTTAAAATTCTTCAAGCTCTTTCAACTTGGTTGTTGATCATTGCAAGACAGCTATTTGCAAGTCTTACCTATAGATTTTCAAGCCGATTTAAGTCCAAATTTAAAAACTAGGCCACTCAGGAACATTCACTGTCATCCTGGTAAGCAACTTCAGTGTAGATTTGGTCTTGTGTTTTAGATTATTGTCCTGCTGAAAGGTGAATCTGTCTCATCGTGTCTGTTGGAAAGCAGACTGAACAAGGTTGTCTGTTAGAAAGCAGACTGAACAAGGTTGTCTGTTGGAAAGCAGACTGAACAAGGGTGTCTGTTGGAAAGCAGACTGAACAAGGGTGTCTGTTGGAAAGCAGACTGAACAAGGGTGTCTGTTGGAAAGCAGACTGAACAAGGGTGTCTGTTGGAAAGCAGACTGAACAAGGCTTTCCATAAGGTTTTTGCCTGTGCTTATATCCATTCCATTTCTTGTCAAAGACTCTTTGCCTTTGACAAGCATACCTATAACATGATGCAGCCACCACCATGCTTGAAAATATGAAGAGGGGTACTCAGTAATTTGTTGTGTTGGATTTGCCCCAAACATAACACTTTGTATTCAGGACAAAAAGTTTATTTGCCACATGTTTTGCAGTATTACTTTAGTTCCTTGTTGTAAACAGGATGCATGTTTTTTAAATATTTTTATTCTGTACAGGCTTCCTTCTTTTCACTCTGTCATTTGTATTGTGGAGTAACTCCCATGTTGTTTATCCATACTAAGATTTCTCCTATCACAGCCATTAAACTCTGTAATTGTTTTAAAGTCACCATTGGCCTAATGATGAAATCCCTGAGCGGTTTCCTTCCTCTCGGGCAACCGAGTTAGAAAGGACACCTGTATCTTTGTAGTGACTGGATGTATTGATACACCATCCAAAGTGTAATTAATAACTTCACCATAATCAAAGAGATCTTCAATGTCTGATTTTGTATTTTTTAAATCTTTTTTTATACCTGGGGTGGCAGGTATCCTAGTGGTTAGAGTGTTGGTCCAGTAACTGAAAGGTTGCTAGATTGAATCCCTGTCACGCCTTGGTCATTGTATTTTGTGTTTTTGTCATATGTTTGGTCAGGCCAGGGTGTGACATGGGTTTATGTGTTGGGTTCGTATTGGGGTTTGTTTAGCATTGGGATTGTGTATGATTAGGGGTGTGTCTAGTTTGGCTTGGCTGCCTGAGGCGGTTCTCAATTGGAGTCAGGTGATTTTCGTTGTCTCTGATTGGGAACCGTATTTAGGCAGCCTGAGTTTCGCTTGGTATTTCGTGGGTGTTTGTTCCTGTCTCTGTGTATTTCACCAGATAGGCTGTATTTAGGTTTCACGTTCTGTTTGTTGTTTTGTATTTCTGAGTTATTTCATGTACCGCATTTCATTCATTAAAGTCATGAGTAACCAACACGCTGCATTTCGGTCCGACTCTCCTTCCACAAACGAAGAACGCCGTTACAATCCCTGAGCTGACAAGGTAAAAATCTGTCGTTCTGCCCCTGAACAAAGCAGTTAACCCACTGTTCCCCGGTAGGCCGTCATTGTAAAATAAGAATTTGTTCTTAACTCACTTTCCTGGTTAAATAATGTAATACACCAATAGGTGCCCTTCTTTGAGGTATAGCACAACCACCCTGGTTTTTGTGGTGGAATCATCGTTTGATAATCTCAACCGAGGAACCTTACAGATAATTGTACGTGTGGTGTGCAGAGATGAGGTAGACGTTCAAAAATCACGTTAAACACTATTGTTTCACACAGAGTTCGTTCATTACATTACATTACATTTAAGTCATTTAGCAGACGCTCTTATCCAGAGCGACTTACAAATTGGTGCATTCACCTTATGACCTCCAGTGGAACAGTAATGCAACTTATGTGACTTGTTAAACTTATTTAGGCTTTCCATAACAAAGGTGTTGAATACTTAATGACTCAAGACATTTCAGCTTTTCATATTTGATGAATTTGTAAACATTTCTAAAAAACATAATTCCACTTTGACATTATGGGTATCGTGTGTAAGCCAGTGACACAAAATCTAAATTCAGGCTGTATGTGGAATAAGTCAAGGTGTATGAAGACATTGTGAAGGCACTGTAATTGGCTAACAACATCCCACATGGGATCTATGAGCTGACAGTGTGTGTGAGAGTTGACAGAAGCTTGGAAGAGACCTAAAACTGTTGTCCTGTTACAACACCGGATGTCCCCCTAATTGCACCCTTTTCCTTAAACACTGACTGTACAAAACATTAGGAACACGTTCCTAATATTGAGTTGAACACCCCCAACTTTTTACCTCGGAACAGCCTCAATTTGTCAGGTGTCGAAAGTGTTCCCCAGGGATTCTGGCCCATGTTGATTCCAATGCTTCCCACAGTTGTGTCAAGGTGTCTGGATGGCAGTGTTGCAGTTCCCAGCAGCGTTGCACCTGGCACCTACTACCGTACTCTGTTCAAAGGCACGGAAATCTTTTCTCTTTCCCCATTCACCCTCTGAATGGCACACATACAAAATCCATGTCTCAATTGTCTCAAGGCTTAAAAATCCTTCTTTAACCTGTCTCCTCCCCTTCATCGACACTGATTGAAGTGGATTTAACAAGTGACATCAATAAGGGATCATAGCTTTCACCTGGATTGACCTGGTAGGTCTATGTCCTTAATGTTTTGTGCACTGTGTATATCATACTACTTACTTTTGACCAGGGCCCTGGGGAATAGGGTGCCATTTGGGATACAAGGAGCGTCAGGTAAGCACACATCACGACAACACTCAGTCGGACTCCTCTCAGATAGCGAGGGAGGAGAAGAGGGCCGCCACTACCATGCTTCTGCTCTAGAAATTATCTAGTGGTAATGGACATAAAATGCCATATTCTGGACTAATGTGTTTTTGCTCAGTTTAAATTACATTATTTTCTTTTCAACAAATACTATTAAATGTATGCTTTTGGAAGTTTCATTTGAGTGTACGTCTCTGCTAAAAATTAGGCAAATATTGATATAGAACATTTGAATACAAACTCAATTTTATCATAATATATTGATATTTTATTCATATCCCTTTTCTTAAAGGATATCATGTACACCAATATCCTTGGCAGTTAAGCGCATTCAATGTCTTTAGAAACCAAAAACAGTCACTTGGTTTTACAATTACAAATAACCACAAAATAATGAACTGCATGTAAATAACATGCAAAAATCCCATGCCTACTCAGTAGGTAACAACATTTTGACTGCTGAATATGTACATATTTACGCTCTCAATTATAAAAAAATATATTTTTTCACTTATATTCTTGTGTAAGCTATGACCTCGGTTCCCTCCAAATCATCCCTTACAATCCGTGAAGAATACACTTCACATTCTAAGGCTACTTCAGATGCCACGCATCCAAACCACAAACAGAGTTTAGTTTGCTGAGCTTCACAAAAAGGCACAAAAAATGTTCATTAAAAATGATTTTTTCATGAATCCATGTTGAAAAAGGAACAGGGAAGAGAGTACCAATGGGTAATATACAAAGCAATAGAAACAAAATGTGTCTTACAGTAAACATGCTCGAGTACTTCTCCAATAAAACGTGGTTTCACCATTGTTACTACATACGAGAAAACTTATTCAGAGAAACGTGGTGCCAACAAGTTCCCATGATACCATGTAAAGAACAATCGTCTACAAAGTCAAAAAGGACACAGATACACTGATACACAGATACACTGATACACGGTCTGCCGATCATCAGTCTCTTTGAATTTCAGGCTGTCAGTATCAAAAAGTCCCACCAAAATCCTAATATCCTTTGCTCTCTACATATCAGAAGACTTGATGAAGTACTGGGGTTGAAGAGAGAAACCGTTCCCTTTCCATCCTCTGTCGCTATCGGTCAGGTTTCATGATCTTTAAGTGCTGTACGAACACAGGGGGAGAAAAAGTGCCTTCGAAAAGGTAACAATGATGTTTGCTTGTTCTTTTCAAACAGAAATAAATGATAAGTAAAGATACGAAAGTCTTAGTAGATGTCAATGTTCTTTGGAGAGAGGGTGGACTGCAGGTCTGACTGAGGAGTGCCCACAGGGGAGCTGTAAATGTTTGTGGGGGAGCCGTACGAGGTGGATATGTGCGTTTGAAATGTACTGGAGGCTGAGGAGTACATGGTGTTGACTGATGGGGAGCCATAGGAGCTGTGCACCGGGGAGGAGTAACAGGAGGGCACTGGGGAGGGGTATGAGGACGGCACTGGGGAGGGGTATGAGGAGCTGGGAGAGGGGTATGATGTGGAGGGGGAGGTGTACCCTGAGACTGGGGAAGGGATGGCCATGGGGGCGGACCCTGCCTTCTCCACCTTCTTGTCCTTCTGCCTCAAGTGGATCTTGGTGTGCCGTTTTCGTTCATCGCTGCGGGCAAACTTGCGGCCGCAGATGTCGCAGGGGAAGGGCTTCTCGCCCGTGTGCGTGCGGATGTGCGTGGTCAGGTGGTCACTGCGGCTGAAGTTGCGCATGCAGATGCGGCACTGGAAGGGCTTCTGGCCCGTGTGGATGCGGATGTGGCGTGTCAGCTCGTCTGAACGGGAGAATCGGCGGACGCATGTTTCCACGGGGCAGGCGTAGGGCCGCTCGTGAGGCGGAGTCTTGCACTGGCGGTTGGGGTACTTGCGCATGCGGCTGGGCTTCACCAGCTGAGACTGGTAGGAGCCCTTCAGGTCCTGAGAACCAGGCTTCACCAGCTGAGACTGGTAGGAGCCCTTCAGGTCCTGAGAACCAGTCTGTGTGGCGAAAGCCTTGATGGTGGACAGAGGCGTGAGGGAGAGCTGCTGCTGGATGCTCTGACACTGGAAAGGCTTCTGGTCAGGGGGAAGCAAGCTGATCTCACCCTGCTGCTGAGGAAATAGATAGTCTGGTATCATGGGCAGAGACATGTTGGGGGAGCATGTCTTGCTGCTGGGGTAGGCGGGTGGTGGGTACTGGACTGAGCTGTTTGAGGGGCTGGAAAAGGACTGGTTGGAGTCGGGGAAGAGGTCAGGGCTGACGCTGCAGTAGGTGGTGCTGGTGTCGCCGATTTGGATGGGCCAGCTCACGGTGTGGGAGGAGGAGCTGGCCGGAGCAGCAGAGGAGCATGGGGCAGCTGAGGTGGGTGGTTGGGACATGCCCATTAGCCCACTGACCAGGCTGTATAATGGCTCTGGCCACAGGCTGTTGCTGCAGCTGGTTGCAGGCTCCAGGGTGAACCTCCCTGTGTAGGAGACGGAAGGCAGGCGAGGGGTTGAGTAGGTCTGCTCCATGAGAGACTTCTCACAGCCGATAGAGATATCATGCAATGTATCTGAAAGAACAAACAGCGAGTGTTAAACATAACATTGACATTTTCTACAGATGGCAGACCCCCCTGCTGTTGGGGGGATGGGGGGTGAGCACAGGACAATCCTGCTGGCTCATACAAAATACACCCCACATCACATTACTAGGAGCAAATGCTGACACACTACAAGATCATTTAAATCATTAAAAAGAAAATACCAGTATAGCTCTAAGCACTATAATAGTAATAATTATTTTGTAAAGCTATTTATTATTTATCAAAACCTCTTAGCTTATTCATATTTTTTTTGCATAGACTGCAAGCTATGTCAGAACTGAAATGCAACCTCATTGATTATGCGCATTGCCATGTAATATTTCTGAGTGTGTGTGATGTATAAAACCATAAAGAGTTAGGAGTTGGAGCAGCCCTTACCTCCAGTCAGATGGTTGTATGAGTCTCCTGGCTCCCCGGTACCAAAGCCTACACCGTCTGGTGCAGAGGCAGTCAGGAAGGGGGTCCCTGTTGAGTGGAGCAACATCATCTCCTCCAGCTTGGGGTAGCTGTCCATGGGAGAGTAGGAGAAGCCCAGCGGGTCTGAGATCTGCAGGGCTGAGGGGAGCATCTCTGTCTTGGCTGCAGCCATGGTGCTGTGCTGCCGGTGCTCTGACTGTATGGAGAAACAGAGGAGGTGGAGACGCAGCTGACGCTGCAGCTTTTTGTCTCAGGTGAGAGGAGATTACCAGCCAGTTGAATATGCTGCTGCTGCTCTTGTTGAGGAGGATGGTCTGAGGAATCCAATGCTGTAAAACTTTGCTGCATTCACTTTCGCAAAAGTTCTCAGTCTTCAATAACGATCTTGTGGTTCATACATTCCCATAACGGTAGGAATTAAAACTTTTTTTTTTCTTCTAGTTATCCCGATTTGTAATAAAGAAATGTGTAGTTGTGTTTTCCCTTTTGATGAACTTTTTCGCTTTTAGTTCACGTGTTTGGTACGAATAATTTCGCTAACGTACTACGGTGCTTCCTGCTCTGTACTGACATGAGCTCTGTTAAACTCCGAGGGCTGTTTCACTAGGCTGAGGATTCCCACCGCTTTATAAAGCCTCTTGCCGTGACGTAGATGTCCAAATAAGGACAGGAGGAAGACCATATTTAGACAGAGCAGTTGAGGACACCGAAGGCTTGTCGGAGTAAACGGGGAGAGCTGGAGACTGTTTATCAACATATTCTGCAATATTCACAGATTTCACACGGTGCATATTATAACAAAAATAGTTTAAATCTAGAAATACACGACGGTTGCTGCTGCTTTGCCGTGGTTTTCGGGGGGTAAAATGCACACGTCCTATCTATGCAGCGCACCGCCATTGCCGGAAACCCCAGCCACGACATGCCATATAAGGTCTTGCCTTCACAAGGATCAGTTCCGGTGGGTTTCCACTTCCTTGTCCTTATTAGGAATTTCCCGGGGAGGGGGGGTAATACTAAACTGAGCAGAGCTCGGCAATAAATGTGCGAGACCTGCTCAGATCCAGCAAGTTTTGAGGAAATAACTCATGTCTGCACCTAAAGCAATGCTGATTTTTATTTGTTTATTTATTTATTTCAGCTTTATTTAACCAGGTAGGCTAGTTGAGAACAAGTTCTCATTTACAACTGGGACCTGGCCAGGCCAAGATAAAGCAAAGCAGTGCGACACAAACAACAACACAGAGTTACACATGGGATAAACAAACATACAGTCAATGTCGCGAAATGTTGAGTGGAATTTGATGCACATACATTCCAAGGGGCCATTAAAACTATGCTAGTGAGAATTATTGTAAATAGGCTACTTTTAAAAATAAAGAATTGTTGTAATCAAATCAAAGTTTATTTGTCATGTGCGCTGAATACAACAGGTCACCTTACAGTGAAATGCTTACTTACAGGCTCTAACCAATAGTGCAAAAAAATGTATTAGGTGAAAAATAGGTAGGTAAAGAAATAAAACAACGTTAAAAAGACAGGCTTTATACAGTAGCGAGGCTACATACAGACACCGGTTAGTCAGGCTGATTGAGGTAGTATGTACATGTAGATATGGTTAAAGTGACTATGCATATATGATGAACAGAGCGTAGCAGTAGCGTAAAAAGAGGGGTTGGCGGGTGGCGAGACACAATGCAGATAGCACGGTTAGCCAATGTGCGGGAGCACTGGTTGGTCGGGCCAATTGAGGTAGTACGTACATGAATGTATAGTTAAAGTGACTATGCATATATGATGAACAGAGCGTAGCAGTAGCGTAAAAGAGGGGTTGGCGGGTGGTGGGACACAATGTAGATAGCCAGGTTAGCCAATGTGCGGGGGCACTGGTAAAGTAACTATGCATATATGATAAACAGAGAGTAGCAGCAGCGTAATGCAATAGATCACAACACAAAGACATTTCACGCGGCTCGGTGACAGGTCAATGATATTTAATCTAAACTTTAAGAAGTAAAATGTGTCAATTTATTTAAATGGCCGCAGAAACATTTCCTTCCACAAAATGTCAATATATTTTTAGGAAGACTCACTCAATGAAATATGCATTGTGAGATGTACAAGGTGGTGCAAGATGTTTTGCGCAAATCAGGTGGCTTATTCTATTCTTGGGCACTTTGTCCCCAAATCTATTCTTGGGCACTTTGTCCCCAGATTTGTAGGATGCACAAAATATTTCATTATACAGTACAGTATATCACTAAACCTGTGATCGCATAAGCTTTCTTTATGTACGCTATTGGGTGCCAAATCCTACTCTATTGCAGAGGGGGGTTTCTTGTTCAATGCACGAGAGT
The DNA here is from genome assembly GCF_034236695.1 of Oncorhynchus nerka. NCBI lineage: Eukaryota > Metazoa > Chordata > Actinopteri > Salmoniformes > Salmonidae > Oncorhynchus > Oncorhynchus nerka. Next base: position 91,525,610 of record NC_088405.1, on the reverse strand, counting down.
CCCTTACTCGGCACTATCCATTTATTAGATACTATCTACTGTTGCATGGGAGCAATATGCTGATTAGGTGAGAAAGTGGTGCTGGGGTTGCCCCGCGTTTGTAGCTCAAACAGTGGAAGAATTATGAAGAGCTCAAATATAACTTTACTGCAATCTTTAGGATAATATGTGAGTAAAATGTTTGTTTTTTTAAACACAAGTAACAGTGACCGATCCGATAGAGATCTGTTCTGTTCTGCCTCTGTTTTGTTTTCTATGACGGTTCTCTGAAGTCAAACCGAGGGCGCAATAAAGCCTTCGACCAGCGATGTCACAACTGAGCATGCTCACTATTTCAATCTGTTTATCTGGGTCAGAGGTTCCTGGCAGACTTCCTTGATTTTGTGTTTGCGATGGGAAAATAGGCCAAAACAAAGCGGTCACATCTCTTCTAATGCCATCAAATGTTTTTTGACTGCATGAAAAGAGAAAGAAGTTAGAGGCTGGCAGAAGTCTTCCCTTGTAGTCCAGTGGATAGGTGAAATAATCGTGCACTTTATGATAAAAGTATCAAACTTGGTACACTAATAATTGCTACCTTAAGGAACATTTTAAGGGTGAGTGCAGTCTTGAAAGCCTTTCAGTCAACCATTTTATTAAAATGTTCACCATTCAGACTTTCTATTAGGATAAATAGAGTAAAATAATTTAAAACAATATCAAAATGACTTTTTAATGTTGTGTACCTGTAACCGAAATGAAATGGCTAGCTAGTTAGCGGTGGTGCGCGCTAATAGCGTTTCAATCGGTGACGTCACTCGCTCTGAGACCTGAAGTAGTTGTTCCAATTGCTCTGCAAGGGCCGTGGCTTTTGTGGCGTGATGTGTAACGATGCTTTGTGGGTAACTGTTGTCGGTGTGTGCAGAGGGTCCCTGGTTCGAGCCCGGGACGATAGTTAAACTGTTACATACCCACTAAATAAACACCACAAACGATATAGACAGTAATTCTTATTATAAAGTACTCTTAAGTCCTTAATAGGGGTCATATTGAGATTCTTTTGACCATATTCCAGTGGCTACGCGAACAAACTGTGGACTTTGTGATAGACCCACCAAATTTCACATGGCTAGGGCATGTATAAAGAAGTAGTTTTGGCTGTAGTGCCATCACAGATTTTGTCCATATTGGACACGATTTACATGGCCACATCTCCATAAATAATTGGTACATACAGCCCAATATTTGCTTAAATGATTGAGGGGGTATGGAAACAATATAATGGCCAAAATATGCCACATATACAGTACATATCCTTCATTTTAATAGAACATTTTAAACTTGTGCCAAATTACGTGGACTGGCCCACATGGGGTGAAATGTAGGGAAAATAGTGGGGCACAGTTACAAGAAAACAGTCACGTTCAAAATAGGGATTTTGTGGCTAATTTAAAGTTAAACAATAATTCTGCTCATAGATTATGCATGTATGACCTACACATGGACACATTCAGTCTAAAGTGAGAGGTAAAAAAAAAAAAAAGCTTTCTTAGTCACCAAAGGCCCAGAAACATGCTGTTACGTTTCCCAGCAAGAAAAGGAAAACTGTCGGTCAAAAAGAAGAGGGAACTAACAAAGAGTCACTGACCAACAACCAGCATGAAAGAGGTGGGTTTTTCAGAGGGATTCTGAAAGACACTCATGGTGGTGTCCACTGAAAGTTGACTAGCAACAACTGGGATATAAAAGTCACCCACCATGAACGCCCACTAAAATTGGCCAAGAAGAGGGAAACAAAAGAAAAACCACACACCAAACTTAAAGATAGGAAGCGAACCAAAAAGGTGGACCAATCACTGCACCCTACGTGCTAGCGTGTTAAAAGTCTAACCTCAAAACATAAATGAAAATCCAAAACCTATAACAATCAGTCTTCAAGCCTATCGATGGTTTATGATGTTCAAGATAGTGTGGAAAATATAATCAAATAGATCATGTATGTATTTTTTTATGTTAAAATGTTGAAAGATGTTTTTGATATGACAAAAAAATATATTTTTAAAATAGTTAAATCCCTCGATTGAGAGGATCGCATTTCAGCATGCTTCTAATGATTTCAAAATATCTGTGGATTATAATGATATATACAATAACATGTAACAGAACAGTGCTTGCATCAGCCATACATCCCATTCAAAATGGTAGAGTTCTATTGGAATGGCCATATGTCCATGGTTCCATTTTCAACATTCTAAGTACAGGGAAGTAAGTAGAGTGACATTTTCTTGTCAAATGAATGTTTTTAAATGGACAAAATACAGAATATCATATTATTTATCATTGCAATCTGTAGACTTTAGAGAAAACTAATTTCACAGTTGTAAGTGTTTAATAAATGTAAAATACTGAAAATTTGGACGAAATTTAGGGACACTTTTTCACCACTTTTATACAAAATATATATTTTTTAAATACATTTATATAGCATACTTATTGTGTTCTCCAGACCCCCTCGTTAGACTAGTAACCGAAAGGTTGCAAGTTCATATCCCCGAGCTGACAAGGTACAAATCTGTTGTTCTGCCCCTGAACAGGCATGCATAGGATCAGAGAGGCCACTGTTCCTAGGCCGTCATTGAAAATAAGAATTTGTTCTTAACTGACTTGCCTAGTTAAATAAAGAATAAAACAATTATTTATGCAGATATGGTTATGTGAATCCTGCCCAATATCGCCCTAGGGATCTGATTGGCTATGGAGTGGCGGTCTGCCACATAATTTCGTATGAGATTTAATGATGATTGTGCTAAATGGTCATGTTTTTTTTCTCATGATGCGGCATGCGCCATTGGATCAATGTGCTTTGTTGGAAACAATTCAGGTCGTCTGTAGCTTGTTAACATCATCTGCCCTGAAATTCACACACAAAGAGGAGTTACTATCACTCAAGCAGATTTAAATGCATATTCCCATGAAACTGAGTGAGATCAATTGGTTTTGGTTGGCCATTCAGATCCAACTTGGACGTTTCACCCGTAAAACAAGAAGAATTATAATTTTTCAATTGAAAGTGCTTGATGGCATATTTTGAAATTATGTAGGCCTAATTTGGTGTTTGAGGGTATTAAAAATACAAACATGTCTTTGTCAATATCTGTAGGCATATGCAGATACTGCATTTGGATGATGCATTTTATGCATATAAAATTATATTATTCAGTAGGTACAGTGCAAACATTGATTGCGAAATGAAATGAATTATTTTGCTCTCTGGAACCCCCAAAAATAACACTACAGCACTGATAGGTTAAATCTGCAATGATGCTAAATATCTTTATTTAGACTTCTCATTACTTGTGAAGGCTGAAAGGTCTCATCATAAAAACATTTTGTTATCATGGGTTACCAGTCTTTCTGCTTGACGTAATGCATTCCTATGGGATTTTACCTAAAGTGATGTGTACACTTAGAAAAAAATTATCTAAAAGTGTTCTTCGGCTGTCCCCACAGGAGAACCCTTTGAAGAACCCTTTTTGGTTCCAGGTAGAACCCTTTTGGTTCCAGGTAGAACCCTTTTGGGTCCAGGTAGAATCCTTTTTGAGTTCCATCTAGAACACTTTACAAAGACTTCTACCTGGAACCAAAAGGGTTCTTCAAAGGGTTCTTTAGGAACCCTTTTTCTAAGAGTGTACAGGGCAGGTCTCCTGTCACATTTCTTAAAATTGACACAAAACAGAATATCATACACTACTGTATATATACAAAAGTATGTGGACATCCCTTCAAATGAGCGGATTCTACTATTTCAGCCACACCCGTTGTTGTATAAAACAGGTGTATAAAATCAAACACACAGCCATGCAATCTCCATAGACAAGCATTGTCAGTAGACTGGCCTTACTTAAGAACTCATTTACTTTCAACGTGGCACCATCATATGATGTCACATTTCCAACAAGTCCGTCCGTCAAATTTCTGCTCTGCTAAAGCTGTCCCAGTCAACTGTAAGTGCTGTTATTGTGAAGTGGAAACGTCTAGGCTCAGCCACAAAGTGGTAGACCGCACAAGCTCACAGAGAACGGGACCACCGAGTGCTGAAGCATTTAGTGTGTAAAAATCTTCTGTCCTCAGTTGCATCACCCGCTACCGAGTTCCAAACTGCCTCTGGAAGCACTATAGCCAAAAAATACTTCTTCAGACATGCCATTTTTTTTGGTTTAGTAGCTGGACTACCATCAAAATGACCTCAATATGAACCCCCATTAAGGTTTATTTAGTGGGTAGATAACATTAAAAAGTAATTTTGTTGATTTTGTTTGGAATTATTTTACCCTGTTTTCTTCTAAAAGAAAATCAGAATGGCAGCCATTTTATTAAAATGGCCACCCTGGTTGACTGCCAAGTTTTCCAGACTGCCTCCAATCTTTAATATGTTCCTTAAAGTATCTAGTAATAATGTACCAAGTTTGATACTTTTATCATGAAGTGCATGATCTTGGATATATTTGGGTATATCTGCTGGACTAATAGGTTAGTGTTTCTGCAGTAGGCTGCTACGTGACTAATCTCGTTCCTAGACACTTCCGCCCAAATGCGCTGTGCACAATAACCCTAACCCAAAGGTTGTTATGTCATCTGTCCTACTTTCTGACTCGGGTCCAGTCCAGGGATTCACTCTCAAGCATTAGTCTATCCAGCCTGCCGCCATTAGTCTATCCGGTCTATACAGCCTCTGGAGTTCTAAAATGGATTAAATAGTTTTTTCCCCCTCATCAATCTACACACAATACCTCATAATGACAAAGCAAAAACAGGTTTTATACATTTTTGCAAATGTATAAAAAAAATAAAAAAAAATGGAAATATCGCATTTACATAAATGTTCAGACCCTTTCCTCAGTACTTTGTTGAAGCACATTTGGCAGTGATTACAGCCTCAAGTCTTCTTGGGTTTGACGCCACCAGCTTGGCACACCTGTATTTGGGAAGTTTCTCCCATTCTTCTCTGCAGATCTTCTCAGGCTCTGTCAGGTTGGATGGAGAGAGTCGCTGCACAGCTATTTTCAGGTCTCTCCAGAGATGTTCGATTGGGCTCATGTCCGGGCTCTGGCTGGGCCACTCAAGGAAATTCAGAGACTTGTCCCGAAGCCACTTCTGTGTTGTCTTGGCTGTGTGCTTAGGGTCGTTGTCCTGATGAAAGGTGAACCTTTGCCCAGTCTGAAGTCCTGAGCACTCTGGAGCAGGTTTTCATCAGGGATCTCTCTGTACTTTGCTCCATTCATCTTTCCCCTCGATCCTGACTAGTCTCCCAGTCCCTGCCGCTGAAAAACATCACCACAGCATGATGCTTCCACCACCATGCTTCACCGTAGGGATGGTGCCAGGTTTCTTCCAGATGTGACGCTTGGCATTCAGGCCAAAGTGTTCAATCTTGTTTTCATCAGACCAGAGAATATTGTTTCTCATGGTCTGAGAGTCCTTTAGGTGTCTTTTGGCAAACTCCAAGCGGACTGCCATGTGCCTTTTACTGAGGAGTGGCTTCCGTCTGGCCACTCTACCATAAAGGCCTGATAGGTGGAGTGCTGCAGAGATGGTTGTCCTTCTGGAAGGTTCTCCCATCTCCACAGAGGACTTCGGGAGCTTTGTCATATTGACCATTGGGTTCTTGGTCACCTCCCTAATCAAGGCCCTTGTCCTCTGATTGCTCAGTTTGGCCAGGCAGCCAGCTCTAGGAAGTCTTCTTGGTAGTTCTTCCAGTTAAGAATGATGGAGGCCACTGTTTTGGTACCCTTCCCCAGATCTGTGTCTCGACACAATCCTGTCTTGGAGCTCTTGACAAACAATTCCTTCGACCTCATGACTTGATTTTTGCTCTGACATGCACTGTCAACTGTGGGACCTTATAGACAGGTGTGTGCCTTTCCAAATCATGTCCAATCATTTGAATTTACCACAGGTGAACTCCAATCAAGTTGTAGAAACATCTCAAGGGTGATCAATGGAAAAAGGTGGCACCTGAGCTCAAGTCTAATAGCAAAGGGTCTGAATACTTATGTAAATAAGGTATTTCTGTTTTTATTTGTAATACATTTGCAAAAAAAATCTAAAACCCTCTTTTCACTTTGTCATTATGGGGTATTGTGTGTAAATTGATGATTATTTTATTTTATTCATTTTTGATTATAGGGCTGTAACGTAACAAAATGTGGAAAAAGTCAAGGGGTCTGAATACTTTCCGAATTCTTTGTATGTGAGTAAATGTACAGCATTTTGGCGATGCAATAGGTTTCTGATAGTTTTCTGAACAGTAATCATCTATTAAGTTCCCTCCAGGACATCTACAGCACTCAGTGTCACAGAAAGGCCAAGAAGATCATCAAGGACCTCAACCATCCGAGCCATACCCTGTTCAACGTCTAGAAGGTGAAAACATAACCCTTTTTGCACTATTGGTTATAGCCAATCACTCCGCCTTTTCCTGGCTGCAAAAATGTGAATAGTTTGCCTAATTTCAGTTTATGTATGGTATAGTATAGTGTATAGAATCATTGTACCATCTAAATATCTTTTCCATTACCAAAAATATTGTATTTTCAGCTGTTTTAAGCTGGTGTGCAAAACCAAAAGTTAAAGCCCCAATACCAAAATGGGAATGGGAAGCATAGAAATGGCACACATACATTAGAACCAATCTACCACTTATTAGACTTGCTTTCAATGAGAATGACAGATCTATAACACACATTTCTATGTGAATTTGGTTGAGTCGCCCAAAAAGTTACATATTGCAGCTTTAAATACATGTCATTTTGTCCTTGAAACATTTACTTGAAATACAATAGAATTCCATTCATTACTATGGAGCACTGCTCCTACTGGGGAGTACCAATATGGCCGACCGTTGGCTTCAAAGCCTCTCAATGGCCAATACATAGAATCTGCAAGGGTTTATATACATCATTGGTCAATACACACCATTCACATTCACATATATTTATGTATATTCCGGACTCTGATATTGCTAATTCTGATATGTCTTAATTTCTTCCTAATTTATTTTTGAACTTTTAGATTATGTGTGCATTGTTATTGTATTGCTAGATATTCCTGCATTGTTGGAGCTAAAAACATAACCATTTCGCTGCACCTAACATCTGTAAAACTGTGTATGCAACCAAGAAACTTTGATTTGATCTAATGTGAAGTTAAATCATGCAGGCCAGTATTTCAGATAAGAGAAGATGCAAGTGTAAAATACATATAGGGGTGGTACATCATTGGTTAAGACCAGTAAATTGTTGTGGTATTTTCCTCTTTTGGTTTGGGCGGAGGCGGGAAACCCTTCCCTCCCTCTCCTTAGCATCATTGTGTCCCCATGGCAACGGCCCATAAAGTGCAGCAAATAAGAGAGAGAGGAGAGCTTCCCTCGCTGACAGGACTTCTCCCGGTTGCAGGCTCACTCTCGGCTCTCCATCTTCTGCAGCTCTACGTAAAACACATGAACATCAGTCAGACTAGTCACGTGTCTAGTGTGTTTGCATTGGCTCAGCTACAGGATGTCACCATGTTGGCAGAACCCGTACTATATTAAAAATGCACTGAGGTCGATTCACTGAGCAAGTTTTTTATTTTTATTTTTATTTCACCTTTATTTAACCAGGTAGGCCAGTTGAGAACAAGTTCTCATTTACAACTGCGACCTGGCCAAGATAAAGCAAAGCAGTGCGACACAAACAACAACACAGAATTACACATGGAATAAACAAAGTCAATAACACAATAGAAAAAATATATATACAGTGTGTACAAATGAGGTAAGATTAGGGAGGTAAGGCAATAAATAGGCCGTAGTGGCGAAGTAATTACAATTTAGCAATTAAACACTGGAGTGATAGATGTGCAGAAGATGAATGTGCAAGTAGAAATACTGGAGTGCAAAGGAGCAAAATTAAATTTAAAAAATAACAATATGGGGATGAGGTAGTTGGATGGGCTATTTACAGATGGGCTATGTTCAGGTGAAATGATCTGTGAGCTGCTCTGACAGCTGATGCTTAAAGTTAGTGAGGGAGATATGAGTCTCTGGCTTCAGGGATTTTTGCAATTTGTTCCAGTCATTGGCAGCAGAGAACCGGAAGGAAAGGCAGCCAAAGGAGGAATAGGCTTTGGGGGTGACCAGTGAAATATACTTGCTGTAGCGTGTGCTACGAGTGGGTGCTGCTATGGTGACCAGTGAGCTGAGATAAGGCGGGGCTTTACCTAGCAAAGACTTATAGATGACCTGGAGCCAGTGGGTTTGGCAACAAATATGAAGCGAGGGCCAGCCAACGAGAGCATACAGGTCACAGTGGTGGCTAGTATATGAGGCTTTGGTGACAGAACGGATGGCACTGTGATAGACTGCATCCAATTTGCTGAGTAGAGAGTTGGAGACTATTTTGTAAATGACATTGCCGAAGTCAAGGATCGGTAGGATGGTAAGTTTTACAAGGGTATGTTTGGCAGCATTTGTGAAGGATGCTTTGTTGCGAGATAGGAAGCCAATTCTAGATTTACTTTTGGATTGGAGATGCTTAATGTGAGTCTGGAACGAGAGTTTACAGTCTAACCAGACACCTAGATATTTGTAGTTGTCCACGTATTCTAAGTCAGAACCATCCAGAGTAGTGATGCTGGATGGGTGGGCAGGTGCAGGCAGCGATCGGTTGAAAAGCATGCATTTAATTTTACTTGCATTTAAGAGCAGTTGGAGGCCACAGAAGGAGAGTTGTATGGCATTGAAGCTCATCTGTCCAAAGAAGGACAGTGTCCAAAGAAGGGCCAGAAGTATACAGAATGGTGTCGTCTGCATAGAGGTGGATCAGAGAATCACCAGCAGCAAGAGTGACATCATTGGTGTATACAGAGAGAAGAGTCGGCCCGAGAATTGAACCCTGTGGCACCCCCATAGACACTGCCAGAGGTCCGGACAACAGGCCCTCCGATTTGACACACTGAACTCTGTCTGAGAAGTAGTTGGTGTACCAGGCAAGGCAGTAATTTGAGAAATCAAGGCCGTTGAGTCTGCCGATAAGAATGTGATGATTGACAGAGTCGAAAGCCTTTGCCAGGTCGATGAATGCGACTGCACAGTATTGTCTTTTATCAATGGCGGTTATGATATTGTTTAGGACCTTGAGCGTGGCTGAGGTGCACCCATGACCAGCTCGGAAACCAGATTGCATAGCGGAGAAGGTACGGTGTTATTCAAAATGGTCGGTGATCTGTTTGTTAACTTGGCTTTCGAAGACCTTAGACAGAACTCTGCAGGCCTATATAATCACCAAATGGTTACCATAGTAGGGAGCATTACCAGTCTCCATGGTATCCACGTCATATGATCAGGGTATTTTTCTTAATAGAAATCTATTTTGAACTCATCATAAATAAGCCCTCGTAAATAAGTTCCCTGCACAATGATGATCATTAAGGATAATTGCAAACATTACACATTATTGGTCATTATGGAGCATTGCTAAAAAGAGAATAGACGTGACAAGGTACAGTCTAATGGGGCAGTGGAGGGGGGGGGGTTCCATCTGAGATAATCTGCATCACATTTCGTCTTAACGTTTTACATTGTACCAGAGTTCACAACACAGGAAGTGATGATGTTTCCTGCTCTCCGTGTTGTCACAGCGGAATACCAGACCAGAGTCAAATGTATGAGCACAGCCTTTTCCCTTTCGTTCTATCACCCACAACTGAGCTTTCACATTACACATCTCTTGAGTGTTATAGTTCTCAACAGATGTAATCTCCCAATGCTGATCGAGTGATCTTTCTGCCTTGTCTTTTGTAGTCTTTTTGAAATTAATGGAACGACTATTCCAGGAAACAAACAGACACTTATTGGACTAGAAGGAGTGGTTGCTGTGCTGTAAGAGAATCAGATGTATAGACTTCCACTTAATACATTTGAGCTTTATGTTTATTTTATTAATTATGGACCAATTGTACCTATTGTGTTCTTTCTTTCTTCATACTGAGTTGTCAATGATTTATCTATTTCTAGGAAAGAACACACAGAGTGAAACATTCACATGTTATTCACAAAGTGAAGATCAGAAAAGCCTTGTGACAAAGGGAGCCTGATTATCACTCCTGATTATCACTGGTCCTATTCAGAGGATGTCTGACTGGATAAGTGCTATTCACATCAATAAGGAAATAACTCCCCATTGTTTGTCATTAAGACATTAAGACCATGTGATTTGCTAGAGAGGGACAGCGTACTGGAGCTCTTCCAAGAGGGCCATAATGTAGATGAGCTGCCCGTGCACGATCCTCAGTGAATCACACAGACCAGGGCTTACTGTATATCAGTAAGTTAGCCATTGGCATGCGGTCAGTCGGGGGGCCTCTCTACTGTACAGCAGTTCCCCTCCAGGCCAGGACTGATTGATGGTCAACATAACACTACTCTGAATCTAGATGTAAAGACTAGTCTACTGCACAGTGCTACTACTTCACATAGTTATTTATTTATTATGAGGCCAGCGTGTTGTCACACTATCTCCTTGATTTCTATTGATATCGTGGGAGTGTCTGCATACTCCCATTCATATTTATCTGTATCCTATTTCAATTGGTGTTATTATTCTTAGCGATGCCCTTGTATCAAAGGACGTCTGTGTTCTGACTTTAGAATGTATTTATTTATTTATTTTATATTTTTACTTTATATCTAGGAACAGTGGGTTACTAGTCCAACGCTCTAACCACTAGGCTAACCTGCCGCCCCCCGAATAGCTATAAGGTTAGTTAATAAGTTGGTGATCGCTCAGCTGTCTGAGTTTTACAGTGCTCATGTGTGTCAGGCCCAGTTGAGAGCCCGGTGGATCGTTCCACATCGGAGGAAGGCTAATGAGCTCACAGAAGTGGTGAGAAATGCTAATGAGCCCACAGAAGTGGTGAGGAATGCTCATGAGCCCACAGAAGTGGTGAGGAAGGCTAATGAGCCCACAGAAGAGGTGAGGAAGGCTAATGGGCCCACAGAAGTGGTGAGGAAGGCTAATGAGCCCACAGAAGAGGTGAGGAAGGCTAATGAGCCCACAGAAGTGGTGAGGAATGCTCATGAGCCCACAGAAGTGGTGAGGAAGGCTAATGAGCCCACAGAAGTGGTGAGGAAGGCTAAGGAGCCCACAGCAGTGGTGAGGAAGGCTAATGAGCCCACAGAAGAGGTGAGGAAGGCTACTGAGCCCACAGAAGTGGTGAGGAAGGCTAATGAGCCCACAGAAGTGGTGAGGAATGCTAAGGAGCCCACAGAAGTGGTGAGGAAGGCTAAGGAGCCCACAGCAGTGGTGAGGAAGGCTAAGGAGCCCATAGCAGTGGTGAGGAAGGCTAAGGAGCCCACAGCAGTGGTGAGGAAGGCTAAGGAGCCCACAGCAGTGGTGAGGAAGGCTAAGGAGCCCACAGAAGTGGTGAGGAAGGCTAATGAGCCCACAGAATAGGTGAGGAAGGCTAATGAGCCCACAGAAGTGGTGAGGAAGGCTAAGGAGCCCACAGCAGTGGTGAGGAAGGCTACTGAGCCCACAGAAGAGGTAAGTAATGCTAAGGAGCCCACAGAAGGCGTGAGGCAGTCAACAACAGTTCCCAGCTACAATTGGCTGTTTTCACAGACCCCCATTCAGACGTAGAAGGATATAACTCTTTCTATTTTCAGCCTCTCCATTCTTCCCTTTTCCTTTTAATATGCTTTACTACTGAGGGCCAGCTCTGTGTCGGTCACTGGGTCTATATATATATATATATGTTAGTTATAACATGCTTTACTACTGAGGGCCAGCTCTGTGTCGGTCACTGGGTCTAAATATATACACTGCTCAAAAAAATAAAGGGAACACTAAAATAACACATCCTAGATCTGAATGAATGAAATATTCTTAATATTTTTATTAAATACTTTTTTCTTTACATAGTTGAATGTGCTGACAACAAAATCACACAAGAATTATCAATGGAAATCAAATGTATCAACCCATGGAGGTCTGGATTTGGAGTCACACTCAAAATTAAAGTGGAAAACCATACTACAGGCTGATCCAACTTTGATGTAATGTCCTTAAAACAAGTCTAAATGAGGCTCAGTAGTGTGTGTGGATTCCACGTGCCTGTATGACCTCCCTACAACGCCTGGGCATGCTCCTGATGAGGTGGCGGATGGTCTCCTGAGGGATCTCCTCCCAGACCTGGACTAAAGCATCCGCCAACTCCTGGACAGTCTGTGGTGCAACGTGGCGTTGGTGGATGGAGCGAGACATGAGCCGGGCTCTGGCAGTGCTCCTCCTGCTCCTCCTTGCACAAAGGCGGAGGTAGCGGTCCTGCTGCTGGGTTGTTGCCCTCCTACGGCCTCCTCCACGTCTCCTGATGTACTGGCCTGTCTCCTGGTAGCACCTCCATGCTCTGGACACTACTCTGACAGACACAGCAAACATTCTTGCCACAGCTCGCATTGATGTGCCATCCTGGATGAGCTGCACTACCTGAGCCACTTATGTGGGTTGTAGAGTCCGTCTCATGCTACCACTAGAGTGAAAGCACCGCCAGCATTCAAAAGTGACCAAAACATCAGCCAGGAAGCATAGGAACTGAGAAGTGGTCTGTGGTCACCACCTGCAGAACCACTCCTTTATTGGGGGTGTCTTGCTAATTGCCTATAATTTCCACCTGTTGTCTATTCCATTTGCACAACAGCATGTGAAATGTATTGTCAAACAGTGTTGCTTCCTAAGTGGACAGTTTGATTTCACAGAAGTGTGATTGACTTGGAGTTACATTGTGTTGTTTAAGTGTTCCTCAGAGAGATAAAAGAAAAGGAGGCTGGGAGAGTGAAAGAATAGAGTGTGTGTGTGTGTGTGTGTGTGCTCATTCTAGGTAGCATTTGGTCCAGTAATTCCTGGCATGCAGACCGTTCATCTTGCCTAGCTCCTAGACTTGTCTGTCTAGTCTGAAAGTTGTTCTATTCCTCACTCCCCCCTCACCCCTCCCCCTCCCACCTCCTCCCACTTCACATGACACAAAGAATTCACATCAAAGCTGAGAAATAAAGGCTGTATTCCTTTTTTGTGTGTGTTTTCTTACAACAGAAAATACTTTAGTTGTTTGTAATATGGCCGTAGTTCACATTTTTTAAGATCTAGACAGATGTTATCAGAATAGGCAAAGTGGAAATGCAGGCATGGGTGTGTGTGTGTGTGTGTGTGTGTGTGTGCGTGCATGCGTGCGTGTGTGTATGCTATGCATGACTGCAGGGCCTCTACTATCCTATGTCACAGTATACAGAAACACATACCAAAGGGTAACCAAGTACATGATCAAAGCAGTTCTGTAAATATATCTGAAAGAGCGTTGAATAATAGATACTGTATTTTGAGACCCTATCATCCTGTTATTGGTGTGGTTGGCTGACAAATTTAGCCCCCTGTGGTTTTCTGAAGAGTGTGGAAACTGTGACAGGGACTCTTCTGCTGCGATACTTCCTGTGTGTACCGTGCACTGCATGGGGAAAAACACAAGGGAAGTGACACGGCTCAGGGCAAAACAAGTTGTGGTTTAACTTGAACGATTCCTCATATAAACGACAGGAATAGACCAACTGTAAATATTGTGTTTCTGTATACAGTAACCACAGGAGGCTGCTGAGGGGAGGACGGCTCATAAAAAATGTCTGGAACGGTGCAAATGGAATGGCATCAAACACCTGGAAACAATGGAAACCATGGAAACAATGTGTTTGATTCCATTCCACTTTTTCTGCTCCAGTCATTAACCAATTAAGGTGCCACCAACCTCCTGTGACAGTAACATGCACACAGCATCTGTGTGTGTGTGTGTGTGTGTGTGTGTGTGTGTGTGTGTGTGTGTGTGTGTGTGTGTGTGTGTTTTTGAACTAAATGGCATTGCCATGTGTGGCCTATAGTTATGATTCTTCCTTCCTCACTCTGAACAACCTCGCACCCCATGTGTGTTTTCAAGATCAATCGCAGTTTCACACTGAGATAAAAGTCTTAAATCCTTAGATAATGTGGCCTACATATCGTTGACATTAAGATGTTGTTTACAGGATGCCATGGTTCTGTGTGATCAGGGAGAAGTGGGCGGTGCTTGACTACTTGTCTTAGTTGACCCCGCCCACAAAGCATAAAAACAGAAAGCTCTAGAATACTGACACAGACAGAACTTTCCAAATTCGATGTATTCTATAAGATGCAAATTACAGTGCATACAGTACATACTGCATCTGTATTTAGAGTGTCACATGGTTTATTAGGAAATCAATGAGGGTTGTGGTAGTCCGATTGTCAACCTGTATGTAATATGTAGAAACTATCAGTGAGTTTAGACATAGCAACACAGTAACTGTAGCCGTTGTTTGGCCAAGAACAACAGTGCTCGTCTCTGAAATGTATAACAGTGAAGCCATGTTTACCCTGTGGTGCCCACTCATTGTTTTCGTGAGGAGAAACAGTTCAGTCTGAAATGACATTGACTTTCCCTCACCAACAGCCAACTCTATTAATCCTGTGCTACAGTACAGATGTAATCTGCCTGCACTGGAACATGTGTGGGGCTGAGGTGTGACGCTGACACATACTGGTTCCCCAGCTGCCCACTCAAACCAGGCCTGAAGTGTACAGTTAGGCCTGACCCCGACCACAGCACCCCTCTCCTGAAACTCTGGCTTGTAAGTCCCACACATTTCCACAAGTCAGATCAGACCTTTAGCGGTGTCTTAACAGTAAGTGTGGCTTGTCGTAATGTAACCTTAATTCTAATGTGGGTTAATAATTGCTGGGAGTGGAGTAGATAGACAATGATCTCACACGATGTGAGATAGCCTTGCCGGTCTTGGCCTTTTCCCATGAAGTGGATCACCTACTGTATGTTAAAAAAAAAGATCTCTGAGCTAAACGTCAATGACACCATCAGTATTTTCTATCGTGTTGTTTTTCGTGTCTTGAAAAGAAGTCGATATGATGATTGTGTTTTATTTAACCCTTGTATATGTATTTAAATTGTATTGTACTTCACGTGTTCACCACATCTCTGAAAGCAGCTAATGCACAGATGTAGCAAGTCTACTGGGTTGTGCAACATTACTGAATCCCATATGGAAACCATTGATTTACTGAGTGTAACATCATTAAAACTTTAAATGAAACCAGTGACACCGTCATTTTTTTTTAGAGGGATTCAGAATTTCTGCAGATTAATTTACATATACACTGAGTGTACAAAACATTATGAACACCTGCTCTTTCCGTGACATAGACTATCCAGGTCAAGCTATGATACTTTTTGATGTCACTTGTTAAATCCACTTCTATAAGTGTTGATGAAGAGGAGGAGACGGGGTTAAAGAAGGATTTTTAAGCCTTGAGACAATTGAGACATGGATTGTGTGTGTGTGCCATTCAGAGGGTGAATGGGCAAGACAAAAGACTGTAGTGCCTTTGAACGGGGTTTGGTAGAAGGTGCCAGGTGCACCGGTTCGTGTCGAGAACTGAACTACTCAATATTAGGAAGGTGTTCTTTATGTTTGGGTTAATGTCAGTGTTTATTACCTGGGTGGTTCGAACTCTGAATGCTGATTGGCTGAAAGCCATGTTATATCAGATCGTATACCACGGGTATGACAAAACATGTATTTTTACTGTTCTAATTACGTTGGTAAGCAGTTTATAATAGCGTTAAGGCACCATGGGGGTTTGTGGTATATGGCCAATATACCACACTCCCTGGTGCCTTATTGCTTAAATATACTACATACAGTATGTTTTATTGTCACATACCCCGGATAGGTGCAGTACTGCGCCCCTGGAGCCAATCAGAAGTAGAGCGTGATGCATAATAATGAGAGAAATCTGGAGAAATTAATTATTTAAAAAATGGGGGGAAAAAATGATTAAAACCTTTGACCTTTTATTCCACTATCAATGTTCCGTGACTCACCAGTGTCACCAATTACCTTTGGATTTCCTCTTTTCAATAATAATGAAAATTCAGAGTGGCTAAATAGCACTTTGAAGGAGTTTGTTCAAAAGGATGTAACATGTCCAGGGATGGTGTTGTAGAGACATGTAACATGTCCAGGGATGGTGTTGTAAAGGATGTAACATGTCCAGGGATGGTGTTATATAAACATGTAACATGTCCAGGGATGGTGTTGTAGAGACATGTAACATGTCCAGGGATGGTGTTGTAAAGGATGTAACATGTCCAGGGATGGTGTTGTATAGACATGTAACATGTCCAGGGATGGTGTTATATAGACATGTAACATGTCCAGGGATGGTGTTGTAGAGACATGTAACATGTCCAGGGATGGTGTTGTAGAGACATGTAACATGTCCAGGGATGGTGTTGTAGAGACATGTAACATGTCCAGGGATGGTGTTGTAGAGACATGTAACATGTCCAGGGATGGTGTTGTAAAGGATGTAACATGTCCAGGGATGGTGTTGTAGAGACATGTAACATGTCCAGGGATGGTGTTGTAAAGGATGTAACATGTCCAGGGATGGTGTTGTAAAGGATGTAACATGTCCAGGGATGGTGTTGTAGAGACATGTAACATGTCCAGGGATGGTGTTGTAAAGGATGTAACATGTCCAGGGATGGTGTTGTAGAGACATGTAACATGTCCAGGGATGGTGTTGTAAAGGATGTAACATGTCCAGGGATGGTGTTATATAAACATGTAACATGTCCAGGGATGGTGTTGTAGAGACATGTAACATGTCCAGGGATGGTGTTGTAAAGGATGTAACATGTCCAGGGATGGTGTTGTATAGACATGTAACATGTCCAGGGATGGTGTTATATAGACATGTAACATGTCCAGGAATGGTGTTGTAGAGACATGTAACATGTCCAGGGATGGTGTTGTAAAGGATGTAACATGTCCAGGGATGGTGTTGTAAAGGATGTAACATGTCCAGGGATGGTGTTGTAGAGACATGTAACATGTCCAGGGATGGTGTTGTAAAGGATGTAACATGTCCAGGGATGGTGTTGTAGAGACATGTAACATGTCCAGGGATGGTGTTGTAGAGACATGTAACATGTCCAGGGATGGTGTGGTAAAGGATGTAACATGTCCAGGGATGGTGTTGTAAAGGATGTAACATGTCCAGGGATGGTGTTGTAGAGACATGTAACATGTCCAGGGATGGTGTTGTAAAGGATGTAACATGTCCAGGGATGGTGTTGTATAGGATGTAACATGTCCAGGGATGGTGTTGTAAAGGATGTAACATGTCCAGGGATGGTGTTATAAAGGATGTAACATGTCCAGGGATGGTTTTGTAAAGGATGTAACATGTCCAGGGATGGTGTTGTAAAGGATGTAACATGTCCAGGGATGGTGTTGTAAAGGATGTAACATGTCCAGGGATGGTTTTGTAAAGGATGTAACATGTCCAGGGATGGTGTTATAAAGGATGTAACATGTCCAGGGATGGTTTTGTAAAGGATGTAACATGTCCAGGGATGGTGTTGCAAAGGATGTAACATGTCCAGGGATGGTGTTGTAAAGGATGTAACATGTCCAGGGATGGTGTTATATAGACATGTAACATGTCCAGGGATGGTGTTATAAAGGATGTAACATGTCCAGGGATGGTGTTATAAACGATGTAACATGTCCAGGGATGGTGTTATATAGACATGTAACATGTCCAGGGATGGTGTTATATAGACATGTAACATGTCCAGGGATGGTGTTGTAAAGGATGTAACATGTCCAGGGATGGTGTTATAAAGGATGTAACATGTCCAGGGATGGTGTTGTATAGACATGGAACATGTCCAGGGATGGTGTTGTAAAGGATGTAACATGTCCAGGGATGGTGTTGTAGAGACATGGAACATGTCCAGGGATGGTGTTGTAGAGACATGTAACATGTCCAGGGATGGTGTTGTAAAGGATGTAACATGTCCAGGGATGGTGTTGTAGAGACATGTAACATGTCCAGGGATGGTGTTGTAGAGACATGTAACATGTCCAGGGATGGTGTTGTAGAGACATGTAACATGTCCAGGGATGGTGTTGTAGAGACATGTAACATGTCCAGGGATGTAACATGTCCAGGGATTGTAGAGACATGTAACATGTCCAGGGATGGTGTTGTAAAGGATGTAACATGTCCAGGGATGGTGTTATAAAGGATGTAACATGTCCAGGGATGGTGTTATAAAGGATGTAACATGTCCAGGGATGGTGTTATATAGACATGTAACATGTCCAGGGATGGTGTTATATAGACATGTAACATGTCCAGGGATGGTGTTATATAGACATGTAACATGTCCAGGGATGGTGTTATAAAGGATGTAACATGTCCAGGGATGGTGTTATAAAGGATGTAACATGTCCAGGGATGGTGTTATATAGACATGTAACATGTCCAGGGATGGTGTTGTAGAGACATGTAACATGTCCAGGGATGGTGTTGTAGAGACATGTAACATGTCCAGGGATGGTGTTGTAAAGGATGTAACATGTCCAGGGATGGTGTTGTAGAGACATGTAACATGTCCAGGGATGGTGTTGTAAAGGATGTAACATGTCCAGGGATGGTGTTATAAACGATGTAACATGTCCAGGGATGGTGTTATATAGACATGTAACATGTCCAGGGATGGTGTTGTAAAGGATGTAACATGTCCAGGGATGGTGTTATAAAGGATGTAACATGTCCAGGGATGGTGTTGTATAGACATGGAACATGTCCAGGGATGGTGTTGTAAAGGATGTAACATGTCCAGGGATGGTGTTGTAGAGACATGGAACATGTCCAGGGATGGTGTTGTAGAGACATGTAACATGTCCAGGGATGGTGTTGTAAAGGATGTAACATGTCCAGGGATGGTGTTGTAGAGACATGTAACATGTCCAGGGATGGTGTTGTAGAGACATGTAACATGTCCAGGGATGGTGTTGTAGAGACATGTAACATGTCCAGGGATGGTGTTGTAGAGACATGTAACATGTCCAGGGATGGTGTTGTAGAGACATGTAACATGTCCAGGGATGGTGTTGTAAAGGATGTAACATGTCCAGGGATGGTGTTATAAAGGATGTAACATGTCCAGGGATGGTGTTATAAAGGATGTAACATGTCCAGGGATGGTGTTATATAGACATGTAACATGTCCAGGGATGGTGTTATATAGACATGTAACATGTCCAGGGATGGTGTTATATAGACATGTAACATGTCCAGGGATGGTGTTATAAAGGATGTAACATGTCCAGGGATGGTGTTATAAAGGATGTAACATGTCCAGGGATGGTGTTGTAGAGACATGTAACATGTCCAGGGATGGTGTTGTAGAGACATGTAACATGTCCAGGGATGGTGTTGTAAAGGATGTAACATGTCCAGGGATGGTGTTGTAGAGACATGTAACATGTCCAGGGATGGTGTTGTAAAGGATGTAACATGTCCAGGGATGGTGTTGTAAAGGATGTAACATGTCCAGGGATGGTGTTGTATAGACATGTAACATGTCCAGGGATGGTGTGGTAGAGACATGTAACATGTCCAGGGATGGTGTTGTAAAGGATGTAACATGTCCAGGGATGGTGTTGTAAAGGATGTAACATGTCCAGGGATGGTGTTGTAAAGGATGTAACATGTCCAGGGATGGTGTTGTAGAGACATGTAACATGTCCAGGGATGGTGTTGTAAAGGATGTAACATGTCCAGGGATGGTGTTATAAAGGGATGTAACATGTCCAGGGATGGTGTTGTAGAGACATGTAACATGTCCAGGGATGGTGTTGTAGAGACATGTAACATGTCCAGGGATGGTGTTGTAAAGGATGTAACATGTCCAGCGATGGTGTTGTAGAGACATGTAACATGTCCAGGGATGGTGTTGTAAAGGATGTAACATGTCTAGGGATGGTGTTGTAGAGACATGTAACATGTCCAGGGATGGTGTTGTAAAGGATGTAACATGTCCAGGGATGGTGTTGTAGAGACATGTAACATGTCCAGGGATGGTGTTGTAAAGGATGTAACATGTCCAGGGATGGTGTTGTAAAGGATGTAACATGTCCAGGGATGGTGTTATATAGACATGTAACATTTCCAGGGATGGTGTTGTAAAGGATGTAACATGTCCAGGGATGGTGTTGTAGAGACATGTAACATGTCCAGGGATGGTGTTGTAAAGGATGTAACATGTCCAGGGATGGTGTTGTAGAGACATGTAACATGTCCAGGGATGGTGTTGTAAAGGATGTAACATGTCCAGGGATGGTGTTGTAGAGACATGTAACATGTCCAGGGATGGTGTTGTAGAGACATGTAACATGTCCAGGGATGGTGTGGTAGAGACATGTAACATGTCCAGGGATGGTGTTGTAAAGGATGTAACATGTCCAGGGATGGTGTTGTAAAGGATGTAACATGTCCAGGGATGGTGTGATAAAGGATGTAACATGTCCAGGGATGGTGTTGTATAGACATGTAACATGTCCAGGGATGGTGTTGTAAAGGATGTAACATGTCCAGGGATGGTGTTGTATAGACATGTAACATGTCCAGGGATGGTGTTGTAAAGGATGTAACATGCCCAGGGATGGTGTTGTATAGACATGTAACATGTCCAGGGATGGTGTTGTAAAGGATGTAACATGTCCAGGGATGGTGTTGTAGAGACATGTAACATGTCCAGGGATGGTGTTGTAAAGGATGTAACATGTCCAGGGATGGTGTTGTAGAGACATGTAACATGTCCAGGGATGGTGTGGTAAAGGATGTAACATGTCCAGGGATGGTGTTGTAGAGACATGTAACATGTCCAGGGATGGTGTTGTAGAGACATGTAACATGTCCAGGGATGGTGTTGTAGAGACATGTAACATGTCCAGGGATGGTGTTGTAAAGGATGTAACATGTCCAGGGATGGTGTTGTAGAGACATGTAACATGTCCAGGGATGGTGTTGTAACGACATGGAGCAGGATGCTGTAATATCATCCGCATGAAGCAAAGATTTCAACCCAGGCTTTTTTCAAATAGTAGCTGCTCAATGATCCCTAATCCCATTTTCATTAATGAGTTATTAAGGTGACATTTGTTATTGTCATTTTATTGGGATCCTATTATCTGTTGTGAAAGCAGCAGCTACTCTTCTGGGGTCCACAAAAAACATAAAACATGATATAATACAGAACATTAATAAACAAGAACAGCTCAAGGACAGAATTACATACTGCACATTTAAATATAAATACAGTACCAGACAAAAGTCTGGACACACTTACTCATTCAGGGTATTTCTTTATTTGGACTATTTACGACATTGTAGACTAATAGTGAAGACATCAACACAAGTAAATAACACATGTGGAATCATGTAGTAACCAAAAAAGTGTTAAACAAATCAAAATATATTTTATATTCTTTAAAGTAGCCACCCTATGCCTTTATGACAGCTTTGCACACTCCTGGCATTCTCTCAACCAGCTTCACCTGGAATGCTTTCCAACAGTTTTGAAGGACTACCCACATATGCTGAGCGGTTGTTGGCTGATTTTCCTTAACTCTGCAGTCCAACTCATCCCAAACCATCTCAATTGGGTTGAGGTTGGGTGATCGTGGAGGCCAGGTCATCTGATGCAGCACTCCATCACTCTCCTTCTTGGGCAAATAGCCCTTACACAGCCTGGAGGTGTGTTGGGTCATTGTCCTGTTGAAAAACAGGGAGAGAGAACAGGCTACATGGATCTACACCTCATTCAGTATTTAGTGACGTTAGTGTTTAGAGGCACTTTCTGATCATGGAACTACATTCTCTTTCATTATATCCTGTTCACGCTCAAATGGAACCAGTACTGAAGAAAATCCATGCAATTGAACATATACACCACCGTTCAAAAGTTTGGGGTCACTTAGACATTTTTGAAAGAAAATCACATTTTTTTGTCAATTAAAATAACTTATAAATTGATCACAAATTGATCAGTGTAGACATTGTTAATGTTGTAAATTACTATTGTAGCTGGAAACTGCAGATTTTTTATGGAATATCTACATAGACGAACAGAGGCCCATTATCAGCAACCATCACTCCTGTGTTCCAATGGCACGTTGTGTTAGCTAATCCAAGTTTACCATTTTAAAAGGCTAATTGATCATTAGAAAAACATTTTGCAATTATGTTAGCACAGCTGAAAACTGTTGTCCTGATTAAAGAAGCAATACAACTGGCTTTCTTTAAACTAGTTGAGTATCTGGAGTATCAGCATTTGTGGGCTCGATTACAGTCTCAAAATTGCCAGAAACAAAGACCTTTCTTCTGAAACTTAACAGTCTATTCTTGTTCTGAGAAATTAAGGCTATTCCATGTGAGAAATTGCCAAGAAACTGAAGATCTCGTACAATGCTGTGTACTACACCCTTAACAGAACAGGGCAAACTGTCTCTAACCAGAATAGAAAGAGGAGTGGGAGGCCCCGGTGCACAACTAAGCATGAGGACAAGTATATTAGAGTGTCTAGTTTGAGAAACAAACTTCTCAAGTCCTCAATTGGCAGCTTCATTAAATAGTACCCGCAAAACACCAGTCTCAATGTCAACAGTGAAGAGGCGACTCCGAGAATCTGGCCTTCTAGGTAGAGTTCTTTTACCAAACTTTTTTTATTAGCCAGTCTGAGATTTGGCTTTTTCTTTGCAACTCTGTCAAGAAGGCCAGCAATTGAAAACAATTGGTCCAATGTGATGGCATGGAGCTCCATTCAATCACTCACAGTGTTTACAACATGCATGTAAACACTAACACACGTCTTTTTCCAGTGTGAAATAGCATCACACAGGCTCCGATGAAGGCGATTCATACCGAAATGTAAGTCAATTGTTTACTTGTCCCATCAGATTTATGCCGCAACAGAGTGCTCCTTTATTCTCCTGAACAGTCACAAGTTGAAAGGGGGAGTGATTCTGCATCATTGCTGTGGTGCTTTACAGGTAAAACCACAATAAATAAAATGCATCTATTCAAAACATATGGTGTAGAGTAAGGTTTAGGGTTGACTGATACTAATGGTTCTTTGAAGAGACAGACAAAACTGCTAGATCTACAGTATTTTCCTCACATAGGATCTAATGATAAGAGAGGAGATGGTGGCACTAATGCCCAGCATATAATGTACTTTCAGTGAAACACAGTGGAGGACTGGAAAGGGAAAAGGAAGGGGGAGACCTAGTCAGTTGTACAACTGAATACCTTCAACTGAAATGTGTCTTCTGTATTTAACCCAACCCCTCTGAATTAGAGAGATGGGTGGGGGGGCTTTAACCCCTCTGAATTAGAGGGGGGGGCTTTAACCCCTCTGAATTAGAGAGATGGGTGGGGGGCTTTAACCCCTCTGAATTAGAGAGGGGGGGGGGGCTTTAACCCCTCTGAATTAGAGAGATGGGTGGGGGGGCTTTAACCCCTCTGAATTAGAGAGGTGGGGGGCTTTAACCCCTCTGAATTAGAGAGGTGGGGGGCTTTAACCCTTCTGAATTAGAGAGCTGCAGGGGACTAACTTAATCAACAACCACATCTTCAGCACCCGGGTAAGTAAGCTGCAGTTGCCTTGCTCACAAGACAGAATGACAGATGTTTACCTTGTCAGCTCAGGGATTCGATCCAGCAACCTTTCGCTTACAGGCCCAACGCTGTAACCACTAGGCCACCTGCCACCCCGGAAGTATCCTGGGGTAAGGAATGTTTTTTTTATGGAACATCACACACTGATTTGGGTACTGAAAGAAAGAGTCGTCGTCTCAGATAATACTGTTGTTGAAGCGTATTGTTACGCTTGTGTGTGTTTGCAGGAGGTTCAGGAGTATAAACTCATTAACGTTGCAAAATGCAGGAATGAATGAATTCAGCTAGTATTCTGTTTCACTCATCATGTAAATCCTCTTCTCTCTATGACAGTTGGTGCCCTTCTTATTCTCCAGGAGCTCAGCTACATCTTACAGTATTGAGAAGTGGGCAATGTTTTGTAACTTGCATGCTAGGGGCACAAGCCTCCATGACAACAAACCTCACAAAATATGCACACATTGTGAGAGGTAAAATAAACTGTCGGATTCCAACAACACCATGAGCAGAGAGAGCGAGAGAAGGGCTTTCGGGAGAGTGCTCATCAAGGCCCTGATTCCAGCCCAAGTTTAAGCGAGCATATTCGTTCAGGGTAGAGATCGAAGAAATGAAGGTGTGGCGGAGGTGTGTGTGCAGATAAGCCGTATTCTGACCTTGACCTAAATCCCCTCGTAATTCCACCCCCTTTACACTCCAGAAAACCATGAATAAGGTTGAGCGAACCTGCCGTTTCCAAGTGGAAAAAGCATCTACTTCATTTTTTCCCAATAGACAGCATTCAATAACAGCATTCTTTATGCACTGTCATTTATACATGAATACGAGCGGATGTAAATTAGTCATCTGTTTTGAGAAAGGGATTGTAAATACACATGGATTCTTTTTCCTTACGATCCCTGGAGACGAATGTGTAACCAGCCATATGGAAGCAAACTGAAAATCGTATCTTGACATGTATGGTGGCCCCTTTTCCACAGTGAAATAGGCTACAAATAGCTGTGTCGTAAATTCAGAATTGTTATTGTGTGCCCTCGCAATTTGCATGTATAAAATTTGGACAACCAATCTATAGGCTTCTGTAGGGCTGAACCTGGCAAGCTGATGAATGTTTTAATGATAGCCTATGCCCTGGCTTTTCTCCATTTTACATAAAAATGTGTATTGTGTTAAATATTAGCCACTATCAGTAGCCACTGTCAGTAATACCCATTGATTTATAACTGCTACTTTTGTGTTAGTTTCCTTCAATTTGTAGCCTACATTTAGCATCATTCCACTCCAATCTGTCTACCTTTCTTTCCTCTGTCAAGTCCATGCAAGTAACGTTGTTGTCACGCCCTGGCCATAGAGGGGCTTTTTATTCTCTATTTTGGTTAGGCCAGGGTGTGACTAGGGTGGGTGCTCTATGTTCTTTTTTCTATGTTTTTGTATTTCTTTGTTTTTGGCCTGGTATGGTTCTCAATCTGGGACAGCTGTCTGTCGTTGTCTCTAATTGAGAACCATACTTAGGCAGCCTGTTTTCCCACTATGGGTTGTGGGTAGTTGTTTTGTGTTTCTGCACCTGACAGGACTCTTTCGTTTTCATTCATTCATTCATTCATTCATTCATTCATTCATTCATTCTCTTGTTATTTTGTGTTCAGTTGAAATAAAAATAACATGAACACTTACCACGGCGCTTTGGTCCTCACCTTCTTCATACGACGACCGCTACAGTTGTGCGATCATGCAGGTCGTGTTTCCTATTTTAATCAGTTATGGAACTACACATAGCAGGTTAAACCTGGAGCCTGGAGCGCGGCTAACAATGACTGTATCGTTGTCATACAGTTCCATGATTGTAAACATTTTTCAACCTTCCAATATTTCATGGGATTAAACTTGAATATGACAACTTTCAGGATGAATCAAACCACTGTATTCTTTATTCATCAATATATTTTGTGTCTGAACCTGTTTTTTAAAAATGATTTACACCTACTTTCCTTTACACGTACTTTCCGAACTCTAAAATGTGCATAAATACAAAATCAGAGTATTTTTTTATCTACCAGTTGGTGCTGAAACGGAGACGAAGATACATACTGTAGATGCCATTCTTTCATTGATCCATATATTCTGAACTCGTTCTCTAGATAAACTACATCACCAAAAGTATGTGTATACCCCTTCAAATGAGTGGATTAGGCTATTTCAGCCACACCAGTTTCTGACAGGTGTATGAAATCGAGCACACATCCATGCAATCTCCATAGACAAACATTGGCGGTAGAATGGCCTTGCTGAAGAGCTCATTGACTTTCAACGTGGCATCGTCATAGGAATGCTGCCACCTTTCCAACAAGTCCGTTTATAAAATGTCTGCCCTTCTAGAGCTGCCCCAGTCAACTGTAAGGGCTCTTATTGTGAAGTGGAAACATCTAAGAGCAACAACGGCTCAGCCGAGAAGTGGTAGGCCACACAAGCTCACAGAACGGGACCTCTGAAGTGTCTTGTGCGTAAGAAATTGTCTGTCCTCAGTTGTAACACTCACTACTGAGTTTCAAACTGCCTCTGGAAGTAAAGTCAGCACAGGAACTGTTCGTTGGGAATTTCATGAAAGCCTAAGACCACCGTGCACAATGCCAAGCATCGTCTGGAGTGGTGTAAGGCTCACCGCCATTGGACTCTGGAGCAGTGGAAACGCGTTCTCTGGAGTGATGAATCACGCTTCACCATCTGGCAGTCCAACCAACGAATTTGGGTTTGGCAGATGCCAGGAGAACGCTACCTACCCGAATGCATAGCGTCAACTGTAAAGTTTGGTGGTGTAGGAAAAATGGTCTGGGGCTGTTATTCATGGTTCGGGCTAGGCTCCTTAGTTTCAGTGAAGGGAAGTCTTCATGCTACAGCATACAATTCTAGACATTCTAGACAATTCTATGCTTCCAACTTTGTGGCAACAGTTTTGGGAAGGCCCTTTCCTGTTTCAGTATGGTAATCAAATCAAATCGAATCAAATGTATTTATATAGCCCTTCGTACATCAGCTGATATCTCAAAGTGCTGTACAGAAACCCAGCCTAAAACCCCAAACAGCAAGCAATGCAGGTGTAGAAGCACGGTGGCTAGGAAAAACTCCCTAGAAAGGCCAAAACCTAGGAAGAAACCTAGAGAGGAACCAGGCTATGTGGGGTGGCCAGTCCTCTTCTGGCTGTGCCGGGTGGAGATTATAACAGAACATGGCCAAGATGTTCAAATGTTCATATATGACCTGCATGGTCGAATAATAATAAGGCAGAACAGTTGAAACTGGAGCAGCAGCACGGTCAGGTGGACTGGGAACAGCAAGGAGTCATCATGTCAGGTAGTCCTGGGGCATGGTCCTAGTGCTCAAGCCCTCCGAGAGAGAGAAAGAAAGAGAGAATTAGAGAGAGCATATGTGGGGTGGCCAGTCCTCTTCTGGCTGTGCCGGGTGGAGATTATAACAGAACATGGCCAAGATGTTCAAATGTTCATAAATGACCAGTATGGTCGAATAATAATAAGGCAGAACAGTTGAAAATGGAGCAGCAGCACGGCCAGGTGGACTGGGGACAGCAAGGAGTCATCATGTCAGGTAGTCCTGGGGCATGGTCCTAGGGCTCAGGTCCTCCGAGAGAGAGAAAGAAAGAGAGAAGGAGAGAATTAGAGAACACACACTTAGATTCACACAGGACACCGACTAGGACAGGAGAAGTACTCCAGATATAACAAACTGACCCTAGCCCCCCGACACATAAACTACTGCAGCATAAATACTGGAGGCTGAGACAGGAGGGGTCAGGAGACACTTGCACAAATGCCCCCTTGCACAAAGCAAGGTCCATACAGAAATGGTTTGTCGAGATCAGTGTGGAAGAACTTGACTGGCCTGCACAGAGCGCTGACCTTAACCCCATCGAACACCTTTGGGATGAATTGGAATGCGAGCCAGGCCTAATCGCCCGACATCAGTGCCTGATCTCACTAATGCTCTTGTGGCTCAATGGAAGCAAGTCCCTGCAGCAATGCTCTAACGTCTAGTGGAAAACCTTCCCAGAAGAGTGGAGGCCATTATAGCAGCAAAGGGGGGAACCAACTCCATAGTAATACCCATTATTTTGGAATGAGATGTTCGATGTGCAGGTGTATATTCTATCGAGTCTGTCGACAACATTCTGATTAAAGGTACATCGTATTCTAAGAGATGGCCTAAGATAAATGCACTGAAAACCCTATTGAATAAAATCTCCACAAGAAAATCTGTTGGCCAGCAAGTGGTAGTGTTTTCAGTGGTTGAATTACATGTATTCAGTACTTGCAAGGGAACCACGCCTGCAAAGCCCGTTACGCATCTTCATAAGGTAAGTCTGAATACCAATTACTGAGAAGTACATAGGAAAGGCCTGTGTAAGAAAGGAGGACAACTTGCTCCGTGCATCTTGACTGCCAGAGGTGGCAGAGGGGAGGTCTCTGTTACTTCTGACTGGAGTATACAGGCCAAGGGTGGAGGGATGCTTGTAGAAGAAACACTATCTGCTTAGCCACTTCACAGTGCCACCCTCACCAGTATGGCTGAAAGTGTTTATCTGGTCCTGTGGTGTGTTCAGCAGCCTGTGAAATCTGCCGAGCACCAATGCATTGCTCACCTGTATACTGTAATGGTGCCGGAGGGGATGGCTGCTGTTTTATGGGCTCTTAACCAACCGTACTATTTTGTTCGTTTTTTTTTTGCATTGTTTGTAACTTGTTTTGTACATAATGTTGCTGCTACCGTCTCTTATGACCGAAAAGAGCTTCTGGACATAATGTTGCTGCTACCGTCTCTTATGACTGAAAAGAGCTGCTGGACATAATGTTGCTGCTACCGTCTCTTATGACTGAAAAGAGCTTCTGGACATAATGTTGCTGCTACCGTCTCTTATGACTGAAAAGAGCTTCTGGACATCAGAACAGCCATTACTCACCTTGAACAGGATGAATCATTTTTCTTTAATGAGTCGGACGAGATGGATCGAATCAAGATCGATCTCCAAACCTGGATCTCCCTCCCAATTAGCTTAGTAGGAAGAATTAATGTCATCCGTATGAACGTCCTCCCTAGACTGAACTACTTATTTCAGATGTTCCCATGCTATCTCCCAGTTTCCTTCTTCAAAACAACTAACCAAAGCATCACCAAATTTATATGGGGCAATAAAAAAACCTAGGATCAAGTTTTCCACTCTATCGAAACCTGAATCTAAGGGTGGTCTTGCCCTTCCCTCCCTTCAATTGTACTACTGGTCTGCCCAAATCCGCAACATGCTAACATGGATCACAAACAGACAAGAGTCAACGTGGATTCAGATAGAAGCCCAATCCTGTGGTTCATTGCCCTTAAGCTCAATTATATTCATTAATAACTTTAGTGAAGTGGGCAACATAGCCAAAACCTTTGTGATTTACAGCACCCTACTAGCATGGAGGGACTGTAAGAAATACCTGGGCATTTCCTCCCAAATATGTTCTCACTCGCCTATAGTAGGCAACCCAGACTTGCCAAAAGCCCTGAGGGATGCCAACTTTAATCTTTGGCATACTCTAGGAATCAGGACCTTTTCAGACCTATTTCATCAGAAAACCACTACACTGAAATCCTTTCAAGAGCTCTGCAGTGAATTCGATGTGCCAAGATCCATTTAAAAAAATATATCTTCAAATTAGACATGTAAATTTCCTCATTTACCTCCAAGAGGAGGTTTAGAACTCAGTTGAATGAAGTTGAAACCCTTCTTGTCACAGCACAATCCATTAAAGGCTAAATATCTTACATCTATAGACTCCTTTCTGAGAAAGGAAGCTCCTCCTTTACTCCTTTGAAAATAATCTGGGAAAAGGACCTTGGTCTGACTATCAGTGACGAGTTATGGGCGGAGGTTTGCGACAGGGTATACTGCTCCTCTACCAGTGTAAAAATGAAAGAATCTAATTACACATTTTTGTACAAATGTTATTATACTCCTTTGAGACTCCATAGAATGAAAACAGATATGTCTCCTAACTGTAAAAGATGTACCTCTGAAAGTGGAACCTATATGCATGTATTTTGGAGCTGTAGAGAGATTGCCAGATTCTGGCAATCTATACATACTGCTGCACAGAAAATACTAGAGGTACAGTTTGATATGACCCCGTGTATCTATCTTCTTAATGCCCAGTAGGACTTTGTTCTTGATCCTGACAGAGAAAATTTGCTTATGACTATTACATACTTTGCTAAGAAATGTATTCTTATATTGTGGGCCTCTAATACCCCTCCTACATTTAAAATGTGGATTGACCAGATTGTTGACTTCCTTCCTCTTGAAAAGCTCACTTATGACCTCCACAAGAGACAGCCCAAGTTTGATAGACTCTGGTCCCCACTATTCAACTATATTTCAAACTGGACAGAGTGAACGGGGTGACTAGGGAAATGCGCAGATACATGTTGTGTAAGGTACTGTAAAACCTAAAAACGAATTATTGTCCCGTCGTCTCAGCGAATGCTTGAAATAGCTGATAAGAACCTTGATAGTGCTGCTGCAAGTGGTATGTGTTTTTTGTTGTGTGTTTTTATTTTAATTTCGTTGTTGAGTACGTGTGCGTGTGTGTGTATATATGTGTATGTATGTAGGTTTATATATATATGCACCAAGGAAAACAAATAGATTAAGAAAAATAAATGCTTTTATTTGACTTTATCATTCATTTTAATTGTATTTTAATTTTTTCAAATGTATTATTATTTTTTGACCTTTTCTTTTTTTAAAGCCTGTCACATCTGTGAATGTGGAATGTGTTTTGTTGGTTGATTGAAAAACAAGAAAACTTAATAAAACTTTAAATTGAAAAAAAATGAGTCGGACGAGAGGGATATTCTCCAGACACCCAACGAGGCCCTCATCCCCATCATTCACAGGAGAAAAAGACTGAGATATCGCGGAAGGAGATCGGGATGCCTTGTCAGGATCCGGCGTAAGAGGGAAAACTGTAACATCTTATGTTTCACAGAGTTGTGGCTGAACGACGACATGAATAACATACAGCTGGCAGGTTACACACTGTATCGGCAGGATAGAACAGCAGCCTCCGGTAAGACAGCAGTCTATGTTTATTTGTAAACAACAGCTGGTGCATGATATCTAAGGAAGTCTCAAGGTTTTGCTCGCCTGAGGTAGAGTATCTCATGATAAGCTGTAGACCACACTATCTACCAAAAGAGTGTTCATCTATATTTTTTGTGGCTGTCTATTTACCATCACACACCGATGCTGGCACTAAGACCGCACTCAATGAGCTGTATACGGACATAAGCAAACAGGAAAATGCTCCTAGTGGCCAGGGACTTTAATGCAGGGAAACTTAAATCAGTTTTCCCTCATTTCAACCAGCATGTTAAATGTGCAAACAGAGGGGAAAAAACTGTAGACCACCTTTACTCCACACACAGAGATGCATAAAAAGCTCTCCCTGGCCCTCCATTTGGCAAATCTGGCCACAATTCCTGATTCCTGCTTACAAGCAAAAACTAAAGCAGGAAGCACCTGTGACTCAGACAATAAAATGTGGTCAGATGAAGCAGATGCTATGCTACAGGACTGTTTTGCTAGCACAGACTGAAATATGTTCCAGGATTCTTCCGATGGCATTGAGGAGTACACCATATCAGTCACTGACTTCATCAATAAGTGCTTTGATGACGTCTTCCCCACAGTGACTGCACGTACATACCCCAACCAGAAGCCATGGATGACAGGCAACATCCGCACTGTGCTAAAGTGTAGAGCTGCAGTTTTAAAGGAGCGGGACTCTAACCCTGAAGCTTATAAGAAATCCCGCTATGCCCTCTGACATTCATCAAACAGGTAAAGCGTCAATACAGGACTAAGATCGAATCGTACTACAAAGGCTCCGATGCTCGTCGGATGTGGCAGGGCTTGCAAACTATTACAGACTACAAAGTGAAGGACAGCCCCGAGCTTCCCAGTGACACGAGCCTACCAGATGAGCTAAATTACTTCTATGTTCGCTTCAAGGAAAGTAACACTGAAACATGCATGAGAGCATCAGCTGTTCCGGACGACTGTGTGATCACGCTCTCCGTAGTCGATGTGAGTAAGAGCTTTAAACAGGTCAACATTGACAAGGCCGCAGGGCCAGACAGATTACCAGGACGTGTACTCTGAGCATGCGCTGACCAACTGGCAAGTGTCTTCACTCACCTTTTAAAACTCTCCCTGTCTGAGTCTGTAAGACCACCATAGTCCCTGACCCCAAGAACAGTAAGATAACCTGCCTATTTTTTATATTTTTTATTTCACCTTTATTTAACCAGGTAGGCAAGTTGAGAACAAGTTCTCATTGACAATTGCGACCTGGCCAAGATAAAGCAAAGCAGTTCGACACATACAACGACACAGAGTTACACATGGAGTAAAACAAACATACAGTCAATAATACAGTATAAACAAGTCTATATACAATGTGAGCAAATGAGGTGAGATAAGGGAGGTAAAGGCAAAAAAAGGCCATGCTGGCAAAGTAAATACAATATAGCAAGTAAAACACTGGAATGTTAGATTTGCAGTGGAAGAATGTGCAAAGTAGAAATAAAAATAATGGGGTGCAAAGGAGCAAAATAAATAAATAAATAAAATAAATACAGTAGGGAAAGAGGTAGTTGTTTGGGCTAAATTATAGGTGGGCTATGTACAGGTGCAGTAATCTGTGAGCTGCTCTGACAGTTGGTGCTTAAAGCTAGTGAGGGAGATAAGTGTTTCCAGTTTCAGAGATTTTTGTAGTTCATTCCAGTCATTGGCAGCAGAGACCTGGAAGGAGAAGCGGCCAAAAAAATAATTGGTTTTGGGGGTGACTAGAGAGATATACCTGCTGGAGCGTGTGCTACAGGTGGGTGATGCTACAGGGGGGACTTTACCTAGCAGGGTCTTGTAGATGACATGGAGCCAGTGGGTTTGGCGATGAGTATGAAGCGAGGGCCAGCCAACGAGAGTGTACAGGTCGCAATGGTGGGTAGTATATGGGGCTTTGGTGACAAAACGGATTGCACTGTGATAGACTGCATCCAATTTGTTGAGTAGGGTATTGGAGGCTATTTTGTAAATGACATCGCCGAAGTCGAGGATTGGTAGGATGGTCAGTTTTACAAGGGTATGTTTGGCAGCATGAGTGAAGGATGCTTTGTTGCGAAATAGGAAGCCAATTCTAGATTTAACTTTGGATTGGAGATGTTTGATGTGGGTCTGGAAGAAGAGTTTACAGTCTAACCAGACACCTAGGTATTTGTAGTTGTCCACGTATTCTAAGTCAGAGCCGTCCAGAGTAGTGATGTTGGACAGGCGGGCAGGTGCAGGCAGCGATCGGTTGAAGAGCATGCATTTCGTTTTACTTGTATTTAAGAGCAATTGGAGGCCACGGAAGGAGAGTTGTATGGCATTGAAGCTTGCCTGGAGGGTTGTTAACACAGTGTCCAAAGAAGGGCCAGAAGTATACAGAATGGTGTCGTCTGTGTAGAGGTGGATCAGAGACTCACCAGCAGCAAGAGCGACATCATTGATGTATACAGAGAAGAGAGTCGGTCCAAGAATTGAACCCTGGGGCACCCCCATAGAGACTGCCAGAGGTCCGGACAGCAGACCCTCCGATTTGACACACTGAACTCTATCACAGAAGTAGTTGGTGAACCAGGCGAGGCAATCATTTGAGAAACCAAGGCTGTCGATTCTGCCGATGAGGATGTGGTGATTGACAGAGTCGAAAGCCTTGGCCAGATCAATGAATACGGCTACACAGTAATGTTTCTTATCGATGGCGGTTAAGATATCGTTTTGCCTAAATGACTACCGACCCATAGCACTCACGTCTGTAGCCATGAACTGCTTTGAAAGGCTGGTCATGGCTCACATCAACATCATTATCCCAGAAACCCTAGACCCACTCCAATTTGCATACCACCCCAAAAGATCCACAGATGTTGCAATATCTATTGCACTCCACACCACCCTTTCCCACCTGGACAAAAGAAACACCTATGTGAAAATGCTATTCATTGACTACAGCTCAGCGTTCAAAACCATAGTGCCCTCAAACCTCATCACTAAGCTAAGTGTTGAGAGTTTCAAGTTCCTTGGTGTCCATATCACCAACAAACTAACATGGTCCAAGCACACCAAGACAGTCGTGAAGAGGGCACGACAAAACCTTTTCCCCCTCAGGAGACTGAAAAGATTTGGCATGGGTCCTCAGATCCTCAAAAGGTTCTACAGCTGCACCATCGAGAGCATCCTGACTGGTTGCATCACTGCCTGGTATGGCAACTGCTCTGCCGTCCAACCGCAAGTCACTACAGAGGTTAGTGCGTACGGCCCAGTATATCACTGGGGCCAAGCTTCATGCCATCCAGGACCTCTATACCAGGCGGTGTCAGAGGAAGGCCCTAAAAATTGTCAAAGACTCCAGCCACCCTAGTCTTAGACTGTTCTCTCTGCTACCGCATGGCAAGCGGTACCGGAGCGCCAAGTCTAGGTCCGAGAGGCTTCTAAACAGCTTCTATCCCCAAGCCGTAAGACTCCTGAACATCTAATCAAATGGCTACCCAGACTATTTGCATTACCCAACCACTCTTTAGTGCTGCTGCTACTCTCTGTTTATTATCTATGCATAGCCACTTTAATAACTCTACCTACAAGTACATATTACTTCAATTACCTCGACTAACCTGTGCCCCAGCTCATTGACTCTGTACCGGTACCCCCTGTATATAGCCTCGCTATGTTATTTTTACTGCTAATCTTTAATTACTTGTGACTTTTTTATTTTTGGGGGATATTTCTTTTTAAACTGCATTGTTGGTTAAGGGCTTGTAAGTAAGCATTTCACTGTAAAGTCTAAACCTGTTGCATTCGGCGCATGTGATGTCATCTGAACTGTCACTGTTGATAGTAAGCTTGAGTTGAGGTCAACAAAGCAAACTATTTTGTTTGTCATTAGCATCTAATAGAAGATGTGTTCAGGGTGATTTGTCAGTTATCTCATACTAGCCTGGAATGGTTCATAGAAGGGAAACTTCATCAGTGAGAACTATGGTTGAAAAGCAAAGATGAATGTGAGTGTGTGCTTGTATGTGTTTGTGTGACTCTGGTACAATGTGAGCTGTTGTGAAGAGAAGAAAACAAGAGAAACCAGTTGGAAAGGTTAAGGTGGAACAAATGGGATGGAAGGATCAGATTAATCATGACAGTGCCGCTAATGACTCATCCCCCATCCCCACAAACACACACTCGGTGTGTAAAGATTCTCTGCTTCCTTTGAGTGATCTAATTTGAATGGTGAGAGCAGCAGTATTACCATGTCTACTGTGTTGTTCACCATGATGGTACACCCTGTTTCGTGTCTTCCAGTGAACATGAGCCTGTCTGTGAGGCTGTATTGGGTTCTTGTTTGTTGTGTCATGTGGATATGTCCTCGTGTGACAGGAATCCTTTCTTTTCATCAGCTTGAAACAATAAAGCAGGGAAATGGATCTGGTTGCTTGTGTCTTCCTTTATTAGATTTTCCAACAAGTCTCTAACGAGCAGAAATAAGCCTGAAGAAAAACCTGATGTGTTATTGTTAATGGCAGCTTTCCCAAATAAATAATTGTCACAACCCCCCCCCATAATTAACCTGTAATTGGATCAGTTTTCATTCCTCAGTGTGTGGGGAGAAATCAGACAGCATAGTGAAAGTCAAGGCAGAACAGTGTTCCGTTGAATTATTATGTAGATGCACCCAATCCTGAAATATTAATGAAATAAAACACTTGTACAAGTTTGTATAATTTAATTTAGCGTCAAAATAAATAGCCCTAACTATTCCTTGCATTCAGTGGGCTTTGAAGAGTAACTGTGTGTGTGATCCAAGATATGATAAATGTCTCTACCATCTACACATCCGCTGAAGTAACGTTACCTCTAAACATAAGGGCCCCATGTGCTAAACTGTACACAGCAGCATTCCTTGCTTGGCAAGTTATATTTTTATAAATTTAACCAAGCAAGTCAGTTAAGAACAAATTCTTATTTAGATTGATGGCCTACCCCGGCCGAGCCAATTGTGCGCCGCCCTATGGGACTCCCAATCACAGCTGAATGTGATGCAGCCTGGATTGAAACCAGGTACTACAGTGTCGCATCTTGTACTGAGATGCAGTGTTGTAGACCACTGTGCCACTCAGGAGCCCGATATACTGTATGTCTTTTAGACAATGTATTGTGACTTGATCACATTTAAATGTTCCATCAGCATCACTTCTAAAGTTGTCATACTCTGTGGGCGAGTGCTTGTTGTGTGTCATAAAACATCTAGGTAATCATTCCTACGGGATGAGACATGGCCGCCACACGTCACTCTCTGAACACATTTTTACGCAATGATGTATTAAATAATTGTCATCCTTTTAACCTATAAATGCAGCCCTAGGCTTTAGCATGGCTATTGGCTGCTCAATGCATTTGATGCAGAATCTGAATTAAACTGAGGTGCTGGTTCATTCTCGAATGAATTCCACATACCCACACAAACAACCCCCGAGGCGCTCAAAGTTGAAGCTTTGATATAGCCCAGTTTACTCTAGTCATGTCTTGGTGATTGTCTGAAAGTGACAGGGCGTCAATCAGCCTGCAGGGCCAGTTATGTATAGTAAATGGGTACGCCAGTCCCTTTTGGGATCTAACAACATGGATCTGAAATGTCAGGTTGGGTGACTGATGGGTCAAATGTGGAGGAGTTGGGCAGGGTCAGCCAGCATACCATCTATTGCTGAACAGCGGCTGCAACACCAGATAACATGTTATCAGCTCCAGATAGCATGTTTACAACTCCAGATAACAGGTTTACAACTCCAGATAACAGGTTTACAACTCTAGATAACATGTTTACAACTCTAGATAACATGTTTACAACTCTAGATAACATGTTTACAACTCTAGATAACATGTTTACAACTCTAGATAACAGGTTCACAACTCCAGATAACAGGTTTACAACTCTAGATAACATGTTTACAACTCTAGATAACATGTTTACAACTCTAGATAGCATGTTTACAACTCCAGATAGCATGTTTACAACTCTAGATAACATGTTCACAACTCTAGATAACATGTTCACAACTCCAGATAACAGGTTTACAACTCCAGATAACAGGTTCACAACTCCAGATAGCATGTTTACAACTCTAGATAACATGTTTACAACTCTAGATAACATGTTTACAACTCTAGATAACAGGTTTACAACTCCAGATAACAGGTTTACAACTCTAGATAACATGTTTACAACTCCAGATAACAGGTTTACAACTCCAGATAACAGATTTACAACTCTAGATAACATGTTTACAACTCTAGATAACAGGTTTACAACTCCAGATAACATGTTTACAACTCCAGATAACAGGTTTACAACTCCAGATAGCATGTTTACAACTCTAGATAACAGGTTTACAACTCTAGATAACATGTTTACAACTCCAGATAACAGGTTTACAACTCTAGATAACATGTTCACAGCACCAGATAGCATGTTTACAACTCTAGATAACATGTTTACAACTCCAGATAACATGTTTATAACATGTTTACAACTCTAGATAACATGTTTACAACTCCAGATAACATGTTTACAACTCCAGATAACAGGTTTATAACTCCAGATAACATGCTTATAACTCTAGATAACATGTTTACAGCTCCTTGGCCCAATTATGGCCTATTCTTTTTTTATTCTAAACCAATTAAAAATAGGCCTGATTAATTGACCAACCCATTTGCAGCGATAATATATAGCCTAGCAACTGCAGCAATTTATCTTATTCATCTTATTCTGTTCTGTGGGTGACTGAGTAGGAAACCCCAACTCAGAAGCTAAGAGATCAACCAGAGTGCAAGACATCAATGGCAGCACCACAACGTAGCCTTTCTCTGATGATGTGGTCTTTCTTCCTCCCAGCCAGCATCTTTCCTTGAAATCCTTTACCAGTCAGGATCATTATGAAATATACAGTCTTTGAAGAGAACTAGCCTCAGTAATGTTAAGAGAACAGATCAATTTACACTGAACTAAAAAAATAAATGCAACAACTTCACAGATTTAACTGAGTTAGAGTCAATTTAATCAAATTGATTAGGTCCTAATCTATGGATTTCACATGATGACTGGGAAGACAGATATAAATCTGTTGGTCACAGATACCATAAAAAAAGAAGGGGGGTGGATTTAAAAAAAAACGTAAGTATCTAGTCTGACCACCATTTTTTTTCTTCCTTTAATTAACTAGGCAAGTCAGATGAGAACTAATTCTTATTTACAATGACAGCCTAGGAACAGTGGGTTAACTGCCTTGTTCAGGGGATTCAATGTCAGCTCAGGGATTCAATCTTGCAACCTTTCGGTTACTAGTCCAACGCTCTAAACACTAGGCTACCTGCCACCCCATTTGCCTCATGCAGTGCGAAAAAACTCCTTCGTATTGAGTTGATCAAGCTGTTGATCAAGATGCTGGATATTGCCGGGAACTGAACACGCTGTTGTACACATCAATCCAGAGCATCCCAAACATGCTGAATTTGTGACAAGTCTGGTGAGTATGCAGGCCATGGAAGAACTGGGACATTTTCAGCTTCTAGGAATTGTATAATGATTATTGCAACATGGGGCAATGCATTATCATGCTGAAACATGAGGTGATGGTGGCAGATGAATAGCATGGGGCATTCTGTTCACACTCTGTACACGCTGTCTGACATCTGCCCGGTACAGTTGAAACCAGGATGAATCCATGAAGAGCACGGTTCTCTATCATTCCAGTGGACATCAAAGGTGAGCATTTGCCCACTGAAGTTGGTTACAACGCCAAACTGCTGTCAGGACGTTAAGGACGACGAGCATGCAGATGAGCTTCCCTGAGACGGTTTCTTACAGTTTGCGCAGAAATTCTTCAGTTGGGATAACCCAGTTTCTTCAGCTGTCGGGGTGGCTGGTCTCAGACGATCCCGCAGGAGGTCCTGGGCTGGCGTGGTTGCACATGCTTGGCGGTTGTGAGGCCGGTCTCTAAAACTACGTTGGAGGCAGTTTATGGTAGGGAAATGAAAATTCAATTCTCTGGCAATAGCTCTGGTTGACATTCCTGCAGTCAGCATGCCAATTGCACACTCACTCAAAACTTGAGGCATCCGTGGCGTTGTGTTACAAAAATTGACATTTTAGAGTGGCCTTTTATTGTCCCCAGCACAAGGTGCACCAGTGTAATGATCATGTTGTTTAATCAACTTTCTTGATATGCCACACCTGTCAGGTGGATGGATTATTTTGGCAAAGGAGAAATGCTCACAAACAGGAATGTAAACTAATTTGTGGTCAAAATTTAAGAGAAATAAACTTTTTGTGTGTATGGAACATTTCTTGGATCTTTTATTTCAGCTCTTGAAACATGGGACCAACACTTTACATGTTGCGTTTATATTTGTGTTCCGTGTAAGAAGAGACCAAGTTTATCTTTATTTTTGTGGAGATTAACCTATTTAATCCCATCGGTCACAATAGTGACCGTAAAAAAACGTTTTCAGTTATAAGGCTCTAAAAATGTTACTGACTTATCTATCAATGCATTTCCAGTAAATATTTAAATAATAAAGGGTCTCAATGAATGATGTGCAGTGTCACATGTTTAGTGTAAATTGTCACATGACCAGAGCTGTTTACTTCCTGGTTGCACCATGAGAAGAGGATGGCTGCATCAAAGTTCCCAAACAAAAGGTTAGTAAAGTATGTTAACATAAAGTTAGGACGTTTGGTACACATCATCTTTAAGGTGTCTAGTTGTGATATATGCATTTGCAATTACTCAACTTTGTTCAGTGTGGTCATAGAATGAGTAAACATGTTGACGGCAACAATAGTGACCGGTGGGATAACACAGTGCATCTAGGTATACACATAGTTATACACATACATAGTTCTTGTTCTACCTAACTTTATACTCTGTTCTTTCTTTTAGTTTCACTTTCAGTCAAGTTCTGGATATGTTGGATCTAGGTGACTGCCCAGACAAGGCATGCAACATTGCAGTTATCCCTCACAATGAGAAAGATGCTGTCCTGAGTGATTGTGATAGCGATGGGTCAGATATGGACTATGGACAGGCCATTTGCCAGCCAGGCTGTTGAATGCATATGCTGAACCTATGCAAACAGACCATGACAGGAACAACGTTATCAGTGATGGTGACCTACCCCTCACCACCCTCCATTGTTGTTAATGAAGAGCCAAGGGCCTCTACCCGCCAGAGGGTCCAGTCAGAAGAGCCAAGGGCCTCTACAAGCCATAGGCGTCAGCCAGAAGAGCCAAGGGAAAAGCTGCAGGTGGTCAAAAATAAAGATTGAGCGTTCAAACGATCGAAGAGGCCTGCCACTGATGTGATTCCAAAACACATAGTATACAGCCCAAATATGCAAAAGTTTGGCACGAAACCCCTGAGCCATGGAAGGAGATCTTTACTGGTTGCTACTGTTGAAGATCAGGCAAGATATGACAAAGCTTCTCACTGGCCAATCAACACGATGCACCGGTTCCACAGAAGTCGTACTACCTATGCATGTGAGAAATGCAAAGCGCCACTGCACATTGAGGGCTTCAAGATATACCATGGACAGTAGAAAAGGAGATAAGACCGAATGAAAAAGGGTTGAAAAAGACAATAAAAGAAAAATAGAAAAGTCGATAAAGGGTGAGGAGAAGCAGTACAACGGACTCTAGGAAGAAAAGAAAAGTCGACGAAAAAGACAATCAAAATAACTGAAATGTTTTTGGAAAAGAAGGTCAATTGATTCAAGACATCCTGTATGACAGTAGGTCTGACTGATCGTAGTTCAAAACAGTGATGCACAAACTAATCTTGCACTTGGTTCTGAAGCCTAACTATGATATATATTTATATATATATATATACATCTATAAAAGCACTCATTGTCCAGTGGCGCTTTTTAAATATATAATTGTATTTTATTCAGTGTAGGCCTCTACTTTAATGAATATTCTACAGGCTACCTCTATCCTAAATGTTACCTTTATGTTCAGTGGGAATGACTCACATGACTGCTATACAGTTGTTAGTGAATGTTGCACTAAAATGTCACAATGACAACGTTACAATGAATATTGCACTAAAGTACAAGTTCAACTGTTACAATAAAGTTACAATATTAATGTTTCAGTACATGTTGCACTAAAGTAACAATGTTGAAATACGTTGATGGTTGTTGTCTTTGCTCTCAGTATTCATATCGTGTTGTATAAGGGTTTTTGATGTGTAAAATAGTCACACTAGAATGTGACGGGGCATTCTAGTGGCAATGCTGGGGACTGCTAGTGACAGAGTTTTAAATGTGTTAATAACTGGGCTGGGGACTGCTAGTGACAAGAGTTTTAAATGTGTTAATAACTGGGCTGGGGACTGCTAGTGACAGAGTTTTAAATGTGTTAATAACTGGGCTGGGGACTGCTAGTGACAAGAGTTTTAAATGTGTTAATAACTGGGCTGGGGACTGCTAGTGACAGAGTTTTAAATGTGTTAATAACTGGGCTAGTGACAGAGTTTTAAATGTGTTAATAACTGGGCTGGGGACTGCTAGTGACAAGAGTTTTAAATGTGTTAATAACTGGGTTGGGATATATGACAACTTTTATAACTGCATAGGAGAAATATGTTAATTCAGTATACGCAACATTATTCCACCGGTCACAATTGTGACTGACCATAAAACACACTTTTTCACCTACTTTTCCATTAAAATGTCAAAACATAATGATTGATTACTTCAAAGGGTTACTAATGACACTTGATTTGGATATTTTCATGACTGGGAAAAATTCGGGATTAAATGGGTTAAGTACAATATAATTGACAATACATAAACAAATGGTAAGTGTACAGAATATGTCTTTATTTTCGAAGGTCCATGCTTCATCCAGCGATGTGAAATTAAAAATGCCTATTGAAATGCAAAAAAAAGAGAGTAATTCACTGCAATGTTATGTTTATGGAATCTGGGGATTATTGGCAGGAAATCACACTATTAAAATGCATGAAAAACTAGATCCTCTATGTGCTGGCTTTTGGTTCTAAGAGCAGAACATTGAAATGACCTTGACAAACAAAAAGGCACACGTGGCTAGTGTAACTTGTATGAATCAATTGGGCCCTCTGCTGTTCAAGAAGAGAACTACAAATGCACCCATCATCCCCTTCTTTCCTAAGGGCCATAGTTCGTAGTGCTGTTTTTTTCAGGCACATAAAGTGTAAAAACACTTAAATCATTATTCATTCATTTCCTTCAATGAATATATATTGAACCAATCCAGTTAAACAATAAGTACACTTTATTCACATTGGGTTCAAGCATATTTAAAACAGTTGAGACATTTATTTCGTCAATTATTTCTATACATCTAGATTATTTACTTAAACGGATATAAATATATATTCTATAATAGTATATTTACCGAGACAATATATTTTCAGTCAACAAGTCATCTTTGGTCACAAAAAAAACTGTAAACAGAATTACAAAGGAGTTCACATTTGAGCTTTCCAGCCTGTATACCTTAGTAGGGAAAGGGGGTACCTA
This sequence comes from Oncorhynchus nerka, assembly GCF_034236695.1. NCBI lineage: Eukaryota > Metazoa > Chordata > Actinopteri > Salmoniformes > Salmonidae > Oncorhynchus > Oncorhynchus nerka. Next base: position 91,483,274 of record NC_088405.1, on the reverse strand, counting down.
GTCAGTTAGTACATGTTGATAACGTTTGAGGCTCTCTTTAGCAGCTTATTCATGACATCTGGGTAATACGACCCAACTTCTTCAAAGTGCTCTTTCGACAGGAAAAATATATCCACATAGTTATCAGCAATGGCAGTGTATCTACACAACTTGGATTTCAGCAGCAAGTCAACTCCCAATGCGGCTCCAGTTGTAAGATACTCAATGACCTCCTTTCCAGTTCTCCATGAGCAAAGTTTCACCTTACCAATCAGGATCAGCAACATGCCACGGCCAGAGTCTCCCCTTCTATTGATGTATTCCCCTAGAAGAAATCGCATTTCAGCATGTATACCGAAAAGTATACACTGTTCCCCACTCAAAATAGTTGTGAATAACTCATGTGGTAATGTACACACCGTCAGATTATTCCTCAGAAGTGGTTAGGTGCAGAATCTTAGTTAATGAAGAAAGTGAAATGGGCCGACCATACACCCTGCAGACTACTAGCGCAAAATGTGAAGTTATGCAGGTGAATGTCAAGTTAGTATTTAGCCCATGATGCTCATGTTTACCAGAGGTGTAGCTTTTCAGCAACATTTTCGTTGCCAAGTGTCGCAGGAATGTTTCTGAGAGGTGAGTGAAGAGCTGATTTTTCTTCAGTAGATTCACGCTTATTCTAAAATGGCGAGAAAAGAATAGTGTTTTATAATCACATGCTACATGGTCTTCTTTTGTACACATCATTCGTCAAATGAAGCAGTAGTTTGGTACGGTATGTAACAGTTTAACATTTCATCACTAAGCAGTTGCAGACATTAGTATTGATGCCTTGCTAGTTACCTTGAGAAAATTTCAACTTTCATACAATGAGGTGTATCTTTGAACAATTCTTCTGAATCCATCCCTTTGGTGCGGGTCCATCGGTAATTGTAGAATCGGATTACGCGATTTTGCAGCGCCGATGGAATGTTTTCATCCATCATGTAGTTTTGGACTGCCTGCATTAAAAGAAAGATAATGAGTCACTCAAATGCATAGGTCTCTCGCAACAGTACCTCATTTTCAGCTTTTGAAAACTGAATTGCAATAAATCAAAAGTTGACTCTGAAAAAGTTAGTTAAATTCTAGTCTGAGTATTTTGTTAATAATACCTGCAGCTTCTCTTCATACGCCACTTGAAGTGATTGCTTGTTTGTTTGAGTGGATGAGAGAAGTCCCATATTATAACTGACTTGCATCTTGGAAAGAATCATTATCAAAACGGAGAATAACAATTCTCTGTATGTCACTGCACGGATATCACCATAGCCTGTTGTTGTGTAAGTTGCTAAAGTCCAATATACGGAGTAGGTGTAAATATCAGGGAGGTAAAACACTTCTGTAAAAACAAAACATTAAAACACAAATAAATCTAGTGTTTACATATTTAGAAACTTAGAAATGTTGCATGTCACTAAAAGCTCTGTCAAAAGTCTAATAAATGTATTGTAATTAATACATGAATTATATGAATTTATTTATTTTCATTACCAAAACTAATTTAATCATTCATCATGCTTTATCCATTTTAGCTGACCTTACCTGTGTTGACAACCCACGAAATAAAGCCACCATGCAAAGCAAATAAAAGAAATAAAACTGCGGTACAGTGGACAAACAGGATTGCATGGACCAAGTACTTGATGATTCGTATGGCAAGTAAGCTGTCAATGTAAAACGAGAGAAGAGAAAATAGATTAGAGGCAAAAGACTTGGGATAACACCAATCAACAACTTGACTGTGGGAAATTGTATTACACAACTGTTAAACACAGCATTGAGAACATGCTAAATTTAACAAAAACATAATGCATATACTTAGTTATGATGGATTGCTCCTCCTTGTGCATGAAGACAAGTACAGTCAGAATCCGGAGTAGATGAAAAGTGCGAACATATACTATTATGGGCAGAAATGCTGCCGGTGACACTTGATTCATGAGGTGCAAAATTGTAAATGCATATGGGAATGAGCATATGACATCATAAATGTATCCCACTTTCCTCGTCATATAGCTCAGTGACACAGATCTGTAGTCTGAGATGTATGATCCACTTTCATCATAGAAGCAAATATGAAATTTCAAAATGATCTAAAAGAAAAATAAAATGTTTTATGTAATCACACGCAAAGACTGAAAAACAAATCCGTTCTGAAGGATATTTGCATATTGAGGCAGGCTTAATTAATACAACAAGGTAGTTGTATTAGGTAGTGTACATTATAATTTATGGAAACAATGTTTCAACAGACTGAAAGGACCCTAAGGTGGTTATTTAGATTACTGACAAATTCGTGAACTGCGTCTCTCACCTCAATCATTTGAATGTATTCGATAATCATAGTTAACAAAAAGATGCCTCGGTCAAGATCGAACACAGATGGCTGAAATTGAGGGAAATCAATTACTCATATTTTCTTATACTACTTACATCTCAAGTGTATCAACACGAATATTCATAGATTATTATTATATTTGACTGACATTTTACCTTGAGGTCAATAATACAATAGGCAGAACTCTGCTAATGGATATAGCAAACCATAATGCGACAACGAATTCTAATTCCGAGAACAATGTGTACCACCTACCATATATGTTATCGCCCAAAACAGAATGATGATCAGAAGGCAAGATGTGTACTGATACACAACACGTACTGTGCTTTCCGGATTGATTGTTGTGTTGTGGATTCTGATGACGTTCAACAGAAAACTGATCAAGAATTGAGTGATGCTTGTCTTAATTCGGACATGAAATGGCAAGTCTTTAAACTTTGCTTTATTTTCCTCTTCTGCCATGCATGTCTTGTAAAGCTTTATATCTGATGGACGAAACAAATGGCTCATGTATAAATGGTGCAACCCATAAAAGCTACAATTATAATAAATATGTTTGCTGCAGCAATACTACACCAAAGAGCTAAGCAAAGCTTTTTCATATAACTTGAAAGATTTTAAAAATAAAAATAAATGTTGGCACCAAAACATTTTTGTGGGCAGTTAAAAAATGTGTGGTAGGGTGCCTCAGTACAAATACAATAATTATAAAAGTTACATAGATTTGCTTTTGCCTGACTTTCTATTTCATCAACACATGAATATAGAAATGTTTCTGAAGTAATGCCAGCCAACTTACATCCGGTGTCATTCATAAGTATGTCAGTTGCTGAAACATTCTTCTGAACTTTTGACATGTCCATTGTTCTTTGCAGTAGCTGTTCACGTTTCGTTTCTGCAGCTTTCTTGATCTGTTTGCAAATGTCTGGATAGTATTTGACAGTTTCATCAAGGCTTTTCTTGGAGAGGACATACAGATCACAATTTGTGGCAGCCCTGGGACGCACAAGAAAACAGTATAATTGATCAGAGACACATAGTTTTATATTTAAATGAGAGAAAATGATGCTTTAAGTCATCAAAAGCATCATGCCTTATTGTGGTTGCACGAGGTTCTGCAAACAGAAGGCTTCCTTCTCCAAAGTATTGTCCGGCATTCAGTTTGATGATAACAGTCAACTCGTCCTGTGACAAGACTTCTACTTCTCCCTTTTCAATGAAATACATCTAAGAAGGAAAAAAAACGCTAGTAATAACAAATATGGTGAAGAGCAACAGCAACAATCTCATGTACACCCGTTCTGTAATTAGGATGGAGCCCTGCTGTCATAGAACATAGAAACCTTAACACAGCAGGGCCGTGTGTCACACCTCAGATCCAAAGTCATTTCTTTTGCATATCAGGTCATTAGCTCTGTAAAGGCACGGTCGAATCTGTCTAGCTAGTAACCGAATGAATCCTCCATCTGTTTCCAATTGGTCCACACTCTCTTTTCTCAGTATTTTGTGAAAAAAAGGTCCCTGTAGAGTTGGCAGAACAAAAAGAAACTTAGCTTCCAGAATTAATTATGTAGAAAAGATTTGAAGAAAAGATTTATGAGCTGGAAAAAGTAAAAATGATTTTACATCAAGCTTTCCAGATAATGTTCTCTCGAGTGGGGATAAATGTTGTGCCACTAGGTTCCTTCGCTGCTTCCTCTTGATATCAAGTCCAAATGCCTAAAATTAAACAATAAGAAGAAGAAGTGTATACCGGTATATGTACTTCAGTCACAACATTAAATCAAGGTATTCTAACCTGATAAAAAATCTATTGATAAATGTACCTTTGCAATAAGGTCAGAGTAGATAATGGTAGATATATCTCCGAGTAGAGATGATGGCAAATACTCAAACAGTGTGTCTTGGTCTATTCCTTTCGTTCTTATCCATTTGAAAGCATAGAAGTTCACAGTATTGTGATATAGATGCCCTGTAATATTCTGACTCTAAGGCAGAGAATTGCACATAATGAGACCTCAAAACATACAACAGGTAAGCAACAGAAGCTACAAACGATATCACATCTACAAAAATAAAAACCTTACCTTCAAGAATAGTTGTATGCTTTCCTTTTTCTCAGTAAAAGCTGCCCTTGTAGCATCTGCATTGGCTAACATAGCAGCAAATGTACCAGCCACATAACCACAATACAATGCTCCAGACACCATTATGAAGACCATGGTAATTTTCTGCAAAGACACACACAAAAAACAAACAATACAATTCCTTTCGAATACTGTACATTTAATAATAACCGTATAAACTTTTTATAGTAGCTTTAAAAATATATATTGCTGTGATCTTGAGTTGTTTACTTCATTGATCCTAAAACTGTAATTTGAATAACCTTACCATAGAGGTTAGATAAGGATGTATATCACCATAGCCTACACCACTGAGAGTTGCAGTTGCAAAATATAAACTTATGCAATACAGTTCTGTGAAGGTAGCCGTTTCTGAGGGGAAGAAGAGTTTCCATGACAATACAATGTTCTCAAGTAAGTTACACACTTTCTATAAAATATATTTTTGATAACTTATGTTGTAGTGCACCAATTTGTAAGTCGCTCTGGATAAGAGCGTCTGCTAAATGACTTAAATGTAAATGTGTAGTGTAATTTAATGATATTATACAATACCAGTCAAAAGTTTGGACACACCTACTCATTCAAGGGTTTTTCTTTATTTGTACTATTTTCTACATTGTAGAATAATAATGAAGACATCAAACCTATGAAATAACACATATAGAATCAGGTAGTAACCAAAAAAGTGTTAAACAAATCAAAATATATTTTAGATTCTTCAAAGTAGCCACCCTTGGCCTTGATGACAGCTTAGCACACTCTGGGCATTCTGTGTCCAAACTTTTGACTGGTACTGTATATGGTTAAGATAGTAGTAAAACAATAGTAGCAGTAAAACAAACGAGTTGAGTTAGAACCTACCATACACCACGTTAAACGTGTAGTCCATGTGATATGCCCAGGACTGTGATGAACAGTTGTGCTTTACCATAGGCAATAAGTAATTGGTTGTGTCACCAAACAAGTCTGCTGGAGGGCATACAATTGCAAAAACGATGCAAGTGCTGAAGTGAAGAAAAAGGACGCAATACAGAAAGAACTTAGCAAATGTGACAATCGTCTTTTCGGTTGCAATCCCTGATTGCCAGAATGAAAATGCAAGAGGAATCCGATATAACTGGAGAAGATGAGGGGCTCTGAGATATGCATATAGGTGCAGCGCTTCACTGTTGGAGTAAAATCCATTCTCGTCAAAAGGGGAAACCACCATCCAACCAATAACTTCCCAAGGAAAACAGCTGATGAGATCTATTAGAAAGCTTGTCTTCACATAGTGCTTTGCCGTTTCCAGCGTGTCCACTTTGAGATTGTCCTTGTAAAAAGCAACATGCAAACGGATATACATGTCAATCCAGCAAAAAAGGCCCAGAATATAGGACAAAATCCAGAGTTCCTTTTTGTAGTGGAGAAAAGCAAAAAGAAGAGAGCTATTGATGCTGACCGTTATGGCCAAAACAAATCGGAAACATTCCCATCGGATGTACAGTGGATTGCTAGGCAAAATGGCACCCCTATATCTAGAAAAAAAAAGAAAAAAACATTTTCATTACAAAGCAGAGCACTGTCATCAAGTCCCATAACATACTATTATTTCAAGTAATTTAGAACACACTGTCTGTCAGTTTGTCTCAATGAAACATTAAGCATAATATACACTGAAGAAAAACTCTGCTAATCTCTCTTGCGCAGTTCTAAAAAAAGAGGTTGTAACTTCTCACACTATTTTTTAATTTACTTTAGTTTATTTAGTAAATATTTGATTACCTATATTTCTTGAACTGCATTGTGGTTTTAAGGGCTTGTAAGGAAGCATTTCACGTTCAGGTCGAAACATGTTGTATTCGGCGCACGTGACAAATAAAGTTTGATTTGATTAATTTGTTAGACATTCAGTGCATTCGGAAAGTATTTAGACCCTTTGACTTTTTCCAAATTTAGTTATGTTACAGCCTTACTTCAAAATATATTAAATATTTTTTTCCCTCGTCAATCTACACACAATATCTCATAATGACAAAGCAAAAACAGGTAGATTTTTGTGTGCAAATGTATTTAAAAGAAAACGGAAACATAACATTTCCATAAGTATTCAGACCCTTTACTCAGTACTTTGTTTACGTATGTCTGGCAGAGATTAAAGCCTCAAGTCTTCCTGGGTATGATGCAACAAGCTTAGCACACCTGTATTTGAGGAATTTCTCCCGTTCATCTCTACAGATCCTCTCAATCTCTGTCAGGTTGGAAGGGGAGTGTCGCTGCACAACTATTTTCAGGTCTCTCCAGAGATGTTCGATCGGTTTCAAGTCCGAGCTCTAGCTGGGCCACTCATGGACATTCAGAAATTTGTCCTGAAGCCATTTCTGTGTTGTCTTGGCTGTGTGATTAGGGTCGTTGTCCTGTTGGAAGGTGAACCTTCGCCCCAATCTGAGAGCAGGTTTTCATCAAGGATCTCTCTGTACTTTGCTCCGTTCATCTTTCCCTCGATCCTGACTAGTCTCCCAGTCCCTGCCGCTGAAAAACATCCCCACAGCATGATGCTGCCACCACCATGCTTCACCGTAGGGATGGTGCCAGGTTTCTTCCAGATGTGACGCTTGGCATTCAGGCCAAAGTGTTCAATCTTGGTTTCATCAGACCAGAGAATATTGTTTATCATGGTCTGAGAGTCTTTAGGTGCCTTTCGGCAAACTCCAACTGTGCTGTCATGTGCCCTTTACTGAGGAGTGGCTTCCGTCTGGCCACTCTATCATAATGGCCTGATCGGTTGAGTGCTGCAGAGATGGTTGTCGTTCTGTAAGATTCTCCCATCTCCACAGAGGAACTCTGGAGCTCTGTCAGAATGACCATTGGGTTCTTGGTCACATCCCTGACCATAGCCCTTCTCCCACGATTGCTCAGTTTGGCAGGGCAGCCAGCTCTAGGAAGAGCCTTGGTGGTTCCAAACTTCTTCCATTTAAGAATGAAGGAGGCCACAATGTTCTTGGGGACCTTCAATGCTGCCAAAATGTTTAAGTACCATTCCCCAGATCGGTGCCTCGACACAATCCTGTCTCGGAGCTCTACAGATAATTCCTTCGACCTCATGGCTTGTTTTTTGCTCTGACATGCACTGTCAACTGTGGGACATTATATAGACAGGTGTGTGCCTTTCCAGATCATGTCCTATCAATTGAATTTACCACATGTGGACTCCAATCAAGTTGTAGAAATATCTCAAAGATGATCAATGCAAACAGGATGCACCTGAGCTCAATTTCGAGTTTCATAGCAAAGGGTCTGAATACTGATGTACATTTCTAAAAAACTGTTTTCGCCATGTCATTATGGGGTATTGTGTGTAGATTGATGAAGATTTTTTATTAATTTAATACATTTTAGAATAAGGCTTTAACGTAACAAAATGTGGGGAAAAATCAGGGGGTCTGAATACCTTCCGAATGCACTGTAATTTGTCTCTTGGAGCAAAAAAACTAACTAGATGTAAATGTTTATGTAAATGCTTGTTATATTGTGGTTTTTATTATGAAATGTGGATGGTTTGACAGTGACAAGTTTTACAAGCCTGAGCAGTTGTCTGCATACCTTGTTGTGGGAGGTATCCGTTTAGTTTTGCTCAGTTTCAGAAGTTTTTCCTCAACAGTTTCTTCCTCTGCTCCAGCATAGATTGGGAAGTTTCCAAAGTCCTCAATATCTACAATCCATTGTATGTTGTATGTTTAGTTTTTCCTAGTAATTGAATAAGAGGCACATATTGTATGCAGACATGGTGAAGGGAAAACTTACAACACTTCGACTTCTTGGCATATCGACGACCTTGATATGTCAACGAGGCATCTTTCTTCTTTAGTGTGTCATCATCCTGTTCCTCAGACTTCATAATTTCTTCAACGCATTGCAGTAAAGTGTCGTAATACTCTGGTGTTGATTGCAATTCTGTAATTTGGCTAGAAGGAAACAAAATCAGAAATCATGATTTGTATTATATAATTCACTCAATCTGTTTCTCTACCAGTATATGGCATTTATAACGTTTGTGCATACACATTTTAACAGGAAATCTCTTGACATTTGACAATTCATATGACAATGAATATTATGGACTCTTTTAACAAAAGGGTAAATCTAAGCGCAGGCGGTAGTGCTATAGGTTCAGGGGTGTGTCAGAAATATTTGTGCTATTTTAACTTTCACATTTATCAAGTTTGAGAGGAGTAAAACGGTGAGCTAATATTTGATGGGTTTTGTGGGGGTTAGATGAATAAACAAGTTGTGGGTGTGTCGAGGCTTGGCCAATCAGAACATGCTCCATGGCGGAATATGTGGTTGCTTCAAGTTGTATTTACGGTATTTTATGTGTTGCCTTGGAATCAACTCCAATGTTAGTTAGTCCGTTATAGTTTGTTATATGGCTTATGGACATTTAGCCTACATCATGGAGTGTTTTAATAAACACGTCCAAAACGGGACCTGCATGGCTAAAATAATGTGAGTCTGCCTACAATGTATAGATAAAAAGGGAATATCAGCTCACTGTTTTACTCCTCTCAAACTTGATATATGAATAAAGCTTAGGTGATTTAGATGTATTTCCAAACGGTCTCAGGAGCCAAACCCTTATCGAGTCTTGACTACTTCGCTATTGCAGTGGGCAGGACAAAAACAAAGCCTTCATTGAGAGCAGGGGAGGTTATGCTTGGTTTTTAACCAAATAAACGAAATAGGAAGAAACATGTATTTTTTTATGTTTCTAAATACGAAGTATAAAGGCTACTCATGTTCCAATGCGCAATAGTGTCAGTGTGCATCACCGCTGGATAGGTTGTTTCCGCCTTCCAAATGCATCCCATTACCACATGCGTAACCGCTAAACCCAGCTTTTGGTTGGTTTTATAATCCCTATCAGCGCTGCCTGAAATTGGCACTTTGGATCATGATTTTAAGGACAAAGCTCAAATATGTCTACCCTCCCATCTGAGCGCAAGCGAGCTGATATAAGACGGGGTCAATTCCCGAACCTGGCTTTAGGGCTTGGAAATGGCATTTCTCCAGTTTTTACATGACGGAATCGCAAACTAACGTGCGTTTGACACTGGCACCAACTGAAACTAGAGCTCCAAGTGTTAAAATAGATGTTACCTTTCAATGACCGGGTATCTCTCCAGAACAGATTTAATTTTGTCAAAATCGATCACTAATATCTCACAATGAGTCTTTGCACGGACGGTCATTGTAGCTTGTTTTCCAAACAAAAATCCAGCCTGAAATTAGATCCAACGAGTATTCAGTGTAACATTCCAAATATGAATAAAAGTAGTCAATCAAACATTGCTTGAGGAAATGTCTTTGTAAATATTACCTCCCCGAAATACATTCCTTCACCGTAGAGTCCAACAATTTCAGACAAGTCATCACTTAGAATCTTGAAAATCAAATCAAAGGATTTACTTGTAAAAACAAAAACAAATGAGGGGGGGGGGGGGGGGGGGGGTGAGTAACTGTATAATGTGAATACACATTACATATCATTCATACAACCATAACTATTTCATACAAACCTGGCAAGTCCCTCTTCGAATGCAAAATAGTTCTCTGGTAATAGTTTCACTGTACTGGATGATCTCCCCTCTGGGAAAGAAATACATGACAGAGGTTGATGCCAGGTCCCGAATGAACGCTTGTCCAGCTTGCTCGAAATAAGGAATCTGTTGAATAAAAATAAATGGCCCCCTTAATTTAAACATAGGTTGATTATGCTGTATAAAACGGATGATGGTTGCGATGAAAGAAGAAATAACTGATGAGCTCATAACTGACTCAAAAACATAACAGTGCCCTGTTATGATTGTAAATTAAGTTAAAGCTGTATGAAAAATCGATTTCCTTTATAAACAGTCTGCAATGTGTTTTTCTTCCTAGCTACAAAATATGTGATATGACTGTCTATCAGCATACAGGTACATACTGTACAAAACAAATATGGATACCTTTGACAAGAACCTCCCTCTCTCTTTCATCAGGACAATCTGTTGAAGTTCGATTGGCAAGTCATGCATTAAAAATTGGCCTCCTGGGTATGCTTGACCCCTGAAACATAAAAATAATAATACATATTTGGTCTATTGAAAGGAATGGCCTCTGAGATATATTTGAAAAAAAAAAAAAAAAAAAAAAAAACTTACTGGTACTTTGACCAAAGAAGACTCATATACTCAGTGACCCTTGCTTGAAGAGATACACTAAGGTCATGGCTTTCCATGAAGTTGGTCATAGCTGAGAGGAGATTCTGAAATGTAACCCTGGAGAAAAGATAGTCTTGCTTAGGAGTTATAAACCAATGCACATCAATACACACTTAAGATGAAAAAACATACAAAAGTAAAAAAAGATTTACCTGGCAGCATTCTGACTGGCCAATGTGGCATAGACTTGACTGATAATGTAGTTAAAGACAAACAAGCCAATGAAGCAAACAAACACAGCAGTAAGTCGCTCTTTCATAGTGTTGGGAACAATGTCACCATATCCTGAGAGAGAAATATTCCGTTATGAAACGTTTAAGGCACTGTACTGTTGTATTAACTGAGCGGGGTGGACTTAATCTTACCAATGGTTGTCATGCTTGTTGTGGTCCAATAAACAGAAATCATATAATGATACAAGTTGCTATGGCTGGCTTTCAGTCCTGTGTTCCAGGCCCATGACTCTTCATCACACCTATGGAAAAATGTAATATTTGTCTAAACATCAATTGAAACAGAAGTCATTAACACTTCCAACCCATTGTCTTTTTTTCTACAAGATTGGAGTATTACCTGAAGTCCTTGCAGCCTGTGAGATACATTACTCCAGAGCAGCAGTGCACAGAGAAAATCAGGAGGAAAAGACATTTAGCCGTTCTTAGCTCAAACAGGTTCTTATCCATGTCATTTTCTTTTTTGTTGAAAAACAAACACACCTGGAATGTAAGAACATTTGTGTTCAGGTTCAAGCCTCACAATGACCTACATGAGATATTAAACTTGTTACCTTCCGAATCCAAATAAGACGATTCCATCGGACATAGCCTAAAACTCTCCAATGTGCTTCTCCACTTGTTGTAAAAGAGAAGAAGTCCAAAGGGACAACAGCCAGGACGTCATAATATAGATTCCAAGATTTTCGATAGTTGTCAAAAATACCCATTATGTCAGCTTGATAGCCTTTGTTAACAGAAAAAATAAACCACAATTAACATGCGTGTTTCTATTCACTGAAATGGCATCAGTATCAAAGTGAGTAAGTACACTTTTCTATAAAACAACAAAGACCAACACATTACCATCTTTTGTAAAAACTTCTGTGCGGAGGTTCACAAATATGTCGATAATGGCAAAAACATCAACCAATGAGCTGATTGTAAGATAGAACACACCCCATCCTTCATTGTAAAAGCCTGTAAAGCCATTAAAAAAAAACTTCACAAAAACATTTTCAGTAATTGATTCATTTTAGATTTAAGGACTCGCTAACCTTTAGTGGTGGATGCATTTCTTTCAACAAAAGAGTTTACAGTTGTTCTAGTGGTGGTCTGGAAAATCAGGTCATTGAAAAATTACAACACGACTCACCCTTTGTGTCTAGGTTGTTGGTGAAAAAAAGTACCCATGTTTCAATAAAAATTGAAATGGTGATACACCAAAACATAAAAACCTCCCACTTCTGAGCAAAAATGCCATCTGGTCGAATAGTTGTCATCCAAACAGACTGGGAACAAAAAAAAAAATCAAGACATTAAGCACTCATAGAAGGATACACAGTTGAGGTCAGAAGTTTACATACACTTTAGCCAAATACATTTAATTTTTTTAAATTTGACCTTTATTTAACTAGGCAAGTCAGTTAAGAACAGATTCTTATTTTCAATGACGGCCTAGGAACAGTGGGTTAACTGCCTGTTCAGGGGCAGAACGACAGATTTGTACCTTGTCAGCTCGGGGGTTTGAACTTGCAACCTTCTGGTTACTAGTCCAACGCTCTAACCACTAGGCTACCCTGCCGCCCCTCAGTTTTTCACAATTCCTGACATTTAATCCTAGTAAAAATTCCCTGTCGTAGATCAGATAAGATCACAACATTATTTTAAGAATTTGAAATGTCAGAATAACATTAGAGAGAATTATTTATTTCAGCTTTTATTTCTTTCATCACATTCCCAGTGGGTCAGAATTTGCATACACTCAATTAGTATTTGGTAGCAGTTTAACTTGGGTAGCCTTCCACAAGCTTCCCACAATAAGTTGGGTGAATTTTGGCCCATTCCTCCTGACAGAGCTGGTGTAACTGAGTCAGGTTTGTTGGCCTCCTTGCTCGCACATACTTTTTCAGTTCTGCCCACAAATTTTCTGTAGGATTGATGTCAGGGTTTTGTGATGGCCACTCCAATACCTTGACTTTGTTGTCCTCAATACATTTTGACACAACTTAGGATGTATGCTTGGGGTCATTGTCCATTTGGAAGACCCATTTGCGAACTTCCTGACTGATGTGTTGAGATTATGGCCAAACAGTTATATTTTTGTTTCATCAGACCAGAGGACATTTCTCCAAAAAGTAGTCTGGCTTTTTTTATGGCGGTTTTGGAGCAGTGGCTTCTTCCTTGCTGGGCGGCCTTTCAGGTTATGTCGATATAGGACTCGTTTTTACTGTGGATATAGGTACTTTTGTACCCGTTTCCTCCAGCATCTTCACAAGGTCCTTTGCTGTTGTTCTGGGATTGATTTGCACTTTTCACACCAACGTATGTTCATCTCTAGGAGACAGAACGCGTCTCCTTTCTGAGCGGTATGATGGCTGCATGGTCCCATGGTGTTTATACTTGCATACTATTGTTTGTACAGATGAATGTGGTACCTTCAGGCATTTGGAAATTTCTCCCAAGGATGAACCAGACTTATGGAAGTCTACAATTTTATTTCTGAGGTCTTGGCTGATTTCTTTTGATTTTCCCATGATGTCAAGCAAAGAGGCACTGAGTTTGAAGGTAGGCCTTGAAATACATCCACAGGTACACCTCCAATTGACTCAAATTATGTCAATGTATGTAAACTTCTGACCCACTGGAATTGTGATACAGTGAATTATAAGTTAAATAATCTGTCTGTAAACAATTGTTGGGAAAATTACTTGTGTCATGCACAAAGCTTGCCACAAAACTTGCCAAAACTATAGTTTGTTAAGAAGAAATTAGTGGTGGTTGAACAAAACGAGTTTTAATGACTCCAACCTAAGTGTATGTAAACTTCCGACTTCAACTGTACAATTAAATAAATGTTCTCTTATTTCTGAGCAATTTGCTTCGTTCATCTAACCTACCCGTTTCACATCTGTAGATGTTTTAACTGGTGAAGAGACATTGTGGGACTGGTTTGCAAGATATTCCATAAACAATGTAAAAATCTTCTGATCCCTTGGCTGAAAAGGAAAATAATTAAATACAATAACATCACGCCAAGTCAAATAGACGTGCAGTACCAGTCAAAGGTTTGGCCATACCTACTCATTCCAGGTTTTTTCTTTATTTTTTACAATTTTCTACATTGTAGAATAATAGTGAAGACATCAAAACTATGAAATAACACATATGGAATCATGTAGCAACCATTGTTAAACAAATCTAAATATATTTTATATTTGAAATTCTTTAAAGTAGCCACCCTATGCCTTGATGACAGCTTTGCACACTCTTGGCATTCTCTCAACCACCTTCACGAGGTAGTCACCTGGAATGTATTTCAAGTAACAGGTGTGCCTTGTTAAAAGTTAATTTGTGGAATTTCCTTCTTAATGCGTTTGAGCCAATCAGTTGTGTTGTGACAAGGTAGGGGTGGTATACAGAAGATATCCCTATTTGGTAAAAGACCAAGTCCATATTACGGCAAGAACAGCTCAAACAAGCAGAGGTGCTTTGCTGGTGACACTGTCAGTGATTTATTTAGAATTCAAAGCACACTTAACCAGCATGGCTGCCACAGCATTCTGCAGCAATACTCCATCCCATCTGGTTTGCACTTAGTGGGACTATCATTTGTTTTCAACAGGACAATGACCCAACACACCTCCAGGCTGTGTAAGGGCTATTTGACCAAGAAGGAGAGTGATGGAGTGCTGCATCAGATGACCTGGCCTCCACAATTACCCGACCTCAACCCAATTGAGATGGTTTGGGATGAGTTGGACCGTTGGAAAAGCATTCCAGGTGAAGCAGGTTGAGAGAATGCCAAGAGCATACAAAGCTGTCATCAAGGCAAAGGATGGCTACTTTGAAGAATCTAAAATGTCAAATGTATTTTGATTTGTTTAACATTTTTTGGGTTACTGTAAGAATATTTCAACGATAAATACACAACGCAGAGGACGAGAGCTCAATGGAGTACTAACAGTCAATAGGGAATTATCAATGGAAATAGTTGGTTTTCAGTTCAACATCTGTTAGGAATGTCAGTCCTGAACTTATAGCTACATATGGCACGTGCTTATTGGTCCAACCTGAAATAGGATACTTGTTATTTGGCCATTGGCACAGTTTTATTGCAAGGAATTGTAATTGGTCAATCACAGGCTAGGGCTGGGTTATAAAACTACATTCTGTCCCTTTGTTCTGTGGAGAGAATCACAGGAGAGAATCACTGAGGACAGGGAAGGAACGTCCATCTACCATCTACCTCTCAGCATAACTATGATTTATCCTCTTTGAATAACCCTATTTACCTCCCCCTGATTTGCTTTGGGGTCTGTGTTATTAAGTGGCGGCAGGTAGCCTAGTGGTTAGAGCGTTGGACTTGTAACCGCAAGGTTGCAATATTAAATCCCTGAGCTGACAAGGCAAAAATCTGTCGTTCTGGCCCTGAACAAGGCAGTTAACCCACTGTTCCTAGGCGGTCATTGAAAATAAGAATTTGTTCTTAACTGACTTGCCTAGTTAAATAAAAGTCAAATGAAAGAATAACATCAACTGCTAACATTACTATATGATTCCATATGTGTTATTTCATGGTTTTGACATCTGCACTATTATTCTACAATGTAGAAAATAGTTCAAATAAAGAAAAACCCTTGAATGAGTAGGTGTGTCCAAACTTTTGACTGGTACTGTTCATCGCTGAAGCATCAACACTGGATGAAATGGCTTGTGATATAACTCATACTTACCAACAGATTTACACTTAAATCCTTCTGAAAAACCACATTCTGGGGGTTCGATGCCACTCCTAGAGCAAAGGCTTCCCTAATAGGATGCTTAACATTATGCAGCCGTTTTTGAGCTGTTCTTGCTATCTTCAAACCAGCTGTTGAAGATATTTTGTTTTGCAATATGACAGTATTTGTAATGTCACAGAAAATGCAGATTTCAAAGAACAGATTTCAAGGGATGTACACTACATTAAACAATATGTTCTATCAAAATGTGATTTTAAAAAACTATACCTACCTTCTGGGTAATCCGCAAACAATGCAAGAAGATCACTGCGTTCCAACACACAAATTTCACACAATGTTGCTGCACAAATCGTAGTGTTTCTCGGAATTCTGTACATCAGATAAGCCTTGAAGGACAATAATCATATTTTACACACACATGATGCATAAGCCCATGGAATAGCTTACAAACACATTAAAACATTTTTTTTTTTAAATACTTCAAAATATCAAAACAGACGTGATGCTCTTTGCCATACCTCTCCAATTAACGATCCAGGTAGCAAACGGGCAACTTTGTCACAATGATTATCTCCTAATACCTGTAAAGAGGGCATAATAATTTGTAAACGAAAGCAATTTTCTAATGAATTCATTTTGAAATATGGAAATATAAATTTGGTTGGACACTCAATGTTTACAGCATAGGACTATACATTTTCACTTTAGTTTGGTAAAGACTTGGATGATCGATTACAGTTTTGTACTAACTAGTTTAATCATGTTGAATGAAAAACTATTATTCATTATGATGGCATCAAAGTGATGACTGCTGATATTCATAGATAAAACTAAATGTACCTGCACCACTCCATGTTCAATGTAGTATGCATTTTGATTGATTTCTCCAGGCTTTGCCAAAATTTGTCCAGGACTGTATGTGTAGGTGTTGAATTTAAGTGACAAAGCCCTTTTGAAGCCATCTTCGGTATCATGAAACAGGGATGTCTGAAAGAGAATACAAAACATTGAATACTCATTGTCTCAACAGTTCAAGCATTTGACTTTATCTGAGTACTATAAGGATCATACATGGCTGACCAAACCAAGCTACACATTAAAACAAATCGTACCTTTTTCATCAGAGGTTTGTAACAAGCAGAGGATATTTCTGAATGTAGCACAAAAGGAAGGTCATCCAGTAGGCCAGAGATTATACTGCCTTTGCGATGCGTCCACAGATAATAGTAATATTTATGCACCCATGTTTGAACTTCCTCTGGCAATCCCATTTGTTTCTGAAAAAGACAAAGAAAAGCTGTTTGTTTTTATCACGATTATTCATTTTTTATACATCCTGAATGCAGATTGGTTCAAACTGGATTCTAGACGGTGTCTATTCCACAAGTTACCATCGGCTAAATCTATGACGTTAAACTGCCTATCCACTGTCTAATCAGCCCAGCCAAGCAATTTATTAACTTGATCTCCACTATAAAAAGCATCTAGACATTATCTCACGTCTTTTAGACTAACATTTAGTTTTTAACAGCAGAGATTTGTATAAACCTTCCTGTCTGTCTCTCCGACATTTGCAACATTGTTTCAATATCCAAATTGGATCTCCAGCTGTCCCATAGTAATGAACGTGTCGGGACGAGACAGACAAGCAGGCAGCATTTCTCAGCCAGACGAAATCATTAATCAGCTGGCATAATTTTTGGGGGATATATGCAAAGAAATGTCAATTGAAAAAAGATAAAACAAAATCTATTGCAGCTTGTTTGCAGCCATTCCAGCTTGAGTTTGAAGTGTGTTAGCTGTGTTGTTGGCTAGCTCCTTTGAACAACAGTGTCCTGATGAGTGAGCACATTTTCTATGCCAGGTGAAATCACGCCTCATTAGCTCATTGTTATGGATGTATCCAAATAAATGTCTTTAGAAAACAGCTTAAACAAATGAAAATGAATCTACTTTGCTGTTATTCTGGCTGCACTTTTTGGCGTGACTGTAAGTTAGCCGTAGTTGGCTAGCCAGCAAGTAAGGGATAAGAACGGTGCCAGCCAGTATGGCAATGGAACACTTAGAACGACTGCCATAGATACAGAACAAAAAGACTGAACACCTGGGTCGCGTCTCTAGCTACCGAACCGATAGAACGAACGACCAACAGGCTTGGGTAGTAACCCTAGATTTGTGTCGGGACTATATCTTGTGGAAGAATAAAATAGTATGAATAAATTAATCAAAATAACATTTTTAATTAAAATATGTCAATCATTATTTGAATATTTTGGTAACCCGTTGTATAAAAGTGATAATACCCTCGAAACCGGTGTTTGGAGGACATATTGACAAGGTTTTCCCTAACAACACACGTGCCAATATATCCTCCAAACACCGTATTCTCGGGCATTATCACTTAATTATGTCAATGGGTGTTGAGATATACCATATGAAGACAAATGGACTCCATTCGATGGCAGAACCTTCCTCTCCGGGCATCCAGATTGCTAATGATGGAGCTCATTCCAGTTGCGATGACTCCAATGAAGGCAAATAAACCAAGCACCATTACCAGTGAGGCAACCATAACCTCCGGGATCTTCATAGCATGTATGTCTCCATAGCTAAGAAAATCTAAATATTATTATACTTTCAGTTCTTTATGAAAAATGACCAGTATTCTAAAGCATTCAATACAAAACACCTGTGCCCATCAAAAACAAACTAATGCAAATACAGGGGAACACAAATGTATGGAGAACGTCACAAAGCATCCATGTAGTTATAGGTAACCCAGATGGTTATTTTGTGATGTTTAATAGCCTTATTATTTTTTTTACCTTTATTTTACTAGGCAATTCAGTTAAGAACAAATTCTTATTTTCAATGACGGCCTAGGAACAGTGGGTTAACTGCCTGTTCAGGGGCAGAACGACAGATTTGTACCTTGTCAGCTCGGGGATTCGAACTTGCAACCTTTTGGTTACTAGTCCAACGCTCTAACCACTAGGCTACCCTGCCTTTGTCTAACATCGCTCACTATATAAAAGTGGTACTGGTAAAAAATTATATATATATTTAAACTCACTAAAAAGCAACTTACTTACCCCACAGAACATAGAGTTATTGCAGACCAGTATAGTGACGTGGCATAAAACTCAAAATCTGTTACTCCTGTCAAATTGGTTGAGACTTCAAGAAAAAACATTGAATTCAATACATAACAATGACTCATTCATACATGCACCTACAATGATACATGTATTAACATCTTAGTGTTGTCAACATGTTTATTAACACCAATGATGGGATTACATCGTTGATCAACACTTATGAAACAAATCCCATCTCTGTTTCCAGTCATTAGAGAATGTTTTGCTCTACATCAGGGCTCTATGCTGACTCTTTTTTCCCTCCTAGATGAAAATTACAGGTTGCACAGCAAAATATTTAGGCGCATATGTGAGTAAAATGGTTGCACTGTAGAGCCCTGCTCTACATACATACAGTACCAAGCTAACTACCTCATTTTGCAAAGAAGAAAACTCTAAAACTTACACTCTGGCAACAGCTGTAACCAGTTCTCCTCTTTTGGACACTCCCTTGGATGGCCACCATGAGCAGCTATACACACCTGATTGTACCTAGTATGCAAAAATAAAGAAGATAATAAGGAATTCAACTTTAAAATGCAAGTATTTTATCTTCCATCTTGAGACTGAAGGAAAAACCATGTCAATGTCATAGTATTACTTGTAAAGGGGCCTTTGAATGGTGGGTGGTTTGAAGGGCCATGTAATTTTGACTAAAATACCAACTCACCAGGCACACGCAGAGACTTGAACACTGAGGACAACAATAGAAAAGGAATTCAGGACTGCAACATGTATCTTGTTGGTGTCAGGTTCTTTTCCAAAGGACGCTTAATTGAAACAATGAGACAGTATATACAGGTTAAGATTGGATTAATTTGCAGTTTTGGAAGAATTTTTACAATATAAATTAAGCTGTTTTTTTTTGCCACAGCAAATAGAATTCTATAATTTTATCTTGTTGTCATTATGTTAATCATTAACATGTACCATTATTCCTTTTTTTTTTACGTTAGGGCTTTAGGTGGTTTACAAATACAGTAGTGATTAATGTCATCACTATTGTACAATAAAACAATCAAATGAAATCAAGAAACTTACATATTATGTCAAACAGCCGTAAGACTCTTAGACATCGATTGATATGCATAAAATGCAATTCAGGCGAGGCATATCTCAGAGTCTCAAAGGGAAGAACAGCCAACAGGTCCATGATAAACCATGTTCGGAGATATTTTCTCTGCACTGGTTTAGAATCAATTATGACTACACCATTACTTTCATATCCAATGTAAAAGCGTGAGATGATGTTCAACAGGAAGATCACATCCAGGCAGTATCTTATCCCGACAACGACAGGGATAGCGGAGTTGAAGAACAGCTAAAAACAAAACAAAAAGGTTAGCTGGAGGGGGATCTGTCTCAGTGATTTTGAGCAGATAGACAGATCATCTGCAGAGATATAGCTCCCCATGCATTCGCCTAAGATTGTACTTTTCTATACCACATATCATATGGCTGTGTACAAAACCAAAATAATCTTATTTTAGCGCATATAAAAATCCGCCAATGGATGTTTTAACAAGGTGGTGCTTCTGAGTATGGCTGTGGGGGGACCCTCCTTTGGACTCAGAGATTTTTTGAACACATATAAATGCCATTTCCTGCAATCTAGTGCAAAAAACGGCCTTATATGGTATATAAAATTATAAAAATTATATACAGTGCATATATTTTTTTTTACAATCAATATTACCTTACATATATGCTTAGTTGCATTCAAAACAGCTTATAAAACAATTTCAGTGGAATGAATACTTGGTAGAACTGTAATACAGAAACCAGCTACCCATCTATATGTACACATAGTGCTGTATTGGTGTGTGTTCTCAGAAAAAAAAGTTATTTTACAGGAAATATTATAGAATTCCTATAATATACTCCAATATTCTATATGTGCAACTTATTATGGTATTTGGTTTGCTATAACATTTGATTTAAAGAGACTTGGAGGATTTGGGCATGCTTTTCTAGGTATCCTACCATAAGCCCTAACACACCTATTGATTCTCTAGTAGCGATGCTAATGCTGGATGTGAGGTAAGTAAATAAAGAAAACGAAACCGTATTTTTTGTCATTGTCTCTCAGGATGAATGGATGGATCACTTTTGTCGATAAAATTAAGTATATTAAAATACTGGGTGTACCGGCCCTTTAAATAGCAGTCGTTTTTACGACATAAATACCACAAACAAAAATGATATTTACTTAACATTTCTAAAAACGAAATGATACTATATTCAAATTATCGTAAATCAGCTTTTTAGTACTAGTGTGGGTTGTCCTTTGAAAAGAAAAGTTGCAGATTATTATTTAAGGGAAAAATATATATATTTTGGTTTGACAGAATATGCTAATTTACTGTAATTGTGCTAAAATATCAGTATTTCTTTATAATATTATATAAATGTCTAATAATGTTTTGATAAGAATTAAATTGATATTTTGCTGGAGAAATTTAACCACTCAAATTCATAGACAGCGCTATGGATGCAAGGACTGACAATCCATGACATCAAAATTCTAGTTTTAACCATGATGAGGCCACACAGGGTACTTTGTTTACAAATAGAGAAAAAAAACAAGCTATAACCTATTTTGGGTTCTGATGGGTTACGACAGTTAAACTAAGATAATGAGACATAAGTTATAGTCGTCAAGAATCAATGGGTACATATCATTAATTTTTTTTTAAGTCCAAAAATAGCTGTAGCAACTGCAGATTGCCCCTTTAAATCTGACTTTGTAGTGTTGTAGCACAGCACTTGCCCTGATCACTAGCTACCGTTATTCTAGCTAGCTTACACACAAGGTAATATTGAGCCCCACAGTGGACGGGTCATAAAATACCCATAAAACCTAACGGTCAAACACGGAAATAGTTCCAATAGTTTTTTCACCATTAATTTTGTCCTTTGTCGGATTTTAGAAAGTGTTTCGTGTAGGCTTACCCTTACGTGATGTTTTGATAACTGTGTAAATCTCTCTCGGACAAGGTGACTTACCGTATATATATATATATATATATATATATATATACATACACTGAACAAAAATATAAACACAACATGTAAAGTGTTGGTCCCATGTCTCATGAGCTGAAATAAAAGATCACAGAAATTTTCCATACGCACAAAAAGCATATTTCTCTCAAATTTTGTGCACCCATTTGTTTACATCCGTTAGTGAGCATTTCTTCATTGCCAAGATAGTCCACCCACCTGATAGGAGTGGAATATCAAAAGCTGATTAAACAGCATGATCATTACACAGGTACACTTTTTTTCTGGGGACAATAAAAGGCCACTCTAAAACGTGCAATTTTGTCACACAACACTATGCCACAGATATCTCAAGTTTTGAGGGATGGTGCAATTGGCATGCCAACAGCAGGAATGTCCACCAGAGATGTTGCCAGAGAACTGAATGTTAATTTCTCTATCATAAGCCGCTTCCAACGTCATTTTAGAGAATTTGACATGATAAGTCCAACTGGCCTCACAACCGCAGACCACGTGTAATCACTCCAGCCCAGGACCTCCACATGCGGCTTCTTCACCTGCGGGATCGTCTGAGACCAGACATCCAGCCAGCTGATGACAATAAAGAGTATTTATGTCTGTCATATGGCCCTTTTGTGGGGAAAAACTAATTGGCTGGGCCTGGCTCCCAAGTGGGTGGGCCTATGCCCTCCGAGGACCGCCCATGGATCCGCCCCTTATATGAACTGTAACTCAGTAAAATCATTGAAATTGTTGCATGTTGCATTTATATTTTTGTTCAGTATATATTAGCATAAAAATAGACATCATGTAAGACGACGAATCCTGCACGTCACCTCTAGCTGACACCTTACCTCTGACACCTTTACTGTCAGCTAGCTAGCTACTAGCTACCTTGACTCCCTTTCTAGGGAGTTTTTCCTAGCCACCGTGCTTCTACACCTGCATTGCTTGCTGTTGGGGGTTTTAGGCTGGGTATTCTGTACAGCACTTTGAGATATCAGTTGATGTAAGAAGGGCAAAAATGAAATATTTATTGAACACTAATGTACAGTCCCATATTTTTTTTTGGCATTTGGTCTTGTCTCGTACTGTGGTAGACACATATGTATAAATGTGCCATGAATACTAGGTACGTTTTCTGCAAAGAAGCTATATAGCTAGCTTGCTACCTACCTACATGATATTAGCGACACCCTTATTTTACCAGATCCTCCTCTCCATTAGCCGGTGGAGGTCGTTATTTAATCCCTTATAATTTCTGGTAACTATATGAACCAGGTGAAATCTATTTCAATTCATGGTGTCAGAACACACCACTGTATTAAAGAAATTCAGAACTTACTTGTTGACATGTTCTGTTGCAGATTCAATGCCGGATTAACCCATTGTAGAATGTATCCAAAATCATGAATAAATTAAGCATATTTATTTGACAGGAATGCACTTAGTCTCCCATCAATCAAGTCAAACACCTGCACTCCAACAATTACATTGTTTTAAAGAAATCAAAATAGTAAACAATGCATACATATGACTTTTAGACATAACATATAAACATCTGAATTTAAGTATTCATTCAATGATTTATTAATCAATACCACAAACCTGTGACATTGATGAGCACCATATGAACTGTTATAACTATCCAATAGCGCACAGATTCTTCTGCTTTTCCAGTTTAAGAATTAGACGAGAACAAATAAGAAATGAGAAACACATTTAACAGACTGAAAACAAGGAAGCCATGCCTAAACTCAGCTATATCAACACCCTTCTGGTCAATGTAACAGGTCCAGGAAGCCATGCCTAAACTCAGCTATATCAACACCCTTCTGGTCAATGTAACAGGTCCAGGAAGCCATGCCTAAACTCAGCTATATCAACACCCTTCTGGTCAATGTAACAGGTCCAGGAAGCCATGCCTAAACTCAGCTATATCAACACCCTTCTGGTCAATGTAACAGGTCCAGGAAGCCATGCCTAAACTCAGCTATATCAACACCCTTCTGGTCAGTCAATGTAACAGGTCCAGGAAGCCATGCCTAAACTCAGCTATATCAACACCCTTCTGGTCAATGTAACAGGTCCAGGAAGCCATGCCTAAACTCAGCTATATCAACACCCTTCTGGTCAATGTAACAGGTCCAGGAAGCCATGCCTAAACTCAGCTATATCAACACCCTTCTGGTCAATGTAACAGGTCCAGGAAGCCATGCCTAAACTCAGCTATATCAACACCCTTCTGGTCAATGTAACAGGTCCAGGAAGCCATGCCTAAACTCAGCTATATCAACACCCTTCTGGTCAATGTAACAGGTCCAGGAAGCCATGCCTAAACTCAGCTATATCAAACACCCTTCTGGTCAATGTAACAGGTCCAGGAAGCCATGCCTAAACTCAGCTATATCAACACCCTTCTGGTCAATGTAACAGGTCCAGGAAGCCATGCCTAAACTCAGCTATATCAACACCCTTCTGGTCAATGTAACAGGTCCAGGAAGCCATGCCTAAACTCAGCTATATCAACACCCTTCTGGTCAGTCAATGTAACAGGTCCAGGAAGCCATGCCTAAACTCAGCTATATCAACACCCTTCTGGTCAATGTAACAGGTCCAGGAAGCCATGCCTAAACTCAGCTATATCAACACCCTTCTTCTGGTGCCTAAACTCAGCTATCAACACCCTGGTCAATGTAACAGGTCCAGGAAGCCATGCCTAAACTCAGCTATATCAACACCCTTCTGGTCAATGTAACAGGTCCAGGAAGCCATGCCTAAACTCAGCTATATCAACACCCTTCTGGTCAATGTAACAGGTCCAGGAAGCCATGCCTAAACTCAGCTATATCAACACCCTTCTGGTCAATTTAACAGGTCAAGGAAGCCATGCCTAAACTCAGCTATATCAACACCCTTCTGGTCAATGTAACAGGTCCAGGAAGCCATGCCTAAACTCAGCTATATCAACACCCTTCTGGTCAATGTAACAGGTTCAGGAAGCCATGCCTAAACTCAGCTATATCAACACCCTTCTGGTCAATGTAACAGGTTCAGGAAGCCATGCCTAAA
Source organism: Oncorhynchus nerka (assembly GCF_034236695.1). Classification (NCBI taxonomy): domain Eukaryota; kingdom Metazoa; phylum Chordata; class Actinopteri; order Salmoniformes; family Salmonidae; genus Oncorhynchus; species Oncorhynchus nerka. The sequence continues at coordinate 91,458,375 of NC_088405.1, read as the reverse complement.
CTCAGCTATATCAACACCCTTCTGGTCAATGTAACAGGTCCAGGAAGCCATGCCTAAACTCAGCTATATCAACACCCTTCTGGTCAATTTAACAGGTCCATGTTGCTGCTGTTAATTGTGAGCAGCACATTTTCCACTGCATTCATGCATTCAGTCTGAACCCCAGAATAAGCAGGACATCGTTACACAGGTGAGAAAAAGGTAGCAAAAACAGTACACCGCAACACTTAAAATTGTTAGTGAGTCTAGATGTTATCAAATCAGGAGAAGAACAAGTGAAGGAAGCAGCATAGGCAAAAGGTAGGGTAGGTTTATAGTGTCTGAAGTTAAGGGACCATAGGGCATAAGAGGCATAGTGTCGAATAAGAGGCAGATAGAGATGGTTGGTCATGGAATAAAAAATAAAATAGGGTGCTGGTGTGCTTTCTGCACCCCTTTTAGGTCAGTGTCACAAATATCCAGCCCATGTCCAGTCATACTCGGGGTCCAGGCGTGTCCCTTGACGTTAGTCCGTCTGTTGCAGCATTCAAATCGTGGTCATCGTGTGTCTGTGAGTCACAACATTAACAATTATGATTGATCACAGCATTTCCACAAATTGAGCCATAGACAATACAACTTAAGCATTGAGGACAGCATTTTGTTGACAACATGGTGGTTTACAATGTCTACTGTGTGTGAATGATGAAAGAATGTTACTTACTCAAAGTGCTGCTTGAATATCTTCTGGTCTGCATCTATAAAGGTCAAGTACAAAATGGAGGAAGTAAATTATCTATGGCTTAGATTTGAAATCAAAGTAGACAAAAATGACAAACTAAGCAATACGATGGAACAAACTACTACACATATGAAAGATTGTACCACACAGGCCAGTACAATAGCCTACACATGGAGAGGAACCTACAGTACCAACCAATACTAATCACCTGACAGACAGGGCAGGTGTGGACCAGTGCTGCCATGGCTGCAGTCTTCTGGTTCGCAGCTGCTCCCTTCTTCTTAACAGCCGCCGCCATGGAATCAGTCAACAAGTTCAACTTGAGAGTGGAGCATGAGTTATATATCAAACATTATCAAGAATGCCTAGCCCTAGCTTCACCATATAAGTTAGCTAGCTAGATAACTAGCAAGCTATAATGTTGGTTTATAAAAGCCAAAGAAAGTTAAACTTGTTTTTATTAATTTCTCATGCATTTAAATGGCTGGACAAATAGACGGTTTATGTAGCTATCTAGCCAAGCTAATGTTGCTAACTTGCTAACCATGAGCTAGCTAGCTAGATAACAGACATTTTCAATTTAAAAATCGCCCAAGACAGTTAACAGAATTGTCAATTTAAACAACTTGAACCAATTTAATAATTACAAAATGTAGCTAACATTGGATAGTTAATCCAGATATTCTTACCTTTGCCTCGATTTGGCAGTCTCATCCTGATCTTCATGGCACTGGTCAGTGACATGAAGCTTGAGACAGGCATTTGTAGTTCTGTATGATAGCCACATTAGCAGCTAATTAGCATTTCATTTTGGGGTGGGTAAATACAGGGGATTATGTTGATAATAAAAGTCACCTTGTCCGAGAGAGATTTACACGCTTATCAAAACTTCACGCCTGGGTAAGCCTACACAAAACAGAGCACTTATTCGAAGTGTTTCTAAAAATCCACTAGGGATAAAATGAATGGTTGAAAAACGATTGGAACCACTTTCGTGTTTGACCACTAGGTTTTTATCATGACTCGTACTGTGGTAGACTTAAATGAAGGATACGTATATACCCACAGTTATGTTGCCTATTGGATCACTCCAATATGGTATCCTTCCGTGCGGCAGGATACATTCCAAGTAAGGATTTCAGATTAGTTCCATGTACTGGGTAGTGCTGAGGCTGACCCCCTTAAATAGCTGCCACCGCACTACTTCCACCTCGTGTCTTTTTACGTAGATCACAGACAAAGAGGATTGGATTGATCCAATAGTGCACATAACCGTGGTTACATACGTAACCTTCGTTATGTAGCACTATATTGGATCACGCCAATATGGTATCACAATACCAGATTCATTCGTGAACTAGGTAAGGCCCAGACAGAGAGCAAAGTCCCGTAGGCCTGAGCTCAGGGCAGTTATAGTTGCAGTGTCCCTCCGTCCCCAATCAGTGAAGCGGAGGCAACAACCAGCACAGCCATCCCCACCTCATTGGCAGGAGCAACATTGACTAGATAGTACCTAGAAAAGGTGCTAGACGATGCCCAACTGGCCAAGGTGCAAATGTCACTGAGAGGAACTCCTCGGAGCAGGGCCCACGATGTAGCTATTCCTCTAGTAGAATGCGCCCCTACAGAAGAGGTCAGAGGCTGTTGGCCAGCCGATATGCTGTAGTAATAGTTTCCACAATCCAATGTGAGAGTCTCTGTATCGATAGCAAACAAAAAGCCAATCAGACTGCTGTATTGCCTGTGTCTGTGTAATGGCGCCCTGACCGGGCACAGCACACTTGGAGAAAAACACCATCTACCATCAACCTACCGAAGCACAGCTCAGAGTAAATATTTATTGCATTTTCCAATTTTGTATTGCTGATTCAACTTGTTAGCCAGGGTTCGTGAAGATAACCAAGAATTTACAACTTTCAGATGAGACTGAATTAAGGTGACGATTGACTGCTATCAAAATGATGTGGACAATTTGGGATTTTAAGAAACAAACATGCATGTGAATAATTATCTTCTCAATGAGACATTAAATAAGAACAATACAATCATAGCAATTTCAAATGAACATTGAAATGAAAACCCTTATTGACTGCTATTGATGTAAAGTATTACTAGGTCTTTAAGAGTTTATTCGGAAGATAACAGCTCTATAAATATTATTTTGTGGTGCCCCGACTCTCTAGTTAATTACATTTACATCAATCAGGTAATATTAATTACGGAGAAAGGATTTTATAGAATAGCATGTCATAGCACTTAATCCGGCATAGACAAAGACACGACACACTCACAGAAGTTACAAAAGAATAAAGACATTTCAAATGTCATTATGTTTGTATACAGTGTTTTAACAATGTGCAAATGGTTACAGTACAAAAGGGAAAATAAATAAACAGAAATATGGGTTGTATTTACAATGGTGTTTGTTCTTCACTGGTTGCCCTTTTCTTGTCAGGTCAGGTCACAGGTTACAAATCTTGCTGCTGTGATGGCACTGGTGGCCCATCACGATGACCCTGTCTAGCGTAGCTGTGATCAGGGGAAATGGCTTCGTTGCCGACCAATCGTGAGTGAGCACCACCTGAGGGTGTCCAAGAGCATGTCCACTGCATTGTTCAGGACCCCGGGGATATGTGCTGCTTGCAGTAATGCCAAGCAGTTCTGCGCCCATGGCAAGAGCTCCCGAGCCATTGGACCAGGAAATGCTGTCCTACCAGGTTGGGCTGGAACTGTTGGAGAGCTAGGTGAACCACCCTGAGCTCCAACACATTGAATTGTTGACCACTCCATGGCGTGCTCCAGTGTACGCCATTCCTATGAACATGGCACCCCAACCCATCAAAGAGCGTCAGGGCACATCAGCTCTCTGCGGAGAACTCTGATCGGGAAGGAGCGGGATAGCGAACACAGACACATCACCAACAGTTGACTGTGTCTGTGTTGTTTTGGATGCCGGCCATCACTGAAGTGGCCTGATGGAGAATGCCTAGTGGAACCAACAGTGAAGCCACCATCAGTAGACAAAGTGCCAACATTTACTCAACACCGACATGGCTCGTCCAAGCTAGAAACGGTTGAGGTAGGATAGGATTTGGTTGCCCTCATGAAAGTCGAGTCTAAGGACATCTCGAGGTAGATCACCTTCTGTGAGGGGGTCAGGTGACTTTTCTCCTCATTTACAGTGAGGCCCAGAACTCTAATGTGGTTCAAGAGGGTCCTCGTGTCCGTTGTGGCCTGTTCCCTGGATGGGGCAAACTATGCAATCGTCCAGGTAAGGCAGTTACTCATCCAGTAGAATGTGCCACCAAAGGCAAAAGACGGCAGGGCAGCCGAAATGCTGCGGTAACTAGAGGTCGACCGATTAATTGGAATGGCAGATTAATTAGGGCCGATTTCAAGTTTTCATAACAATCGGAAATCTGTATTTTTGGGCGCCAATTTTTTTTTTATACCTGTATTTAATCTTTATTTAACTAGGCAAGTCAGTTAAGAACACATTCTTATTTTCAATGACGGCCGAGGAACGGTTGGTTAACTGCCTCGTTCAGGGGCAGAAAGACCGATTTTCACCTTGTCAGCTCGGGGGATTCAATCTTGCAACCTTACAGTTAACTAGTCCAACGCAATAACGACCTGCCTCTCTCTCTCGTTGCACTCCACAAGGAGACTGACTGCCTGTTACGCAAATGCAGGAAGCCAAGGTAAGTTGCTAGCTAGCATTAAACTTATCTTAGAAAAAACAAATCAATCAATCATAATCACTAGTTAACTACACATGGTTGATGATATTACTAGATATTATCTAGCGTGTCCTGTGTTGCATATAATCTGACTGAGCATACAAGTATCTAAGTATCTGACTGAGCGGTGGTAGGCAGAAGCAGGCGCGTAAACATTCATTCAAACAGCACTGTTGTGCGTTTTGCCAGCAGCTCTTCATTGTGCGTGATGTGTGACCGAAGTGAAATGGCTGGCTATTTAGCACGCGCTAATAGCGTTTCAAACTTCACTCACTCTGAGCCTTGGGGTGGTTGTTTCCCTTGCTCTGCATGGGTAAAGCTGCTTCAATGTGGTGGCTGTTGTCGTTGTGTTGCTGGTTCGAGCCCAGGGAGGAGCGAGGAGAGGAAGCTATACTGTTACACTGGCAATACTAAAGTGCCTATAAGAACATCCAATAGTCAAAGGTTAATGAAATACAAATGGTAAAGAGGGAAATAGTCCTATAATAACCACAACCTAAAACTTCTTACCTGGGAATATTGAAGACTCATGTTAAAAGGAACCATCAGCTTTCATATGTTCTCATGCTCTGAGCAAGGAACTGAAATGTTAGCTTTCTTACATAGCACATATTGCACTTTTATATTCTTCTCCAACACTTTGTTTTTGCATCATTTAAACCAAATGTTTCATTATCTACTTGAGGCTAAATTGATTTAATTGATGTATTATATTAAAGTTAAAATAAGTGTTAATTCAGTATTGTTGTAATTGTCATTATTAGAAATACATATATATATATATATATTTATTTTATTTTATTGTCCGATTAATCGGTATCGGCTTTTTTGGTCCTCCAATAATGGGTAGACCTCTAGCGGTAACAGTGTCCATAACGCAATGTGAGAGCCCAGTTGGATAGGCTGTGGCCCAGAACTCTTTCACCATAGTAAAAGAAAACTGATAAAACGTTCATATTGGGTCTGTCTGCGAAAAGTAAGTGTCCATTGCCCCAGCCGTGCACAACAAACTGAGGGAAGCCCTTAGTTCACCCGCAACAGAAAGAGGGGCATATGTGGACAATTGTAATGGCCGATTAACATGTCTGTCAGACAGAACCCTTGGCCAAAATGACGGGTTAGGATGTAGGTTGAAACACTTCATCTGAACTCATTTGGAAACATTCAGTCAACCAGGGCTTCAACACCAGAAGACCGAGACATTAAAAGGCACCAGAACTATAGCCGTGGCCGGCATCAGAATTATCCGGGTATCCTGGAAGGACATTGACCTCATCCCGTCAGTTGAGGATGCCTGGTCATTCTTTAAAAGTAACTTCCTCACCATTTTAGATAAGCATGCTCCGTTCAAAAAATGCAGAACCAAGAACAGATACAGCCCTTGGTTCACTCCAGACCTGACTGCCCTCGACCAGCACAAAAACATCCTGTGGCGGACTGCAATAGCATCGAATAGCCCCCGTGATATGCAACTGTTCAGGGAAGTCAGGAACCAATACACGCAGTCAGTCAGGAAAGCTAAGGCCAGCTTCTTCAGGCAGAAGTTTGCATCCTGTAGCTCCAACTCCAAAAAGTTCTGGGACACTGTGAAGTCCATGGAGAACAAGAGCACCTCCTCCCAGCTGCCCACTGCACTGAGGCTAGGTAACACGGTCTCCACCGATAAATCCACGATTATCGAAAGCTTCAATAAGCACTTCTCAACGGCTGGCCATGCCTTCCGCCTGGCTACTCCAACCTCGGCCAACAGCTCCGCCCCCCGCAGCTCCTCGCCCAAGCCTCTCCAGGTTCTCCTTTACCCAAATCCAGATAGCAGATGTTCTGAAAGAGCTGCAAAACCTAGACCCGTACAAATCAGCTGGGCTTGACAATCTGGACCCTCTATTTCTGAAACTATCTGCCGCCATTGTCGCAACCCCTATTACCAGCCTGTTCAACCTCTCTTTCATATCGTCTGAGATCCCCAAGGATTGAAAGCTGCCGCAGTCATCCCCCTCTTCAAGGGGAGACACCCTGGACCCAAACTGCTATAGACCTATATCCATCCTGCCCTGCCTATCTAAGGTCTTCGAAAGCCAAGTCAACAAACAGGTCACTGACCATCTCGAATCCCACCGTACCTTCTCCGCTGTGCAATCTGGTTTCCGAGCCGGTCACGGGTGCACCTCAGCCACGCTCAAGGTACTAAACGATATCATTACCGCCATCGATAAAAGACAGTACTGTGCAGCCGTCTTCATCGACCTCGCCAAGGCTTTCGACTCTGTCAATCACCATATTCTTATCGGCAGACTCAATAGCCTCGGTTTCTCGGATGACTGCCTTGCCTGGTTCACCAATTACTTTGCAGACAGAGTTCAGTGTGTCAAATCGGAGGGCATGCTGTCCGGTCCTCTGGCAGTCTCTATGGGGTGCCACAGGGTTCAATTCTCGGGCCGACTCTTTTCTCTGTATATATCAATGATGTTGCTCTTGCTGCGGGCGATTCCCTGATCCACCTCTACGCAGACGACACCATTCTATATACTTTCGGCCCGTCATTGGACACTGTGCTATCTAACCTCAAACGAGCTTCAATGCCATACAGCACTCCTTCCGTGGCCTCCAACTGCTCTTAAACGCGAGTAAAACCAAATGCATGCTTTTCAACCGATCGCTGCCTGCACCCGCATGCCCGACTAGCATCACCACCCTGGATGGTTCCGACCTTGAATATGTGGACATCTATAAGTACCTAGGTGTCTGGCTAGACTGCAAACTCTCCTTCCAGACTCACATCAAACATCTCCAATCGAAAATCAAATCAAGAGTCGGCTTTCTATTCCGCAACAAAGCCTCCTTCACTCACGCCGCCAAGCTTACCCTAGTAAAACTGACTATCCTACCGATCCTCGATTTCGGCGATGTCATCTACAAAATGGCTTCCAACACTCTACTCAGCAAACTGGATGCAGTCTATCATAGTGCCGTCCGTTTTGTCACCAAAGCACCTTATACCACCCACCACTGCGACTTGTATGCTCTAGTCGGCTGGCCCTCGCTACATATTCGTCGCCAGACCCACTGGCTCCAGGTCATCTACAAGTCCATGCTAGGTAAAGCTCCGCCTTATCTCAGTTCACTGGTCACGATGGCAACACCCATCCGTAGCACGCGCTCCAGCAGGTGTATCTCACTGATCATCCCTAAAGCCAACACCTCATTTGGCCGCCTTTCGTTCCAGTACTCTGCTGCCTGTGACTGGAACGAACTGCAAAATCGCTGAAGTTGGAGACTTTTATCTCCTCACCAACTTCAAACATCAGCTATCCGAGCAGCTAACCGATCGCTGCAGCTGTACATAGTCTATTGGTAAATAGCCCACCCATTTTCACCTACCTCATTCCCATACTGTTTTTATACTGTTTTTTTATTTTTTTATTTATTTACTTTTCTGCTCTTTTGCACACCAATATCTCTACCTGTACATGACCATCTGATCATTTATCACCCCAGTGTTAATCTGCAAAATTGTATTATTCGCCTACCTCCTCATGCCTTTTGCACACATTGTATATAGACTGCCCATTTTTTTTCCTACTGTGTTATTGACTTGTTAATTGTTTATTCCATGTGTAACTCTGTGTTGTCTGTTCACACTGCTATGCTTTATCTTGGCCAGGTCGCAGTTGCAAATGAGAACTTGTTCTCAACTAGCCTACCTGGTTAAATAAAGGTGAAATAAAAAATTAAAAAAATATTTAAAAAAATTAGAGTTTGTAGCCTTCCATTACTGTGTTCAGTACCCATGGGGACTCCACTTGCCGCTCTCAGTTTGGCCTTTGGGCCTGTGAGAATCTGCCAATGCCAGCGACAAGCACCCCAGGATGACTGCCGACTGTCACCGTTCTTAGACACAGTCCACTGCCTGTGGGCAGGGACACCTTGCATTTCTCAACGTCGAAACGCCATACTGGAAATTGACATTTCTCTCTGTGTGAAGAAACGGGTAGTGTATACCCTGCAGTGTAACAGAAACATATGGCAACCCCAGCTACACACTGCATATGACCAGTAGTGTCATCTAGCTGTTATGTGAGTTTCTAAGGGAAACTAGGATAGTTACTATCTGTACTGTAAAGTAGTGTAAGAGTACTATAGCTCAATCAATCAATGTATTTATAGTCATTTTTACATCAGCCGATGTCACGAAGTGCTGTACAGAAACTCAGCCTAAAACCCCAAACAGCAAGCAATGCAGAAAAAGAAGCATGGTGGATAGAAAACAACTCCCTAGAAAGGCTTGAACCTAAGAAGAACCCTAGAGAAGAACCAGGCTCTGAGGGGTGGCAAGTCCTCTCATAGATGACCAGCAGGATCAGATAATAATAGCTAACCCAGATATACACTGAAACAGTGTAATAGATATGAGCTGTGAGTTTCCAAGTGAAACTAGCTAGCATAGTCACTGTATGTACTGTAAAGTAGTGTAACAGAAAAACTATTGCTCACCAACCCAGCTACACACTACACACGGTGTGAAAAACAGAAGTGTAATAGAGCTGTAATGTGAGTTAATGGAAACTACTATAGTTACGTATAGTAGTTTCCATAGATACGTCTGTACAGAAAAAAACATAGTAAACCCAGCTACACACTGTGCAATGCCGCAGTGTATATATCTGAACAGGAGTTACTGTCTGTACTGTAAAGTAGTGCAACAGAACTATAGTACACACAGCTACACACAAACCCTTAGTATAATACAGCTGAGATGTGAGTTTCCAAGGGAACAGTGAACAGACAAGTCACACAGACAACCCCTCAGCGCCCGCAGTACTGGCCGACAAAACAGAGTATCGCCAAGGTTTGTACACTGTCACGAGTAATAAAAACAGGGACAAAACCCAAACGAGATAGCTGGCATGAGCCAAACCGAGTGTGGGGGGCAGCAGAGCACCCTGATGGAGAGGCTGGCTAGCTAGCTAGCTGCTCCATGCGGGCATACTTGTGCGTTTGTACACTCTTAACATAAAGCTCTTACTAAGCAAATACTCTCTGGGATAAACTGGAAAAATGAAGGAGGTGGAAGTATTTAAGGGGTTCAGCCGCAGCACTACCCCGTACACTGGACTGATCTGAAATCCTTACTCACTCTAAATGTGTCCTGTCGCGCGGAAGGATACCATATTGGAGTGATCCAAGATAACAGTAGTGCTGCATACTGACAACATAGCTACAGAAATATTTCACAAGGAAGAACATAGCTAACGTTTGCCTACCTCAAATAAAGACACTGTCACAGCCACCAACGATGTTAGGGCGATGAATAAATTCCATATTCGTACAATGTTCTGTTTCGGAGAAATTATGTTGACCTCATTTTTTTTCAAAACAGTTGTCGGGCATTCCTCCTTGATATTGTACATTTCCTCGAACCCCATTGTCAAGGGACGGTTGGTATGGTATCTGTAAAAATCCGCCAGAAAAAAAACAGGATTTATCCATCTGTTTTTACTAACGTTAGCTAGTTAGCTAAATTAGTTCGACTACATTAGTTAAAGAAAGCTATCTTCATCATAAAAACGTACCAGATGTTGAATTCAAGACATTTTCGTTTGTATCTTCTATATAACTACCGTTTCTTCAATGTTTCTCTGAAAAAAATAGGGTAAATTGTAGAGAAAAAAATCCGTTGGCGATGCTCTCCTCGCTATTCCAAACAGTCGTTTGAGCGCGCGACTAAGGCTTTTTGAAATGTGCAGGTGCACCGTACAGGATGGCTGTCACAGGAGCTTTTCAAATTATACACAACAACTTGAATTATTGCATGTGAAGCTTTAAACATTGATTCATCTGAAACCAAACCAATGAAAATAAATTATAAAATCAAAATGCATTGCCATGCCTGTAACATTTCGGAGGAACAGGATTTTTTTTATTAAAATACTTTATTGTAGAAGCTAACATCACAAATACGTGTTTCTATTTAAAAAGTTCAGAATAAATCCTAGTTACAAATGTATTGGGTTTTTCCTCATTTTGCAGTCTGATGGAGATGACATCTAAACATGAAATAAAATAACCTAATGCACACAATGACATTTGTGTACGTTGTAATGTAAATTATCCAGGCATAGAGCACATCACATTTGATCCACATTGATTCCATTTCTAAAGATTTGATAGCTCTCTCAATAAGACAAGTAAATCAATGATAAAACTTGATTGATGAAACAGGCAAGGACAACTATTTATTTTGTTATTGTTCCATCAAAGCAAGTAACATTCTCATCTCTATAAAATGTTTTGGATTCTAATTACTAATTAATTCCCACAAGGAGCAAGACATACCACCAGACAACAACTTAAACACCACAAAGCATTGAGATCAACGAAGATATTTCCCTATACTTGGCCAGAGTGTACCATAACGAGCAGGGGTTGATGTGAAATTCTGTAGCCATTGTGCCCAAAGATGGCAGAACTCCGTTCCAATGCTTTTCCGGTTGTAAATGACCCGATTACAAGTAGGAATTATAGGAGGCTGCCCACCTTAGGCAGAATTGCCTGTGTTTGAATAGCCTACTCTCCTCACACATATCCCCTCTCCAGTAACACGCACAACTCTAAAGCTGTGCCTGGCTCAGTGTTATATCTATAAACTCCCTTGATTTTCAATGACTGTTGGGGGTGGTAAGGCTTTGCCACTAGCATATTTTAATCTCTGACTTTATACAACATAGGGACTTCCTTATCCACATCACACTGCTATGCTAAATACACAACCAAAAGTGTACTCGATTTTTCCACTTCCTCGGTTCTTATACTTACCTTGACAGTCAGGAAACAGATTGGACATCCCTGCCAGGGATTCACTGCCAAGGATCAATTCTGTCAGATGAAGAAATTAAGCCACATCTAATCAATCAGTTTTCTAATTAATATACTAGTAATGAACCACTGTCCTCCGGTCTTCAAATGTTCTGAATGTGGTTGTGAACACCCATGTGACCAAGTCACAGATGCAAACACACATCACCACACAGCAGCAAGCACCAGGTTCACACTCAAAAGCTGAAAACAACCAGAATAGTGTTCCACATGTGGTCTGGGCCTTGCACTGAACCAACATCAACTGGGCTCCTACCATCTTAATAATATTTCTATGGTTGTGACCTCGTTTTGCTAGGATGAAATGTGTTTTAAAGTTCCATTTAAAATGTTCAACTTCATATTCATCATCTTCAGCACCACTGCCAACATCAACATATGTGAAAATGGCACTTTTCTATGTTTGTAGTTAAAACAATAATAATTAAAAAATTAAATAAGTGTTTCCTATAACATAATAAACCAATTAGCGGTGGCAGGTAGCCTAGTGCTTAGAGTGTTGGGCCAGTACCCGAAAGGTTGTTGGATGGAATCCCCAAGCTGACAAGGTAAAAATCTGTGGTTCTGCTCCTGAACAAGGCAGTTAACCTGCTGTTCCTAGGCTGTCTTTGTAAATAAGAATTTGTTCTCAAATGACTTGCCTGGTTAAATAAATGAGTAGATCATGCTAATCATAATTATTTAAACATCACACAATGGACACCAATGCGGTCATTGGAATCACATCTGGTGTTTGTTACTACAGATCATTAAAAAAAGCACAATTTTCACTTATGTTGGTGGGTTTGGAGATGATTAGGTTACTTTCTAAATGTGATCCGTTAGTTACCTGTCCAAAATCGTCATCAGTAACGAAATTCTGGATTACCTAATCTGATTACATTCAGTTACTTTTAGATGACTTTCCCTTAGGATTACCTAAAGAGGATAGCTCATTTGAGGACTTGACAAAGATATTATTTTCATGTTTTCCTTAAGAGTCATCAGAAGACGACACAAATGTATGTTACCAATTAAACTAAATCTATTGCAGGATAAATCAATGTTAAAGTTTACATAGCTGGCCATATATGGATGTTACATTTTACTTTATGGGTTGGTTATGTAGGCTTATTCTAACCCATCGCTTTCTACTACATATAATACGATTAAATTATATCTTTACATTAAAAACCAAAGTCTATTAGAATTCCAGTCATTCCAATAAATGTTATACCCCTTGATCTTCAAGAATAGGACTTATTAGCCAGCCCTACTCTCTTGTTTATGATTTTGTTGTCATGGAGGACTGATTGGGCTCATTGATTCGAGTTGAAAAATAAATGCTGCGCTCATGGAATGGCATGCTTTCAGCACTACTGAAAAGTGCTATTTACGTGTGAGAAATAAATGCAATATGCTGCATTTGCTATAGGCCTATTGTTTACCTTTTTGTTGGTGACATTTTGGTATCTTGACAATATGCAGCTGTTTAAAGGGCAAATCCATATGAAACAACAAAACGGCCACACAGTCTCTGTTTTGGTAAAAAGCTGAGGGACGGGCCTTGAGAATTGTAACCAGTCTCAGATTAATAGACAGAGCTATGGATGCAAGGACTGACCATCCATGATATCAAACTTGTTTTAACCATGTTATGAGGCTATACAGTGTTTGTTTACATTTAGAATGTTTACAAACATTGGAGAAAGACAACCTTATATTTTGGATTCTCATGAGGTGTGACATTTGAACTAAGCCCATGAGGCATTTATAAGTTATATTCTTCAATAATCAATGGATATATATATATATATATATATATATATATAAAATAAAATGTATTAGTAAAATAACTGATGTAGTAACTACATCAACTACAACTCCCTTTAAGTCTATCAAATGTGTGCGAGTTTGAGCATGTGTCCATTAGGCCTATGAATTTTTTATCAGCATGAATTAGATGGCGCTATAAAATACCCACTTTTATTCCATAGGCTGGGATCGGCACTATGCATGTGAGCATTTTTCACTGGCTGTCCACTGGTTTCAAAAACAATGATTGCGTTTACTCAAATTGGATAATCTTTGGATTCCGACAGCAGTCGCGCCATTGGAAGACATTGCTTGGCCTAAAAACAGTCTATTCCTGCTCGTTACCCGTGATAGTGGTCGCTGACTTGAGGTCAGACTTGCTCAGGTGGAACAAACTTAAATGTGTACCTTTTTTTCAATGCTGATTTGAATGTCATTGAGACAACAGAACTGCCCCCCCCAAAAAAAAAAAAAAAAAATCACAAACATAACTTTCTAAATTTAAAAGTAATCCTCGAGGTCATCTAGTTCTTCAAAAGTATCTAATCTGATTCGAATATTTTCCCTAGTAATGGATTACAGTTTACATGTAAGTGATTAAAACAACAAAAGAACATGTAATCTGTTACTCCCCAACCCTGGAGATGTGAATATGAAGTTGAACATTTTAGAAATTTCCCTTTAAGAGTGACAGAGAAAATTTCTTGAAGACTGATTACTCTAGTCTATTTGAGATCGACAGCAACTGTGGAATCCATATGGGTAAAAGAACTTAACGCCTGCAGTAATAACACAAGATGAAACCCTAAAATGAGTGTCAATGGCAGCAAACACTGTTGGGGGGGGAGAACAATTGTGATACCGGAGTACCTAAAGATTATAGATAATTTGAGGACTTGACAAGGATATTGTTTTCATGTTCTATTCATATCAAAAAGGTAACATAAAAAAAGAAATAGGAAGGTATGAAGACCGTCGTCACGCTAGTCTTAGCAACCACAATGTGCAGAACATCTACACATTTAAATCAAGAAGAAAAACGGTTATAAGAGCAAACAACTAGTATACAGTCGTGGCCAAAAGTTGAGAATGACACAAATATAAATTTTCACAAAGTATGCTGCCTCAGTTTGTATGATGGCAATTTGCATATACTCCAGAGTGATCAGATGAATTGTAATTAATCGCAAAGTCCCTCTTTGCCATGCAAATTAACTGAATCATCCCAAAAAACATTTCCACTGCATTTCAGCCCTGCCACAAAAGGACCAGCTGACATGTCAGTGATTACCTCGTTAACATAGGTGTGAGTTTTGCCGAGGACAAGGCTGGTGTTCACTCTGTCATGCTGATTGAGTTCGAATAACAAGACTGGAAGCTTAAAAAGGAGGGTGGTGCTTGGAATCCTTGTTCTTCCTCTGTAAATCATGGTTACCTGCAAGGAAACACGTGCCGCCATCATTGCTTTGCACAAAAAAGGGCTTCACAGACAAGGATATTGCTGCCAGTAAGATTGCACCTAAATCAACCAGTTATCGGATCATCAAGAACTTCAAGGAGAGCGGTTCAATTGTTGTGAAGAAAGCTTCAGGGCACCCAAGAAAGTTCAAGCGCCAGGACCGTCTCCTAAAGTTGATTCAGCTGCGGGATCGGGGCACCACCAGTACAGAGCTTGCTCAGGAACTGCAGCAGGCAGGTGTGAGTGCATCTGCACGCACAGTGAGGCGAAGACTTTTGGGGGATGGCCTGGTGTCAAGAAGGGCAGCAAAGAAGCCACTTCTCTCCAGGAAAAACATCAGGGACAGACTGATATTCTGCAAAAGGTACAGGGATTGGACTGCTGAGGACTGGGGTAAAGTCATTTTCTCTGATGAATCCCCTTTCCGATTGTTTGGGGCATCTGGAAAAAAGCTTGTCTGGAGAAGACAAGGTGAGCGCCACCATCAGTCCTGTATAATGCCAACAGTAAAGCATCCTGAGACCATTCATGTGTTGGGTTGCTTCTCAGCCAAGGGAGTAGACTCACTCACAATTTTGCCTAAGAACACAGCCATGAATAAAGAATGGTACCAACACATCCTCCAAGAGCAACTTCTCCCAACCATCCAGGAACAGTTTGGTGACGAACAATGCCTGTGCCCTGAAGTTAATTGACAGAATGCCAGGGCAGATTGCAGAGGTCTTGAAAAAGAAGGGTCAACACTGCAAATATTGACTCTTTGCATCAACTTCATGTAATTGTCAATAAAAGCCTTTGACACTGTTGAAATGCTTGTAATTATACTTCAGTATTCCATAGTAACAGTGACAAAAAATATCTGAAGACACTGAAGCAGCAAACTTTGAAAATGAATGTGTCATTCTCAAAACTTTTGGCCACGACTGAATGTGGTGGTCTTGACACAGAAATATACTGTACATATTTCTGTGTTTTATCAGCAGAGGCATATAATGTGATATTATTGAATTTATGTCATAAAGCTATAAAATAAAAAAATCACAGCCACACTTTTATTGTGATGACTAAATGTAGAGTCCGACATTAGAAAATCCTTTGTAAGGTTTGTGAACAAATAGTAGTGGGGGGGGTCATCTTCAATACCGTTCCAGACTTATGCCTCACTTTATAGCATGTCAATCAGCAAAAGAGATAACAAAAGCAAATAACACAGGAAAAATATTGGAACAGGTCTCCCACAAAGGACTAATTTACAAAACCACTGAGCCACATGAACGTCAGTCACAGAGGGGTTTAAAAGCAAACTGGAAGAAAAATAAAATCCTTGAGTA
Source organism: Oncorhynchus nerka (assembly GCF_034236695.1). NCBI lineage: Eukaryota > Metazoa > Chordata > Actinopteri > Salmoniformes > Salmonidae > Oncorhynchus > Oncorhynchus nerka. The sequence continues at coordinate 91,442,457 of NC_088405.1, read as the reverse complement.
ATCCACTTATTGCATTCTGGATGAGAGAAAACAGGATGTGTGGAGGGAGTCGAGGATTCTGTCCCTCCTGAAGGACTCTGTTCTGCAGGACGGGACCAAAGCCAGGTCAGAATGGACCTCAATACCAGTGTCTGTCTATAAGCTTGAATGAACATGAAGGGTGACGACGGAATGTTGTGGACAAGAGGGGGATTGGGGACAGTTGGGGGTGGGGTGGGGGGCTACTGGTCCGTTGGCATGTCTCTGTCTGTTTCTGCTTTAGAGGGTTGCCCCGGCGATGGGGTGTGGGGGGGTCGGGACATGGGGGCAATCCCATGTGCCATAGCCAGGTTTCCTGCAACAATTCCCTCCACTGCAGCACCTGCCCCTGTCAGGCCTCCTGCTGTGACTCCCACTAGGCCAGTAGGGAACCTGTGGATCAGGGGGTGGAGTCAGAAGAATTACAACAGCTTTCTAAGGTCATAGAACACAAGCCAGATTCAAATCAATACCTGGAGTTGTCTAACTGTAATGTATATATTACCTACATGTGCTTAAGTCTAGTCGTACCTGTAAGCTGCAGCTCCGTTCTGTTCTGAGTGCACGGCCCCATGGTCCACACCAGGCCACTGGGGTGTTGCCATCAGATACTCCTTGTTGACACAGTTCTTCAGACTGTCAGGGATGCGGCCTGTCAGGACAACCATCACAACAGTGAAGCTAACTGATCAAATGATCAATGACAACTCTTGAAAAGGTTCTTTGTGCGGTAATACAAACTATATCACTAAAATGGTAAAGACTACTGTGCCAAGTATCACATGGCTAGACGGTTGTTCACTCTGCACGCCTGGTGTATTTGTGCCTATAAATATTCTGTCATACACCCTGAGGCTTGCATAACTGAATACCTGTGATGGCCCGGCGCACTTCTCTAGCTGCCTCCTCCCGAGCCTCAAGGGACGCCTGCTCACTGTACCAGGATGTGTGGGGGGTGCAAATCAGATTGGGAGCGTCCTTCAGTGGGCCCTGAGAGAAGCTGGAGAGAAACAGATTTAAGAGAGTGTACAAGGTGGAGTTTACACAGAGAATCACAACTTTTAAAACAGTTATTGTTTTCAAGTCTTAAATGGCTGGGCTATAAGTCGGAGGAGGAGGAAGCTGACCTGAAGGGCTCCGTCTCATGTACGTCCAAGGCTGCACCCCGTATCCTTCCCTCTTTCAGTGCCTGGGCCAGGGCCTTCTCATCCACCAGGCCCCCTCGCGCCGTGTTCACCAAAAACGCCCCCTGGCGCATCTGCACAGAGATCACAGTCAAGAGGAAATGGGATAGATATCGCAAAGCAAGCCATGCAGACAACAATAACCAAAACGCATGGTCTCATTATTGGGGAGAATGGAGATACACTCAAGACTCGAGGTTATGAGGGGTGACTTGTTCATGGAGTTTGAATGTGAAATCATTGATAATGGGGATGTTGTGGGTGGCACACACCTGTGTATGTGTGTCTGTCTTATACCTGTTTAATGGTGAAGTCGTTGATGAGGTGATGGTTGTGCTCGTTGAGGCTGCAGTGCAGTGACACACAATCAGAGTGGATGAGAAGGTCCTGCAGGGTGGCCATTCTCTGCAGGCCCAGAGAGCGTTCCACTCCGTCTGGCAGGTAGGGGTCGTAGAATATCACACTGAAGCCAAAGGCCTTGGCCCGCAGCGCTACAGCCTGGCCCACTCGCCCTGTGGAACAAACACAGACACTCTATGCTCAGACTGGAGGACGGAATAGGGGAGAGAGGAACCGCTCACTAACTCTGAGAAACCTAAAATGGTTTACATTAAATATACACTGAAATTACCTGTGAGGCCACCCATAATAATTACTATAAAAACTGGTGGGCGTGAAAAACTCAGCAGCGTTGCAATTCTTGAAATAAACAGGTGCACCTGGCACCTACTGCCGAACCCTTTTCAAAGGCACTTAAATTTCTTGTCTTGCCCATTCACCCTCGGAATGGCACAATCCATGTCTCAATTGTCTCAAGGCTTAAAAATCATTTTTTAACCTGTCTCCTCCCTTCATCTACACTGATTGAAAATAATTTAACAAGTGACATCGAGAAGGGATCCTAGCTTCACCTGGATTCACATGGTCCGTCTATGTCACGGAAAGAGCAGGTGTCCTTAATGTTTTCTATGTACTATCCTTTGTGACTACACTTGCAGAGAGCCCATGCTAAGACAAGACCCATTTCCCTCCTCACCCAGGCCAATGATGCCCAGCGTCTCTCCCCGGATGCGGGCAGCGCCGCTGGCCACCTCCCTGATCTGCTCAACGCTGGAAGCCCTGGTGCCCTCTCTCATAGCCTGGTGCATCCAGGTGAGGTGTCCGCTGTCCTCCACTGCGTGGCAGGCACATAACACAGTTCAGGATCAGACACATGGAGGTGTCCGCTGTCTCCTCCACTGACGTGGCAGGCACATTACACACAGCTATACCTGAGGGGGACAGAGCACAAAGGAGACAGTGGTTAGTTCTCATATATATTAAGGTGGATGGATGGGTCGACGGGAGGGGTGTAATGGGTCGACGGGAGGGGGTAATGGGTCGACGGGAGGGGTGTAATGGGTCGACGGGAGGGGTGTAATGGGTCGACTGGGTCGAGGGAGGGTAATGGGTCGAGGGGGTAGGGTGTAATGGGTCGGGAGGGGTGTAATGGGTCGGGGGAGGGGTGTAATGGGTCGACGGGAGGGGGTAATGGGTCGACGGGAGGGGTGTAATGGGTCGACGGGAGGGGTGTAATGGGTCGACGGGAGGGGTGTAATGGGTCGACGGGAGGGGTAATAATGTAATGGGTCGACTGGAGGGTGTAATGGGTCGACGGGAGGGGTAATGGGTCGACGGGGGGTGTAATGGTGTAATGGGTCGACTGGAGGGGGAGGGGTGTAATGGGTCGACGGTGTAATGGGTCGACGGGAGGGGTGTAATGGGTCGTAATGGGTCGACGGGAGGGGTAATGGGTAATGTAATGGGTCGACTGGAGGGGTGTAATGGGTCGACTGGAGGGGTGTAATGGGTCGACTGGAGGGGTGTAATAGGTCGACGGGAGGGGTGTAATAGGTCGACTGGAGGGGTGTAATAGGTCGACTGGAGGGGTGTAATAGGTCGACTGGAGGGGTAGGAGAAGCAAAGTAATGATCCAGTAGTCAACCTAGTTCAGCCGCGGCCTTGATGTCCACATTGTCAAAGCCACTGCCTATTCGCACGATGATCCGCAGGCCCTTGAACTTGTCGAGGTCGTCCCGCGAGAGAGTGATGGTGTGGTACATCAGGGCGCCCACTGCTTCATTCAGCACCTGAAGCACCAGGGAGAGAATGGGTGAGTAGTAGGGCAGGGAATTGTCAGGGACCTCACAATACTTTGGTGCCGATTCTATATGTAGAGTGTGCGATTCTATACAGTTGAAGTTGGAAGTTTACATACACCTTAGCCAAATACATTTAAACTCAGTTTTTCACAATTCCTGACATTTAATCCTAGTAAAAATTAGTTAGGATCACCAATTGATTTTAAGAATGTGAAATGTCAGAATAATAGCAGAGAGAATGATTCATTTCAGCTTTTATTCCTTTCATCACATTCCCAGTGGGTCAGACGTTTACATATACTCAATTAGTATTTGGTAGCATTGCCTTTTTTTTCTTTTTAACCTTTATTTAACTAGGCAAGTCAGTTAAGAACAAATTCTTATTTTCAATGACGGCCTAGGAACAGTGGGTTAACTGCCTGTTCAGGGGCAGAATGACAGATTTGTACCTTGTCAGCTCGGGGGTTTGAACTTGCAACCTTCTGGTTACTAGTCCAACACTCTAACCACTAGGCTACCCTGCCGCCCCTTTAAATTGTTTAACTTGGGGTAGCTTCAGGTAGCCTTCCACAATAAGTTGGGTGAATTTTGGCCCATTCCTCCTGACAGAGCTGGTGTAACGGAGTCAGGTTTGTAGGCCTCCTTGCTCGCACACGCTTTTTCAGTCCTGCCCACAAATGTTCTATAGGATTGAGGTCAGGGCATTGTGATGGCCACTCCAATACATTGACTTTGTTTTCCGTAAGCCATTTTCCACAACTATGGAAGTGTGCTTGGGGTCATTGTCCATTTGGAAGACCCATTTGCGACCAAGCTTTAACTTTCTGACTGATGTCTTCAGATGTTGCTTCAATATATCCACATAATTTTTCTTCCTCATACGCCATCTATTTTGTGAAGTGCACCAGTCCCTCCTGCAGCAAAGCACCCCCACAACATGATGCTGCCACCAACATGATTCAGGGATGGGATGGTGTTCTTTGGCATGCAAGCCTCCCCCTTTTTCCTCCAAACATAACGATGGTCATTATGGCCAAACAGTTCTATTTTTGTTTCATCAGACCAGAGAACAATTCTCCAAAAAGTACAATCTTTGTCCCCATGTGCAGTTGCAAACCATATGGCTTTTTTAGGCGTTTTTGGAGCAGTGTCTTCTTCCTTGCTGAGTGGCCTTTCAGGTTATGTCGATATAGAACTCGTTTTACTGTGGTTATAGATAATTTTGTACCTGTTTCCTCCAGCATCTTCACAAGGTCCTTTGCTGTTGTTCTGGGATTGATTTGCACTTTTCACACCAAAGTATGTTCATCTCTAGGAGACAGAACGAGTCTCCTTCCTGAGCGGTATGACGGTTGCATGGTCCCATGGTGTTTATACTTGCGTACTATTGTTTGTACAGAAGAACACGGTACCTTCAGGCGTTTGGAAATGTATCCCAAAGATGAATTATTTCTGAGGTCTTCAATTTTATTTCTGAGGTCTTGGCTGATTTCTTTTGATTTTCCCATGATGTCAAGCAAAGAGGCACTGTGTTTGAAGGTAGGCCTTGAAATACATCCACAGGTACACCTCCGATTGACTCAAATTATGTCAATTAGCCTATCAGAAGCTTCTGAAGCCATCACATAACTTTCTGGAATTTCCCAAGCTGTTAAGAGACACAGTCAACTTAGTGTATGTAAACTTCTGACCCACTGGAATTGTGATACAGTGATTTATAAGTGAAATAATTTGTCTGTAAACAATTGTTGGAAAAATGACTTGTGTCATGCACAAAGTAGATGTCCTAAACGACTTGCCAAAACTATAGTTTGTTAACAAGAAATTTGTGGAGTGGTTGAAAAACAGTTTTAATGACTCCAGCCTAAGTGTATGTAAACTTCCAACTTCAACTTTATGTAGTGATTCTATATGTATAGTTTTTATTTTTTTTATTTTACCTTTATTTAACTAGGCAAGTCAGTTAAGAACAAATTCTTATTTTCAATGACGACCGAGGAACAGTGGGTTAACTGCCTGTTCAGGGGCAGAACGACAGATTTGTACCTGGTCAGCTCGGGGATTTGAACTTGCAACCTTCCGGTTACTAGCCCAACGCTCTAACCACCCTGCCGCCCCGTGATTCGATACAGTGATTTTATTGCGATTTTATGTTCCAAACATATTGCTCACTATACGTCTGCTGCAGAGGGACCAGAGAGACACATGAGAAAACAGGTTTTGATCAGTCATTGTAATAAAAGTGCTGAAAACATATTGGCTCCCGATTTAAAAAGATGGAGAACAAGCTACAGAAGGAAAAATACTGGAGAGTTGGTGCAGGTACAGCCAACTAGTGCAAAAATACTGGAGAGTTGGTGCAGGTACAGCCAACTAGTGCAAAAATACTGGAGAGTTGGTGCAGGTACAGCCAACTAGCGCAAAAATACTGGAGAGTTGGTGCAGGTACAGCCAACTAGCGCAAAAATACTGGAGTGTTGGTGCAGGTACAGCCAACTAGCGCAAAAATACTGGAGTGTTGGTGCAGGTACAGCCAACTAGCGCAAAAATACTGGAGTGTTGGTGCAGGTACAGCCAACTAGCGCAAAAATACTGGAGAGTTGGTGCAGGTACAGCCAACTAGCGCAAAAATACTGGAGTGTTGGTGCAGGTACAGCCAACTAGCGCAAAAATACTGGAGAGTTGGTGCAGGTACAGCCAACTAGCGCAAAAATACTGGAGAGTTGGTGCAGGTACAGCCAACTAGTGCAAAAATATTGCGATAGTCAAAGCGATACGATATCGTAAAAAATAATATCCGATATGTAACTGTATCAATCTCCCCCCCATCACTGGTGAGTGTTCAGAAGAAGCTATTGAATCGATATCCTTATTCTACCATTGCAATAAAAGAGCAGAGACTTTCTCTAACTCTATCGAGTTGGAAATAAAGCCCACCACAAAAATAGCAGACGTGTTCACGATGCAGACATTTCCCTCGCTATAAAGTGCAAACAGATACTTAGAGGAGAACCAGATAGTTAGAGGTTGGTTACCTTCTCGTGGATCTCCTGGGTGGACTGGGCATCACAGAAGGCCACCGTGGCCACGTCCTTCAGGACAGGCATCTCCACGGTGCAGTCGCGACCATCCAACAGTGCCACTAGGGGGCGCGGGTGCATCGGCCCATTCAAAATCGGGGGGCGAATGCCTATACAGATCAACATAAAATGGACAAGACTTCAAAATAAATAAAAATACACTCTTTGGATATTTATCCAGGGTTTATCACTTGTGTCCTTTCTAACGGATCAATCAGATAGATCAATGTGATCATGTAGTAGGTCTATCTGATTGAATTGTATGACAGTTAGGCCATCTACATGATCACATAGGTCTAACTGTCATACATTTCCATTTATATCAAACTTCCAGTATAAAAAATAAAACCATTACAAAGTATATTACAAATAGCCTATTAAAAGACAGACAGGGCTTAGACTCTTGTGGGCTAAGGTAACAGCCTATACAAACACACTGAATAACAGATTCACTACATGGAACAGTCCCCCCTCCCCCAAAAAAATAAAGGAAGTTTGTTCTGATGTGTCTGTCCTATAACAGAGATAAGAACGAACAGGAAGTACAAAAAATAAATAAATAAAAAAATAAAAAGGTATTTATTTAACCCTTTATTTTTGGCACTAAACAGCCTCCATATACAGTGCCTTGCGAAAGTATTCGGCCCCCTTGAACTTTGCGACCTTTTGCCACATTTCAGGCTTCAAACATAAATATATAAAACTGTATTTTTTTGTGAAGAATCATCAACAAGTGGGACACAAATCATGAAGTGGAACGACATTTATTGGATATTTCAAACTTTTTTAACAAATCAAAAACTGAAAAATTGGGCGTGCAAAATTATTCAGCCCCCTTAAGTTAATACTTTGTAGCGCCACATTTTGCTGTGATTACAGCTGTAAGTCGCTTGGGGTAATGTCTATCAGTTTTGCACATCGAGAGACTGAATTTTTTTTCCCATTCCTCCTTGCAAAACAGCTCGAGCTCAGTGAGGTTGGATGGAGAGCATTTGTGAACAGCAGTTTTCAGTTCTTTCCACAGATTCTCGATTGGATTCAGGTCTGGACTTTGACTTGGCCATTCTAACACCTGGATATGTTTATTTTTGAACCATTCCATCCATTGTAGATTTTGCTTTATGTTTTGGATCATTGTCTTGTTGGAAGACAAATCTCCGTCCCAGTCTCAGGTCTTTTGCAGACTCCATCAGGTTTTCTTCCAGAATGGTCCTGTATTTGGCTCCATCCATCTTCCCATCAATTTTAACCATCTTCCCTGTCCCTGCGGAAGAAAAGCAGGCCCAAACCATGATGCTGCCACCACCATGTTTGACAGTGGGGATGTTGTGTTCAGGGTGATGAGCTGTGTTGCTTTTACGCCAAACATAACGTTTTGCATTGTTGCCAAAAAGTTCAATTTTGGTTTCATCTGACCAGAGCACCTTCTTCCACATGTTTGGTGTGTCTCCCAGGTGGCTTGTGGCAAACTTTAAACAACACTTTTTATGGATATCTTTAAGAAATGGCTTTCTTCTTGCCACTCTTCCATAAAGGCCAGATTTGTGCAATATATGACTGATTGTTGTCCTATGGACAGAGTCTCCCACCTCAGCTGTAGATCTCTGCAGTTCATCCAGAGTGATCATGGGCCTCTTGGCTGCATCTCTGATCAGTCTTCTCCTTGTATGAGCTGAAAGTTTAGAGGGACGGCCAGGTCTTGGTAGATTTGCAGTGGTCTGATACTCCTTCCATTTCAATATTATCGCTTGCACAGTGCTCCTTGGGATGTTTAAAGCTTGGGAAATCTTTTTGTATCCAAATCCGTCTTTAAACTTCTTCACAACAGTATCTCGGACCTGCCTGGTGTGTTCCTTGTTCTTCATGATGCTCTCTGCGCTTTTAACGGACCTCTGAGACTATCACAGTGCAGGTGCATTTATACGGAGACTTTATTACACACAGGTGGATTGTATTTATCATCATTAGTCATTTAGGTCAACATTGGAACATTTAGAGATCCTCACTGAACTTCTGGAGAGAGTTTGCTGCACTGAAAGTAAAGGGGCTGAATAATTTTGCACGCCCAATTTTTCCGTTTTTGATTTGTTAAAAAAGTTTGAAATATCCAATAAATGTCGTTCCACTTCATGATTGTGTCCCACTTGTTGTTGATTCTTCACAAAAAAATACAGTTTTATATCTTTATGTTTGAAGCCTGAAAGGTCGCAAAGTTCAAGGGGGCCGAATACTTTCGCAAGGCACTGTATACTTCCATACATTTTTTCAACTGGTCCTGGGAGACCTTTGGAGGAATCTCATGACGGCCTACCCCGGCCAAACCCTCCCCTAACCCGGACGACGCTGGGCTAATTGTGCGCCGATCACGGACGGTTGTGATACAGCCCGGGATCGAACCAGGGTCTGTAGTGACGCCTCTAGCACTGACATGCACTGCTGTAGACCGCTGCCCCAGTCGGGAGACGTCTGTCCATAATAAAGCACTGCTCTGGCTTCTTAACAACACTATCAACAAGGCATGTCCTACAGGCCCTAGTTTCTACCTTCTTAACACTACTATCAACAAGGCAGGTCCAACAGGCCCTAGTTTCTACCTTCTTAACACTACTATCAACAAGGCAGGTCCTACAGGCTCTAGTTTTGTCACACCTGGACTACTGTTCAGTCGTATGGTCAGGTGCCACAAAGAGGGACTTAGGAAAATTGCAATTGGCTCAGAACAGGGAAGCACGGCTGGCCCTTGGATGTACACAGAGAGCTAATATCAATGATATGCCTGTCAATCTCTCCTGGCTCAAAGTGGAGGAGAGATTGACTTCATCACTTCTTGTATTTATGAGAGGTACTGACATGTTGAACACCCATGCATACCCAACAAGACATACCACCAGAGGTCTCTTCACAGTCCAAGTCAAGAAAAGTCAATGGGAAGCCACAGTACTACATTGAGTCATGACTACATGGAACTCTATTCCACATCAAGTAATTGACACAAGCTGTAGAACAAGATAAAAAAATATGTTTAAAAAAAATACACTTTATGGAACAGCGGGGACTGTGAAGTAACACAAACACGATAACATACGAACACATGGATTTAGTACTGTAGAGCGTCTGCTAAATGACTTAAATGTAAATGTAAATGTAGTGGTGGAGTAGGGGCCTGAGGGCACACAATGTGTGGTGAAATCTGTGAATGTATTGATAATGTTTTTAAAATGGTATAAACTGCCTTAAATTTTGTTGGACCCCAGGAAGAGTAGACGCTGCTTTGGCAGCAACTAATGGGGATCCATAATAAATACAAATACAACCCCAACCAACAGGGCAGACTCCTCCAGCCGCTCCACCGACAGGGCAGACTCCTCCAGCCCCCCACCGACAGGGCAGACTCCTCCAGCCTCTCCACCGACAGGGCAGACTCCTCCAGCCCCCCACCGACAGGGCAGACTCCTCCAGCCCCCCCACCGACAGGGCAGACTCCTCCAGCCCACCCACCGACAGGGCAGACTCCTCCAGCCCACCCACCGACAGGGCAGACTCCGCCAGCCCACCCACCGACCGACAGGGCAGACTCCGCCAGCCCACCCACCGACCGACAGGGCAGACTCCGCCAGCCCACCCACCGACCGACAGGGCAGACTCCGCCAGCCCACCCACCGACAGGGCAGACTCCGCCAGCCCACCCACCGACAGGGCAGACTCCGCCAGCCCACCCACCGACAGGGCAGACTCCGCCAGCCCACCCACCGACAGGGCAGACTCCGCCAGCCCACCCACCGACAGGGCAGACTCCGCCAGCCAACAGGGCAGACTCCGCCAGCCAACAGGGCAGACTCCGCCAGCCAACAGGGCAGACTCCGCCAGCCAACAGGGCAGACTCCGCCAGCCCCCACAACAGGGCAGACTCCGCCAGCCCACCCACCAACAGGGCAGACTCCGCCAACCCCACCCACCAACAGGGCAGACTCCTCCAACCCCACCCACCAACAGGGCAGACTCCTCCAACCCCACCCACCAACAGGGCAGACTCCTCCAACCCCACCCACCAACAGGGCAGACTCCTCCAACCCCACCCACCAACAGGGCAGACTCCTCCAACCCCACCCACCAACAGGGCAGACTCCTCCAACCCCCCACCAACAGGGCAGACTCCTCCAACCCCCACAACAGGGCAGACTCCTCCAACCCACCCACCAACAGGGCAGACTCCTCCAACCCCCACAACAGGGCAGACTCCTCCAACCCCACCCACCAACAGGGCAGACTCCTCCAACCCCACCCACCAACAGGGCAGACTCCTCCAACCCCACCCACCAACAGGGCAGACTCCTCCAACCCCACACCAACAGGGCAGACTCCTCCAACCCCACAACAGGGCAGACCCCACAACAGGGCAGACCCCCACAACAGGGCAGACCCCACAACAGGGCAGACCCCACAACAGGGCAGACCCCACAACAGGGCAGACCCCTCCAACCCCCACAACAGGGCAGACCCCTCCAACCCCCACAACAGGGCAGACCCCTCCAACCCCCACAACAGGGCAGACCCCTCCAACCCCCACAACAGGGCAGACCCCTCCAACCCCCACAACAGGGCAGACTCCTCCAACCCCCACAACAGGGCAGACTCCTCCAACCCCAACAACAGGGCAGACTCCTCCAACCTCCCCATAACAGGGCAGACTCCTCCAACCCCCACAACAGGGCAGACTCCTCCAACCCCCACAACAGGGCAGACTCCTCCAACCCCCACAACAGGGCAGACTTCTCCAACCACCACAACAGGGCAGACTCCTCCAACCCCCATAACAGGGCAGACTCCTCCAACCCCCATAACAGGGCAGACTCCTCCAACCCCCATAACAGGGCAGACTACTCCAACAGAAGGGTGGGATTGGAGGCACAGGCTTCTTTTTAGTTATTATAACCATAATTTCCTCTGCCCTTCTGCAACAATACACAGTCTACCCTATCATCATAAAGCGCACACATCTCATAAATAGACATCAATAAGAGAGAAACCTAAATTAGCAAAGATAGATATGGCTCATAGCTGGGATATACATACATACTGCATTGACAACTGTTAATGCAGTATGTGATATTGATACAGTGCCTTCAGAAAGTATTCACACCCCTTGTTACAGCCTGAATTTAAAATGAATTACATTGAGTCACAATACCCCATAATGTCAATGTGGAATTATGTTTTTAGATTTTTTTTGTTACAAATTAATTTAAAATAAGTATTCAACCCCCTTGTTTTGGCAAGACTAAATAAGTTCAGGAGTAAAAATTGCTTATCAAATCACAACTTGCATAGACTCACTCTGTGTGCAACAATAGTGTTTGAAGTGATTTTTGAATGACTACCTCATCTCTGTACCCCACATATACAGATAATTGTAAGGTCCCTCATTCGAGCAGTGAATTTCAAACACAAAGATCAGGGAGGTTTTCCAATGCCTCACAAAGAAGGGCACCCATTGGTAGATTTTTATTTTATTTTTAAAGCTCATGTAGAATATCCCTTTGGGCATGGTATACTCAGTCACTACATAGATATAGGCCTCCTTCCCAACTCAGTTGCCGGAGAGGAAGGAAACCGATCATGGATTTCACAATGTGGCCAATGGTGACTTTAAAACAGTTAGAGTTTAATGGCTGTGATAGGAGAAAATAAAGGATGGATCAAGAAGGTTGTACACAATACTAACCTAAATGACAGAGAGAAAAGGAAGCATGTACGGAATAAAACATATTCCAAAACAAGCATTCTGTTTGCAATTAGGCACAACTGAAAAAAATGTGGCAAAGAAATGAACTTTAATGTCCTGAATACAAAGTGTTATGTCTGGGGCAAATCCAACAACACATGACTGAGTATCAAGCATGGTGGTGGCTGCATCATGTTATGGGTATGCTTGTCATCGGCAAGGGCTGGATAGTTTTTTTAGGATAAAAATAAACTGAATAGAGCTAAACAGAGGCAAAAACATAGTAGTGTTGCACGGTATACCAGTACCATGGGACAAAAACATCATGACACTTAATATTTTAGTATACAATTCTTATAAAGTCAGTTTTGTTTACAGATGTAGTTGAATTCAAGTAACAGCCACTAGTCTCTTGTATGAGCAGGTCCAATGATGCCCATAGCACGTGTGGAAGTTGTAATCAGCCCTCACCTGGTTCTCTTCATCCGCATATATATATATAAATTTAGCCGTGATGGCGAGCTGGGATGCAGAACGTGATGACTCTTTTGTCGTTTATTTTATTGATTAAACTAGGCAAGTCAGTTAAGAACAAATTCTTATTTTTACAATGGCCTACCCCAGCCAAACCCTCCCCTAACCCGGATGACCCTGGGCCAATTTGCGCCACCGTATGGGACTCCTGATCACGGCCGGTTGTAAATACAGCCCGGGATCGAACCAGTCTGTAGTGACGTCTCTAGCACTGAGATGCAGTGCCTTAGACCACTGCGCCACTCGGGAGCCTTAGTTAGATATGTTAGATGTTCATATTGGAGCAGCGCGCAGAACCGTACAAAATATTGCAGGTTTGAAACTGCAGTAAAAAAAAAGGGCAGTAACTGCAATCAACTGTGATATTTTAAACACTGTAATTGCAGAATAACTGCAATGTTCTGCAAACTTACTGCAGTAAAAATAACTTATTTGCACCATACTGAAGTTATACTGCACTCTAACTGCAGTCTTTATTCGTATGAGGAGCTAGCGATGTTGATCAATTGTATAATTTCATCGCCTGTTATAACCAAGAGCCCAGTCTGAGTAGACTTTGCAAGTTCACCATAAGTTCAGCCTGAAATCAAACCAGGGTCTGTAGTGACACCTCTAGCACTGAGATGAGGTGCCTTAGACCGCTGAGCCACTTGTACTATTGCATGTGTGAAATAGCACAAATACAAGCACCCACCAAATTATTATTACTTGAAGGGCAGTATTTTTACTTGAAGGGCAGAGAATGCCAACCCACTCCAATAGTGCAATTCTAAAATCTTGATGCCAGAGTCCCAAGTAGAGACGACTGAAGACACAAATAGCCTAAAACGAACAAGCTCATTCATAAGAGATAACATTACCATAGCCCCCCCCCAAAAAACAAGTTAGTTGACCCTCCCCCAAGAACTATGAGAGATTACATGCGTTTAGCAATTAACACATTGATGTGTGAACTTTTTCAATCTTAACGATGTGTTGTAATTGACAGTGACACCAACAATTGGGCAACAGTGGATGGACAGTAGCCCAACCGGACAATACAAAGTGTAGCAACTAAAGCGAGAGAGTGTCACATGAGCCTCACAATTTTTTTTAATATATTTTTTTTTAAAGGCACACAAGGGGCCTTGTGGACCTAAGATTTCTTCAGAGCTAAGGATAGTCATAGAGCAGCCTAGAGACATTGATGGCACTTAATAAAAGAAATGAACATGAGAATTCGATCCTCAAAGCAACAGCACTACACACACTGACCACACCACTCATTGTGACTGTCAATAGCTTCCTTTGATAGAGATAGATAGATAGATATCTATATACACACACAGTACTGCTTAGTGCTCTGTCGCCCAAAATATTCCTTCATTCATCTTTTTTTTTTAAAGACTCATTATGGACAAAGAAATTGCTTTTTGGCTCTTTCTAATCTGATCCAGAACATGAAAAACATAGCAGTAACGAGGATCTAGCATGACACAAATCTTCACAGGGGATTGAAGGAGAATTAGAAAACACACTGCATAGCAAAAGGAGTGTTCAACAAACCTACAAAAATGACCTACATCTTTCTGGACAAAAAGACGAACACATGAATTCAAATTAACCTGAAGGAAGGACAAGAAAGGCACATTCGACAAGGAAAAGAGCGGAGCTGGCAACACACATGCACCATATGGTCTGGCAGAGTGTATGACCATGTGACTGTGTGACCGTGTGTGTGTGTGAGTGTGAGGAGAACGCCTGGTCCGACCAGCAGCAGGGCCATGCACACAATGCTATTCATTCAGCGCTCATTCATTCTCCCCCGTCCGCCTGCCACTCTGTGGGTGTCAGTAAGCGAGCTCGCAGGGAGGGGTGGGGGATAATGCTGCAGTACCCCACCCTGCCCCCTGCCACACAGGCTCCAGAGTACTCTCACACACACAATACTATAGAAGACCAAGGACAAAAATGCACCGGGATGGCGAATCACCTATATAAATCATACAAAACAAAATAGCAGATTTGTACTCCTCTGTCCTATCGATCTAACCCCGCCTCCTCCTCCTCTCCTTCCTTCCCTCTCGCTATCGCGCTGTAGGAAAACAAAAGAGAAGACATTCATCATCCTAACCTTGCATGCTGCAGTTGACCAGCCTTTCTTCTTCTCCTTCTCCACTTACAGTTACTGTCAGAATGCTTTCGCTTGGCACAATCCCAGGCAAACTCTCTCCTCCTTCAACCTACCCCTTGCTCCAATCAGAGGGAGGAACAATTCAGCCATAGCCAACCAAAACTGAGCTTATTAGCATTGAGAGGCTAGGTTGGGTAGTGTGCAGTAGAAGCAATTTCCATGTTGTTTTTTAAAGGGATTAAAGGGAAATGTGAGCCAGTGTGGTGCATTGCTCGCTGGAAAAACAAAAAGGTAAATGATTATGGCCAGTCGATTCAAATAAAATCTTTTTAGATGATCAAATTCAGAAAGCACGTACTAATTCACTAATATAACAAATTAATGAAATTGTAAAATTATCAAAAGGCCACTACGTGCAACATTGATTTGACTGGTCAACAGTAGCTAAGGAACTGACTGTATAGGCTGCTACTTGATACTAGATTCACATTAAATGATGCATAAATAGCAAAAAGCTATTGTGGGAAAAAAATATTTTAAAACATAGCCAATTAAAACCCTTGAATGATTTTTATAAATTTTAAATAAACACGAGTACAGGATTACAATCATCCCTGTCAACTAAAAATCCTACTATCCCAAAAATATTTCTGTGGATATTATTCCAGTGGATGCTCATTATGGAAGATGAGGCTATAGTGGGACCTCCGCAGCAAACCCAGCAGTCACCTGCACCACTGTAACAGAGACTGTATCCCTGCCACAGCAGACCTGGGGTTCGAACACGTCACAACCAAACAGATGGATTCATCATCATTACCGGTACAGTGGGGCGGTAGGTAGCCTAGTGGTTAGAGCGTTGGACTAGTAACCGAAAGGTTGCAAGATCAAATCCCCGAGCTGACAAGGTAAAAATCTGTCATTCTGCCCCTGAACAAAGAAGTTAACAAAGAAGTAGGCCTTCATTGAAAATAAGAATTTGTTCTTAACTGACTTGCCTAATTAAATAAAAAACAGTATTTCAATCTCAGAAAGGTAACCTCACTGCACAATACAAGTTTAGCCATCCACTACACATTTGCAGTCAAATCACTGTCAGGAAGAGCTGAATGGCCATTCACATTGATATCCCAACCAGTTCCGCAATTATAAACCGAGAGTTCAATTAAGTTAAATGGGAAAAATTCTACAAATCCTAATCCACAGCCACTCTCTGCCAGTTCTTTACGTGTCAGCATCCTCTGGGCACTGGACAAAGCACAGAGCAAATGGTCATTATTTTATTATAGCTATGTAACTCAAATGACTTTAAGCGTGCAACTGGAACAAATGTGCCTTTCAGAAATCACATTCCTGACAGTTCCACCACTGAAAGTAGAGAGCTCTGTTCAGGTACATGGTAATAGATTATTTTTTTAAATGCCGATTTGCACTCTACCTATCCAGTGGGGAGAGAACACCGACACCAACAGATAGCCATATAAATGAATAAAATTGTGTTAATACAGTAGTATTTTAACTGCATATGTGACCGCCCTTAAGTGACAGGTGTATCAGCAGAAATTCTGTAGGTAGCACATTAACCGTAGAAATAACTACATTATAGAAGTTAAATCAATTATTATTATGAAGGGATGGAGGTACAAGGTTTGACAGTGGCATGAGCCAAAGTCAAGCCAATGGTGCAAGTGAGGGGTTCATCAGTGTGTGTGCGCGACTGTCCTAGAAGCAGGTGTGTGATGCAAGGAAAACAGTGCAATGCACTGCATACAAATATACAAGATATAGCCTGCTGTTTGTTATCAGTGTAATCTAAACTGCCAGTAATGACTTCACAAAGGCAACAGGAAGTAAGTAGGTCCACAGGCACCCTCCCTCTTTTGCTGTTTATGGAATTAGATCTGTTATTGACTCCGTTATTTGACAACCCTTCCTAACACAGATTAGACAGGAGTATAACACTTTGAAATGTTATTGTCACATACACTGGGTAGTTGCAATGAAATGTGTTGTTTTACAGGGTCAGCCATAATTGTATCAGGGACAGAATGGGATTAGTTATAAATATATTTGGTCGTACGGCGCTATATGGCACTGTCTGACATAATGAAGTCAAGCACAGATGTATGGTGTCCATCACCTATGTATGTCTACGGTCCATCGGGCCAATGTTTATCATTTCCCATTCTATATTGGAGAAATAATGAAAATGTCCAAGAATCCTTAGATAGCCAAGCCGTTAAGTACAAAAGTTTGTACACGTGCATTGTCAGTCTCTAACATGATAATTGGGGGAAAGTATGTTAATACTGACCTTCACAAATGCGGTCAAGCCTCTGTCGCTTGACTTTATGCTTATCCATGAGAGCCATCGGCGTTCTTCACCCCAGCCAAAGCACAAACAAAATCAGACCAAAGCTGAGCCACACAAGGCAAATGTCAGAGTCAAACACCTCCCAAGGAACAAGTATATGCCCCGGTGAAAACCTGTAAATAAAATTAACAACGTTTTAATATCTACATGACTGGTTTACCTACTAAACATTTCCTAGCTACCAAGCCTAAAATTGTAGCCACACGACTAGTTGTATGGATAACAAAGTTGTTGACTTGGAAGTACATATAGTTTTAATCTAGCTATTTTAGCTAACGCTAGCTAGCGTCACTTTGAAGGCTAGCACCGCTGGCCAGAGACAATATTGTAGTTTACACCACAGCCGGTTATCACGCTAGCTAGCTAACATTCGTTTATTTTCCCAACTTTCACACTGCACTCACTTCTTAGTTAACTTTAGTTAAGAAATAATAAAAAAGAAACAATTAATTTGAAGCGCCAGTTTATAGCTAGCTAGCTAAATTACCCACGCAATGTGCACAGTAGTTAGCTAGCTAGCTGGCTAAATGTTGCTAGTTAGCTAAAAAAAAAAAGTAACTAGTCTACCAATTCAAAGTCGGTAGACAATATTCGTGTGGCTAACATGGCTAGCTAGTTAGCTTATCTACAATCACGCAAACGTGATACAGAGTTTCACGAAAAGAGGCCTGTTTTACAAAGCTAACACAGCTACTGTAGCTAGTTAATACTAATAGCTAACGCCACTGATGGTAATTTACAAGCAAATCAACACACGTTTAGGCGGCGTAAAACTATTTTTGCTTCAACAGAATAACACCAAGAAGACGACCACGGAGCAGTAACGTTAGCTGTTGGATCAGATCACAGCACTACTAAAGTGGCTAGCTAAGGTTATTGGTTCATTACCAAGTACTGCAGGTTCTGTTAATCTCGGTCTTGTGGGGGTCAATATTAGTTTACGTCTTCCCACTTAACGGATCGTCATGAATCCAAACAGTTTGTTCAGATGAATCAGGTGACGGACGAGTCGGTGTCATAAAATAATGAGCAGTCTTGATAAACCACTGTTAGTGGAGTGTGGCGCCTTCACGTAACACAGGGGGTATTGCAGACCTGCACACTGACCATCCGACCCCCGATTTCTCAGGGACCACATTTGAGCTTGATGAGGTTTCTTTCAAGATGGCAAAGGTCATAATGTATTCTTAACCACAGGTATACTACTACTTCCCTTTATTGTACAATAATAATAATAATAACTACAGTACCAGTGATCTGAGTGGAGGACAGTCACATGACAAGTCCGAGTGGACAGTGCTAAAGCATTATGCATTTTAGTCATTTAGCAGAGGCTCTTATCCACGATATACAGCACAGATGTTTCACCTAGTCGGCTAGGGAATTCAAACCAGCGACCTTTCAGTTATTAGCCCAACGCTCCAACCCACTAAACTACCTGCCTTCCTATTCTCTGTACTGTGGAGAGTGGGATGGGGGCCACTCATTTATGGTGGATGAGGACCGATACCTGACATACATGCTTGAGATCAAAGGGAATATGATATATAAATGTGCTTAAAATAAGTACAAGTAAAATGGTAAAGACTAGATCACATGCAGTTGAAAAGCCCTTCCCCGTACTCTTTTCAAAAAAGCTCAGACTCTTTGTTTCCTTTCCTTGTAAAATAATTTCCAATAAACTTTATTTATACACAAACTGAGTTTGAAATCACCATATTTTTTAACACATACAATAAAAAACATCTCTAAAAGACAGCAATGGCCTTCCCCAGGTCTGTCAGCTACCAGCTTTACACAGAACTTGTTTTCAACAAAATGATCGCTGTATAATACAATATTACAATGTGCCCTCAGTGGTTGCTTCCCATTTTTAGGTTTTTGTTTAACTTGTCAAACACAGTGCATTCATTATTATCAATGTCTATACATCTCTATATTCAGAGGACGAGTCCTAGAGATAAGAAATATTAAGAAAACAGCAGAAAATAAATAACAAAAGGACTAATATCAACTGCTACACAATTCATTTCATTTTCAGAGTAGTATTTTTTTTTGTTTACAGAAAAAAAGTTGTTCTTAAGGCTTATGCTGAATCATGTGGATTGTTTACCAGGAAATATAAGGACCGCAGGAATAAAACTGCAATGACACACTGCCCTTCTGCATCAAACTTAACAAAACACAGATATTCAATTCATCACCATCATTCAAGAAAGTCTATTCTTACTACTGTACCGAAAAAGACAATGGAGAGGAAAGTCATGTAAAAGAAAGCAAGTGACCAGAAGGTTGTTAGTCTTCTAACATTCCATCCTAGTCTGTTTGAGGGCGCATTAAGAAGCCATTCAACACACACTACGGGAATAGCTGGCATCTCCAGCATTCAGATTATTCACAAGAATGTTTCAGCAACTGGTTCTGGAATGTACTCTGATGGAAAGACCGCATCCATGGCTACCTGCATGAATTGTTCTTATTGGTAGTAGGCAATTCATGACTGTTGTCAATGAGATTATATATATACACCCAAGCTCATCCCATGAGAGAGAAGTCGTGTTCCTGAGAGCCCTGCTGATGAAAGCGGAGCAGGGCTGGGGTGGAGTGTTGAATGCTGGGGCTAGAGGGGAAAAACAGTCTCCAATTAACAAGATTTTAATTTTCTTCAATTAGGCTCAAATCTAGTTCTGTACAATCCCTCTCAAAGACACTCGGCTGACACTCTTCTCGATCAGGGTCCTCCTCTTCCTCCCCCTCTTCACCCTCCTCATCACTCTCGCTTAGAGGTCCAATGCTCGTCCTTCCCAGCCCCTCTGCTGGTGAACATGACCCTCTGAAATCCCCCCAAAAAGGCTCAAGGCCCATGCAAACGTCCCCCAGAAGCCAGCCTCCCACGCTCCATACAACTCAAGGGGTCGGTACTGCGAGTCTGGAAAGACACAAATAGGAGATCAAACAAGGCCTTGTTTACACATTTTATCATGCCTCTAGAAATACAAGAGCAGTTTACATTCAGGACTCTATTTACAATAAAGAAATAGGTATATCAAATTAAACCAAGTTGATATAACTGGCTAGGAAGGGGAAAAAAAATTACCATCATACATAATATCTGTAATTCTTTTAACATGGGTGCCAAAGATAGTTTTTCAGTTAAAATGTGACAAACTGTAGAAACAAGGGTAATATGATACCACATCTCCCTGAAAATTAACTGTGATAGTATCGCCAAATTGAATATATTGGGCTGAACTGACAAATACTGTAGAGGTCTAAGCCTAGTCTCGTGTGCCCGACTCAAACTCTTCAAATGACTGTGGCTTTTGAAAGAGACTATTCCAAACTTAGCTAGAACACAACTGTTTTACATATACCACATGTACATGTTTAGCAGGAAATTAACAACTTCTTAGTGTAGTATTCTTCGTATTTTTTTTATGTAAGGGGGTGACTGGAAGCACTAACAAGGGAAGCCAGACTTTCTCAAAGACATTCAGCAGCTGCATGCAAAGTATATGCAAATAAATTCCAGAGTGAGTCTTGGTGTACAGTACAACAGTGAGCTGCCATTGAAACTCTGCCAATCACCCAAACTCAAGGGCTGAGCCTAAGGCATGGGGGGTAGAAGAAGAGACAACTGTGGCCTGGGACAATGGGTAACAAGAACAATTATAGGCAGGTGTGGTCTGGGTGACAGTTTTGACTCATGTATGTCTACTGATGTTATAAAAATTAATGGTCCATCTCACTGATGAATTGGAATGTTTCTTTGTTACAGTACGGTTAAACTGTGTAGTTTGACAAGCATAACAAGGATGCCTTTTAAGCCTTAACCTTCCTCTGGCTAGAAGATGGCATGTTCCACCAATCTACATACGGCAACCATTTCTATTCATTTGCTGACCCGCGGTTATCTTTTGTTTACCTGAGTCATCTTGGTGAAATCCAGTACTGGCCGGGCAAATGGTCTGTCTGGGTCACGCCGTCGCTTCAGGCCCGGTTTGAGAAGAAGCAGGTCGCAGGGCTGGGAGTGGCAGCGTGGGAGCTGAGGGGGGATGGCCCGGCGAAGAGAGGACGGGGTGCTGCAGGCAGAGGAGGGCGAAGCAGGCACAACTGGAGGGGGTGCTGCACGTTGGGGTGGAACTGGAGGCGGGGGCAGGAACTGAGCAGCAGCTTCTCTGATAAGGACAGGGGACAGCGAGAAGCGTCGCTGCGGAGGAGGGGGAGGGTGGAGCGGGGAGGGAGAGGATGAGCAGGACGACGGAGAGGGGAAGAAACAGCAGCAGGCGCCTCCTCCAGCAGTGTCACTTGGGTCCCATGGGAAATTCCAGGGCAGTGGGGAGTCAGGGGAGAGAGCAAGGCTAAAGAATGTGGGGCTTGAAGAGGAGTGTAGAGAGGAGTTTAGAGACGAGCTAGGAGCACGAAGCGGACAAGGCCCCCCCGCTCCCCCTCCACTGTGGCATTGGCGATTCACAGGTGTCCAGACCCTCGACGCGCTGGGCCGCCAGGTGTAACGGCAGCGTGAAAGGTCCTCTGGCACGGACAGTGAGCGACAGTGGCGTTTGGGGGGCGGCGGGGGGGGAGGGGGTGCACCGGGAAAAGACAGGTCCGTTACTGAGGTGCTTGGGACCAGGGGCCGGTGCAGGGCTTCCCCCTCTGGGAGGTGGGTTTCGGGGGAAACCAAAGGGACAGGGCCGGGGGGGAAACTGGAGCTCAGCACACCCTGCAGGCCAGGCTTGGAGGGAGGGCTGAACTGCCAATAACTGCTCTCTGTGAGGAGAAAGAAAGATGATACCATTAATACAAACTACCGTCAATATTAATTTAATTAAATTCTGAGAAAATGGACAAAAGGCAATTCATTCCTGATGCAATGTAGTTGCAGTTTGCTCTTGACAACAACCAACAGAGAGAAAAATGCAAAGCGGTATCACGATTCAACTTTTACACGGAGCTGGTATGCATTAAACACAGTGGACTTAGCCCTTTAAAAGGGACATTTCACCACTGGTCTTTCACTGTATATGTCCAATAATATGTTAAAAATAAAGAATTTCCAGGCCTCCCGAGTGGCGCAGTGGTCTGCGGCACTGCATCGCAGTGTTGCGGAGTCACTACCGACTGGGGTATCTGTATTCCAGTCATGCGAAATCCATAGGGCCTAGGGCCTAATGAATTTATTTCAATTGACTGATTTCCTTATATGAACTGTAACTCAGTAAAATCTTTGAAATTGTTGCATGTTGCATTTATATTTTTGTTCAGTGTGCAGTTGTTTATCTAAACCAAAATCTAGCTAGGTTTCATAATTCGCTGGCTAGACTTTTCAAAGCAAACTAATGTAATTAGCCAGCTGCTATCTGGCGATGTGATTTGTAACTTTGCAAGCTAACGTTAGCTAACGTAACCTAATGTAGCTACAGCCTATCGGACCATATCTAACCATTAGCTAGCTAACTATCTACTGCTGAGGCTAAAGGAACTGGCTTATGTGTTGTATTTACAGAGTCCGATCCCATCAACATCTGCAGCGGCATCAATATCAAGCTCAGCACCAGGACCTAGTGTAAGTCACCTTTGCTAAATTTGTTCCATGACTCCATGATGAGCAAATAAACACATTGGACCCAGTGGATGAAAGCTTTCAGCCAGGAACAAGCTCAAGCTCAACATCATCTGACGGGCGGCAGGGTAGCCTAGTGGTTGGAGCGTTGGACTAGTAACCGAAAGGTTGCAAGTTCAAATCCCCGAGCTGACAAGGTACAAATCTGTCGTTCTGCCCCTGAACAGGCAGTTAACCCACTGTTCCTAGGCCGTCATTGAAAATAAGAATTTGTTCTTAACTGACTTGCCTAGTAAAATAAAGGTTAAAAAAAATTAAAAATCTGACTCAGAAGAGGAAAAGAGTGCGCAGGGCTGGCAAGAGCCAAAGTGTACAGTCTATAAGTCCAAGGTCAAGGAGCTCATGAAGTTCTGCCAGACCAGCTGCCATTGCCCAACACAAGGTTCACCAGTTAATGAACATTCAGGACTGGAATGTTCAGCCAACACAACATCCATATTCAGTAAGACTGATGTTGTAGTATAATACAGAATGAAAAGTATGCTCACAACTGCATTGTGGTCTAGATATTGCTAGCTCTTGTACATATGTATATAATTGAGTTAAAACATTATTATTATTTTTGAGAATCTTATTTACAAGTGTACTGACAAGTGACTAAACAATTCCAGCTGCATCAGAAACCAAGCAAGTGTTGACTTCCAACTTCATGATGAATTTGTGATATTCATGTAATGTATTTGGAAGTAACTACAATAATCTTTAATGCGAAAACAAATGTAGGTAGTTGGTGTATCATTTACACTTTAATTTGTGGGCAAGTAAACATGTTTCAATAAAACAGATTAGTCAATGTAGCAAATAAGTAGACTTGGATTGGTCAAATAAGTAGACTTGGATTGGTCAAATAAGTAGACTTGGATTGGTCAAATAAGTAGACTTAGATTGTATTCAAAACCAAGTTTATTTTGTTCTGGAGACCAAGGTGAGTTTACACAGCAGTATGACATACACTGAGTGTACAAAACTTTTAAGAACACCTTCCTAATACTGAGTTTTGTATACTACAGTTTTAAAATGGGAATATTTACATATGGTGTGTTTGGTGGGTGCAATGAGGTGTTTGGAGTCACTTTGAAACAAGGGGAGATTGTTGTTATGGACTTTCCACATCTCGTCTAAAGACATCAATTTATTTGTATCCAACATACTGTCCATCGTGTGAGGGATTAATTGCTTTAATGGCCCCAACAACACACGCAGGCAAAGATATTCAGTGTTCTGTGCCTAGCTTCTCTCCACATAGAACTCCAAAAATAATCTGTAGGCCACCAAACTCTATTGTCTGTAAGATAATGACAAAAAAATGCCTTTCATGGGCAATCGTTGTGTTCTGTCTGTATTCCTACTGTAGCAACACGATGCAGAACATAACACATCTCACAACCACACATTAGCTAGCTAGCTACAACACACGGGTATAGTTACTCAAAAACAAATATGAATCATTCCTTTACTCTCCATCCAAATGAATTCCTTTACTCTTCGTCATCATCAAAACATTTCTCCAACTTTGATCCTAAAAAGATACAAAGAGGTTAGCTAGCTATGACAGACTACAGTACATTTTAGGTATAGCAAACACAGCTGACAAGCTCAACTTGCCTAGCTTGGCTTGTAGTGGTACTAGTAAGCCCCGTTACGGCCGAATCGATCACAAACTGAACAACACTGCTTCATTTGAAAAAAGAGCTTATATTGCTAGCTAGCTACCGACTAAAAACAACTTACTCATTTGTCATTTGCCCTTCTGGTCCAGCTGGTCTAGGCTGCCGCCACCAGATGATCTTGGAGGTTCTGAAGAACATCTCCAGCACAGCTCTATCCATATGTAAGACGAAACTTCGATGGTCTTGTCACAGACACACGATCCATTGGGTGTGCAGTGACCCTCTCCAGTAAGAACTGTCCGTGACCTAATTCGTTGCAGCACAGACATTCGTCTTCTGTCAGAAATTCTGTTTGTTTACAAGGATATGCTTCTTAGTAGAAACCTATTTGAAACAAGCCATTACACTTCGTTTTTATCATTCCATTATTATTATTATTATTATTACTATTCAGGTTATTACTTATAAATATGAATCAACAAATTAAGAAATGCCAGGTTGGTCGCATTTTCGTATTGACAACATTTAACTGAGTCAAAATAAAGAGATATGTTCTTGTCTGTTGGCTTTTCTGTATGTACATATTTTTTTTATACAGAACCTATTTTGATGCACAAAACCATTCAAACGAAGTATGATGGGTTTTTTACTTTTCCCTAAATATTCGTCACAAACACAGCTGCTGCGGTCATTCGATGGCATTGGCATATGTCCGTCAAAGAGAGAACGCCGTGTTGAGAGAAGTAATGTAGCCTAAGCTACTGAAAACACGCCTTTTACAAGATTACATAATGACAGGAGCGTTTCATTCTTATTAAAGAGATGGAGTCCAGACAGTTTCCTGAAGTAGCCTTTCTGAATGGACATACCAGCCATTTCTTTAGGTACACCACCCCGTTGAAGAAAATGGTTCGGTCCTACAGACAGTGAGTCATGTGGCTTGTTATATAAAGCAGGCAGACAGGCTTCGAGGAATTCAGTTCATATTCGATTGAATTTAGAATGGGCAAAACTAGAGACCTAAGCAACATTGAGCGTGTAATGATCGTCGGTGCCAGGCGTGCCGGATCTAGTATCTCAGTAAACGGACGGCCTCCTGGGCTTTTCACACACACACGACAGTGTCTAGGGTTTACCGAGAACGGAGCGACAAACACACATCCAGTCAGCGGAAGTCCTGTGGGTGAAAACAGCTCGTTGATGAGGTGGTAGGAGAACGAGCAAGCTAACAGACAAACAGACCAATAACACTGCAGTGAAAACAGTGGTGTGCAGAACGGCATCTCAGAACGCACAACTCGTCGGTCCTTGTCGCGAACGGGCTATTGCAGCAGACGACCACACCGGGTTCCACTCCTATCAGCTAAAAACAAGAAGAAGCGGCTCTAGTGGGAACGCGATCACTGTACAATTGAGGAGTGAAAAAACATTGCCTGGAACATAACAGCGAGTTCAGTTTACTTGAGTGGCCTGCACAGTCCATCCATCCAACCACCTCATCCCCATATTTGTTTTTCTGCTCTTTTGCACACCAGTATTTCTACTTGCACATCCTCATCTGCACATATATAACTCCAGTGTAAATAGCTCAATTGTAATTACTTCACCACTATTGGCCTTCACCACCAGGTCACAGTTGCAAATGAGAACTTGTTCTCAACTAGCCTACCTGGTTAAATAAAAGTTAAATAAAATTGCCTTACCTCCTTACTTCATGTGCACACACTGTATACAGATTTTTCTATTGTGTTATTGACTGTACATTTGTTTATTCCATGTGTAACTCTGTGTTGTTGTTTTTGTCGCACTGCTTTGCTTTATCTTGGCCAGGTCACAGTTGTAAATGAGAACTTGTTCTCGACTGGCCTACCTGGTTAAATAAAGGTGAAAAAAAAAAATATATATATATATATATATATTTAAGTCCCCAGACCTCAACCCAATAGAGTATCTTTGAGATGAGCCGGACTTGCTGTTCCCAGCATGAATGTAGCATCGTCCAATCTGCAGCCATCGTGTCAGCATGTACCAACATTCCTGTGGAACATTTGACACCTTGTAGAATGCCCCGAATAATTCAGGCTGTTCTGCAGGCAAAGGGGGGTTCGACCCGGTACTCGATGGTGTTCCTAATAAACTGTCCGGTGAGTGTATAGGCTAGAGAGAATCAGCGAACTCACACACCTCCGTAAATGCACCAATCAAAGTCACCAGCGTATGTCAGACCCAAAAATAACATATTAAAACACCTTCCTTTCCTGAAAGTAGGCTCTAAGATAATGAACTGACAAGGAAAGTACTGTTTGAAGGGGACAGCTATGCTATGCTATGAAGATGACATTGACAATCATACCAAATACAAGAATGTAGTGTATATAGCGATAGCTGACAAGTAGAGGCTTTGAGGAATCATCTCTGCCAACTGTAGTTTCTGTTTTTAGAAGATTTCCTTTGCATGATCTGCCTAAAGTACATGCATGCAATAGATCGCATAATGTGGTTTCCTGTTTGGGGTGTATATAAAACAAGGGGTCGTGGAGAAGGAAACCCTTCACTAGGCACCATAGTACTGTTGTTCAGTCTATTTAACTTTATTAGCAGTAGCCTTCTTTTTGAGAGGTGGAAAATAAACGTACCTCTAGCCCCCGTGCCTAGTGGGGCTGCCTCTCTCTCTCTCGCTCTCTCTAATAATGGCTTGAATAATGGGCTAGTCCAAGGAGTTTTCTAGGCAGAGACCATGGCGTGTTTTTTTATAGATGAGACAATGTCAGCTAGCATTCAGACCGTATGACTGTACACTCTCAGTAGCATTTTGGAGCTACGCTACTCCCCAGGAGAGGCATTGAGTAGGACAGCTAACGGGTTGTTTGATGAATGAACATCCCCTGATCAATCCATCCCTGCGTCTCATATTTTACATTACAAAATTACTGTGTTATTATTATGATATTACCGTGGTTATGATCAGCATATTTCAATGATGAATAGGCATACACCTTGCAAATCACCTCGTCATCCATATACCACTCTATTGAAGGACAAGGACATCTGTAAATTATCAAAAACATTGTGACATGTAATTTGGCTACTGGTCTATTGTGTCACAACATTTTGGTGCAAAATCATTTCCTAGGATAACTACATGAGCTAAAATGCTGAACATTTGTGCAATGTTTGCAGTGCCAGTACACTCAGTTGTATCGATTTCTATGCCACCAGTTTAGCGAGTGGTTCCCCCAGTGCTGTCACAGAGCAATTGACAGAAACCAACTGTTTTTCAAAACGTCTCTGCAAATTAACATCAAAAGTAGTCTTTTTTTTTTTTTTTAAACAAGGTGAAATTAGATTACTATTGGTTGTGAATAGGCTACTGGGTGGTTGTCCAGTTGTTTTCTAGTTAAACAAGGTGAAATTAGATTACTATTGGTTGTGAATAGGCTACTGGGTGGTTGTCCAGTTGTTTTCTAACAGTTGTTTGTCCTATTAAAATGTTTCATATACTCCTTTCAACAACCAATTCCCTTCTGTCATTTGGAATTCACCCCCATTACCCTGTCCTTGTGCCAACATGGCACAGCACAAAGCCAAAGTTACAAAGCGTAATGCAAGGCATTGCTGAATCACAGGCTAAGTGGCTATACTTGTACATACTCACCAGGCATCAATCCATCTGTAGGCCAGCAAATTCCTAGGTTGTTGGGGTCCAGCAGAGACTGGAAGACATACATGTTCATTTAGAGGAGCCACAGCACAGAAAATACCAATCAGAAACAAACTTGACAGCAGGGGACATAAACGGTCCTAAACATGAGGACTATATTACAGTCAAGACAAGGGCAGGCAAGCAGTCATAGGCTAACACAGAAGTGAAGAAACGTTACCACGTTGAGGGCCGTTTTGTGAGTGTTGCCGTCCAGAATATGTTCCCGCAGATGCTCGACGATCAGTGTGACCATGGCATGGTTGCGAGGAGTAGGGGAGGTGGGTGAGGTGGAGGGTTAGGGGGGGGCCCTCTGTGTTCGTCCGTCTGATTGAGAGTAGCCGAGCTATTCTGGCACCTCCAGTACTCCTCTGGGCCAGGTTGCCCTGCCCTGTCTCACTGGGGCATGTTCATCACTGTAGTCAGCTCACCTGAAGGGAGAAATCAGACACACAACAGGAGCCCTGTTACCACTTTTGTCTTCTCAACAGGAAAAGGCAGTGCAAGGGTCACCTTCATTAAACTCCAAAACAGGAGCAGGTGTTTAAAACGGTGGTGGTGCCTCTTAAATGGGAAATCTCTAAATGTTTTAGGACATTTTCATCATATTCTGTACAGTTTTTGCCATATTGACTTTGGTGACCCATCCCTTTCTCTGTCAAAAGTATCCAGACCTAGAAGATGGAGACTTTGAGATGCTCAACCACTGAACAACCCTTTAGGAAACATGCACATTAACATGTGTTCAGACACACACTATGTGAGTGCAGAAAGAATGGTGACAGGTACCTGGGGAAAGCATGCCTCAAGGTGCCTGCTGTTCAGGGCTGACCTGCCTGATGAAGCCACTCTGGGTTTCTTGAACAGTCCACGCTATCCGTAATCCCTGGGACGTCCCTAATCCCATTTGAAATTAAAATGTAAAATGGTTAAGGTAAGGGTTAAGGTTATGGACATCCCCTAGATTCCAGATAGCATTTATCACTACGCACATGTCCAACAACCAGAACATTTAACCAAAAACTAATATATCAACCAGTAACCTTAAAAGGATACTTTGGGATTTTGGCAATGAGGAAATGTATCTATTTCCCCAGAGTCAGATAAACTTGTGGATGCCATTTTTTATTTCTCTGTGTGCAGTTTGAAGAAAGTTAACTACAGCTAGCGCCATGACTGGAAGTATATGGCAATAGAGAGCAATAGTAATGACATCTTTTTGTAGGCACTAAATCCGCCATGGTTTGTTGAACAAAGTCTATGGAGAAAATTAATGGAGTTTATTTTATTTTTTGTTGTTGTTGATAAACACTGGAAATAAGGTCTGTGGTAAACAGGCTGAGGAGATCTTGTACGTTTTGTTCTACGATATAATCTTCATCAGCTAACGTCCCTTTCTGTGAATTTTGAAGCATGTATGTAATAAAGCACAACATAAAGCTCATAAAGGCTTCATAATTCACAAAGGTTATGTTAACTGACTAATATCTCATAGAACAAAACATATAAGATCTCATAAACCGGTGTTCAACGACAACAATAATGTCTGAGGTTATTACAAAACCCTATTCTTTCCCCATAGGAATGGCTGAACAAACCAGAGATAAATCATTCCTTATTTAGGACTACAAGCTGACGAGCTCAATGAACTGGAAGCCTGTGGTATCTGTTAGCATGCTAGTAGATACCCATAGACTTCCAGTCATTGCACTAGTAGATACCCATAGACTTCCAGACATTGCACTAGTAGATACCCATAGACTTCCAGACATTGCACTAGTAGATACCCATAGACTTCCAGACATTGCACTAGTAGATACCCATAGACTTCCAGACATTGCACTAGTAGATACCCATAGACTTCCAGACATTGCACTAGTAGATACCCATAGACTTCCAGACATTGCACTAGTAGATACCCATAGACTTCCAGACATTGCACTAGTAGATACCCATACACTTCCAGACATTGCACTAGTAGATACCCATACACTTCCAGACATTGCACTAGTAGATACCCATAGACTTCCAGACATTGCACTAGTAGATACCCATAGACTTCCAGTCATTGCACTAGTAGATACCTATAGACTTCCAGACATTGCGCTTACGCTAGTTATCATTGGCTCGCAAAACTTACTCTTACTTCATACTGGACACCAACATAAAAATGGTATCCACCTGACTCTGGAGAAGATAAACAAAGAGCCTCATTACCAGAGTCCGTAAGTATCCCTTTAATGGGGCGGCAGGGTAGCCTAGTGGTTAGAGCGTTGGACTAGTAACCGGAAGGTTGCGAGTTCAAAACCCCCGAGCTGACAAGGTACAAAACTGTCGTTCTGCCCCTGAACAGGCAGTTAACCTACTGTTCCTAGGCCGTCATTGAAAATAAGAATTTGTTCTTAACTGACTTGCCTGGTTAAATAAAGGTAAAATAAAAAATGATGGATATGTATATTTGAAAGGTATCAATAACTATACTGAGGTCCAATCTTGCTAATTATTTTTCTATTTATTATGGATCCCCATTAGCTGCTACCAATGCAGTAGCTACTCTTGAAGGCAATTAACTTATATACACAATGAAAAACATTACATTTCACAACACATTTAAGTGTGTACCCTAAGGCCACTGATTTACAACCACATATATACAACACAAATATGTACGTTTGTGTATGGTGCGTATGTTATCAAGCTTGTCATAATCTATCAATTGGCACGCTCTTCTGCATGATCAAATTGCCAATGTAGCAGATTGAGAAACAGCCAGTTTGAGAGGGGGGGGGGGGGGGGGCAATTTGGAAAACCAGAATGACGGCTACATAGGTGTAGCTGGTAGATAACACATTAACTGGCGCATTACAAACATATCCAGTGTGCAATAGTAGCTAGTCATTCACAATTATTATATCGTAGTTTTGAAGGTCGGTCTAAACCCATTCCCGTGATATTAAGCATTCTCATCGCTACATCAATAAAAAACTAACGTTAGCTATTCCGCTAACATTGGTAGCTAGTTGTTGATTTAACGTTTGGTCCACAACCAGCCCGCACTGTGACAATCTGATGCTATGGTAGCTAACTAGCCGGTCAGTTAACGCAAGCGCAAATCGTAATTTCTATGGCTAGCAAGCTAACGTTAGCTCAGCGTACGTCCATTTAACTGATTAGGCCGATTTAAAGACAAACACAAACATTAAAATCAACAAAGCTTGTTGGCCTTAAATTAGTCAATTACAATGACTCCCTCCCCACCATCTGATTCAATCCCTAGCTATCGAGGCTATTGCATGCATTTATTGCTACACCCTAGGACCTCTGCTGAGTCTAGGACGCGTGCTAGCAAAACACGGCCAAGCAGAATATAATGCAGTGAGCTATTTTTCTGATTAAACGGAGCTGGTATCAATAACTATTTGTAACAGCTACTTGATTTAATGTCGTTCTTACCTTGACCAAGAAGCCCACCGAACCTTAGGCCTTGCACACACGGGTTAAATACTGCTCATGAAGGATAAACCCAATTTGTAGCCTGTGCAGCTCCCGACTAGTCAGCCGCGCTAGTGTTCGGCTATGGGTCTCCGATGTATTGACCCATTAAAAAGCATAACATGTAACAGACCATTCGTCGATTCCAATATCTGGAACATAAAATATAATATGATCAGCGTGCCAAATATCTAAAGATATTATCTCTCTTTGAAAAATACATCGCCTACAAGCAATTCATCCAGTCGTCCATTTAAAAAAAAAACATTCACACGCCCGTAAGCCATTGGAATTCATAAATAACATTTACAGTTGGGGGTGGGGTGGGGGCAAGCAGTGAGTATTCAATAGTGCATACAAAAATATGTCAACATTAAAATAGCTCGGAATTGATGCTTTAAATAAAAAGCAAGCGCAAAATGTCATTCATGCTAGGAAATTGCAAAAATTGGACTGAACCGACAAAAATGTTTGGGACTTGTAGTTCGCTAAATCAGGATCAGTTGTTTACGTGACAAATTGATAAGACCTGACAGATATTGTCAGGGCCCAACATTGGAATAGATCACTTTTGATATTAGGCTTTCTGAGACGCACTGATCATCCCACAATACATTTGCGTCAAATTGGCGGGTATTGGTGTGGCAAGTAGAACAAAATTAAAGATTCACCCTAAGCGTATAGTGTCATCTTGTGGCTGCTTGGCGTAATGCAGTTAGTATGTTGAAGCCTTTTATTTTATTTATTTCACCAGGTAGGCTAGTTGAGAACAAGTTCTCATTTACAATTGCGACCTGGCCAAGATAAAGCAAAGCAGTTCGACACATACGACAGAGTTACACATAGAGTAAAACAAACATACAGTCAATAATACAGTATAAACAGTCTATATACGATTTGCTAAGGCAAACGACACCGCTGGTTCTGCTCACACTGCCCTACCCTGTGCTCTGACCTCTTTCTCCCCTCTCTCTCCAGATGAAATATCGCGTCTTGTGACGGCCGGCCGCCCAACAACCTGCCCGCTTGACCCTATCCCCTCCTCTCTTCTCCAGACCATTTCCGGAGACCTTCTCCCTTACCTCACCTCGCTCATCAACTCATCCCTGACCGCTGGCTACGTCCCTTCCGTCTTCAAGAGAGCGAGAGTTGCACCCCTTCTGAAAAAACCTACACTCGATCCCTCCGATGTCAACAACTACAGACCAGTATCCCTTCTTTCTTTTCTCTCCAAAACTCTTGAACGTGCCGTCCTTGGCCAGCTCTCCCGCTATCTCTCTCAGAATGACCTTCTTGATCCAAATCAGTCAGGTTTCAAGACTAGTCATTCAACTGAGACTGCTCTTCTCTGTATCACGGAGGCGCTCCGCACTGCTAAAGCTAACTCTCTCTCCTCTGCTCTCATCCTTCTAGACCTATCGGCTGCCTTCGATACTGTGAACCATCAGATCCTCCTCTCCACCCTCTCCGAGTTGGGCATCTCCGGCGCGGCCCACGCTTGGTTGCGTCCTACCTGACAGGTCGCTCCTACCAGGTGGCGTGGCGAGAATCCGTCTCCACACCACATGCTCTCACCACCGGTGTCCCCCAGGGCTCTGTTCTAGGCCCTCTCCTATTCTCGCTATACACCAAGTCACTTGGCTCTGTCATAACCTCACATGGTCTCTCCTATCATTGCTATGCAGACGACACACAATTAATCTTCTCCTTTCCCCCTTCTGATGACCAGGTGGCGAATCGCATCTCTGCATGTCTGGCAGACATATCAGTGTGGATGACGGATCACCACCTCAAGCTGAACCTCGGCAAGACGGAGCTGCTCTTCCTCCCGGGGAAGGACTGCCCGTTCCATGATCTCGCCATCACGGTTGACAACTCCATTGTGTCCTCCTCCCAGAGCGCTATGAACCTTGGCGTGATCCTGGACAACACCCTGTCGTTCTCAACTAACATCAAGGCGGTGGCCCGTTCCTGTAGGTTCATGCTCTACAACATCCGCAGAGTACGACCCTGCCTCACACAGGAAGCGGCGCAGGTCCTAATCCAGGCACTTGTCATCTCCCGTCTGGATTACTGCAACTCGCTGTTGGCTGGGCTCCCTGCCTGTGCCATTAAACCCCTACAACTCATCCAGAACGCCGCAGCCCGTCTGGTGTTCAACCTTCCCAAGTTCTCTCACGTCACCCCGCTCCTCCGCTCTCTCCACTGGCTTCCAGTTGAAGCTCGCATCCGCTACAAGACCATGGTGCTTGCCTACGGAGCTGTGAGGGGAACGGCACCTCAGTACCTCCAGGCTCTGATCAGGCCCTACACCCAAACAAGGGCACTGCGTTCATCCACCTCTGGCCTGCTCGCCTCCCTACCACTGAGGAAGTACAGTTCCCGCTCAGCCCAGTCAAAACTGTTCGCTGCTCTGGCCCCCCAATGGTGGAACAAACTCCCTCACGACGCCAGGACAGCGAAGTCAATCACCACCTTCCGGAGAAACCTGAAACCCCACCTCTTTAAGGAATACCTAGGATAGGATAAAGTAATCCCTCTCACCCCCCTTAAAAGATTTAGATGCACTACTGTTCCACTGGATGTCATAAGGTGAATGCACCAATTTGTAAGTCGCTCTGGATAAGAGCGTCTGCTAAATGACTTAAATGTAAATGTAATGTGAGCAAATGAGGTGAGATAAGGGAGGTAAAGGCAAAAAAGACCATGGTGGCGAAGTAAATAGAATATAGCAAGTAAAACACTGGAATGGTAGATTTGCAGTGGAAGAATGTGCAAAGTAGAAATAAAAATAATGGGGTGCAAAGGAGCAAAATAAATCAATTAAATACAGTAGGGAAAGAGGTAGTTGTTTGGGCTAAATTATAGGTGGGCTATATACAGGTGCAGTAATCTGAGCTGCTCTGACAGTTGGTGCTTAAAGCTAGTGAGGGAGATGTGTGTCCAGTTTCAGAGATTTTTGTAGTTCGTTCCAGTCATTGGCAGCAGAGAACTGGAAGGAGAGGCGGCCAAAGAAAGAATTGGTTTTGGGGGTGACTAGAGAGATATACCTGCTGGAGCGTGTGCTACAGGTGGGAGATGCTATGGTGACCAGCGAGCTGAGATAAGGGACTTTACCTAGCAGGGTCTTGTAGATGACATGGAGCCGGCCTACAGGGAGGAGGTGAGGGCCCTTGGAGTGTGGTGTCAGGAAAATAACCTCACACTCAACGTCAACAAAACTAAGGAGATGATTGTGGACTTACATTTACATTTACATTTAAGTCATTTAGCAGACGCTCTTATCCAGAGCGACTTACAAATTGGTGCATTCACCTTATGACATCCAGTGGAACAGTATCTAAATCTTTTAAGGGGGGGGTGAGAGGGATTACTTTATCCTATCCTAGGTATTCCTTAAAGAGGTGGGGTTTCAGGTGTCTCCGGAAGGTGGTGATTGACTCCGCTGTCCTGGCGTCGTGAGGGAGTTTGTTCCACCATTGGGGGGCCAGAGCAGCGAACAGTTTTGACTGGGCTGCGCGGGAACTGTACTTCCTCAGTGGTAGGGAGGCGAGCAGGCCAGAGGTGGATGAACGCAGTGCCCTTGTTTGGGTGTAGGGCCTGATCAGAGCCTGGAGGTACTGAGGTGCCGTTCCCCTCACAGCTCCGTAGGCAAGCACCATGGTCTTGTAGCGGAAGCGAGCTTCAACTGGAAGCCAGTGGAGAGAGCGGAGGAGCGGGGTGACGTGAGAGAACTTGGGAAGGTTGAACACCAGACGGGCTGCGGCGTTCTGGATGAGTTGTAGGGGTTTAATGGCACAGGCAGGGAGCCCAGCCAACAGCGAGTTGCAGTAATCCAGACGGGAGATGACAAGTGCCTGGATTAGGACCTGCGCCGCTTCCTGTGTGAGGCAGGGTCGTACTCTGCGGATGTTGTAGAGCATGAACCTACAGGAACGGGCCACCGCCTTGATGTTAGTTGAGAACGACAGGGTGTTGTCCAGGATCACGCCAAGGTTCTTAGCGCTCAGGGAGGAGGACACAATGGAGTTGTCAACCGTGATGGCGAGATCATGGAACGGGCAGTCCTTCCCCGGGAGGAAGAGCAGCTCCGTCTTGCCGAGGTTCAGCTTGAGGTGGTGATCCGTCATCCACACTGATATGTCTGCCAGACATGCAGAGATGCGATTCGCCACCTGGTCATCAGAAGGGGGAAAGGAGAAGATTAATTGTGTGTCGTCTGCATAGCAATGATAGGAGAGACCATGTGAGGTTATGACAGAGCCAAGTGACTTGGTGTATAGCGAGAATAGGAGAGGGCCTAGAACAGAGCCCTGGGGGACACCAGTGGTGAGAGCACGTGGTGTGGAGAAACAGCAGAGGGAACACCCCCCTATCCACATCGATGGAACAGTAGTGGAGAGGGTAGCAAGTTTTAAGTTCCTCGGCATACACATCACAGACAAACTGAATTGGTCCACTCACACAGACAGCATCGTGAAGAAGGCGCAGCAGCGCCTCTTCAACCTCAGGAGGCTGAAGAAATTTGGCTTGTCACCAAAAGCACTCACAAACTTCTACAGATGCACAATCGAGAGCATCCTGGCGGGCTGTATCACCGCCTGGTACGGCAACTGCTCCGCCCTCAACCGTAAGGCTCTCCAGAGGGTAGTGAGGTCTGCACAACGCATCACTGGGGGCAAACTACCTGCCCTCCAGGACACCTACACCACCCGATGTTACAGGAAGGCCATAAAGATCATCAAGGACATCAACCACCCGAGCCACTGCCTGTTCACCCCGCTATCATCCAGAAGGCGAGGTCAGTACAGGTGCATCAAAGCTGGGACCGAGAGACTGAAAAACAGCTTCTATCTCAAGGCCATCAGACTGTTAAACAGCCACCACTAACATTGAGTGGCTGCTGCCAACACACTGACACTGACTCAACTCCAGCCACTTTAATCATGGGAATTGATGGGAAATGTAAATATATCACTAGCCACTTTAAACAATGCTACCTTATATAATGTTACTTACCCTACATTATTCATCTCATATGCATACGTATATACTGTACTCTACATCATCGACTGCATCCTTATGTAATACATGTATCACTAGCCACTTTAACTATGCCACTTTGTTTACATACTCATGTATATACTGTACTCGATACCATCTACTGTATCTTGCCTATGCTGCTCTGTACCATCACTCATTCATATATCCTTAATCCCCTTACTGTGTATAAGACAGTAGTTTTGGAATTGTTAGTTCGATTACTTGTTGGTTATTACTGAATTGTCGGAACTAGAAGCACAAGCATTTCGCTACACTCGCATTAACATCTGCTAACCATGTGTATGTGACAAATAAAATTTGATTTGGATTTGATTTGAGCCAGTGGGTTTGGCGACGAGTATGAAGAGAGGGCCAGCCAACGAGAGCGTACAGGTCGCAACGGTGGGTAGTATATGGGGCTTTGGTGACAAAACAGATGGCACTGTGATAGACTGCATCCAATTTGTTGAGTAGGGTATTGGAGGCTATTTTGTAAATGACATCGCCGAAGTCAAGGATTGGTAGGATGGTCAGTTTTACAAGGGTATGTTTAGCAGCATGAGTGAAGGATGCTTTGTTGCGAAATAGGAAGCCAATTCTAGATTTAACTTTGGATTGGAGATGTTTGATATGGGTCTGGAAGGAGAGTTTAGTCTAACCAGACACCTAGGTATTTGTAGTTGTCCACGTATTCTAAGTCAGAGCCATCCAGAGTAGTGATGTTGGACAGGCAGCGATCGGTTGAAGAGCATGCATTTAGTTTTACTTGTATTTAAGAGCAATTGGAGGCCACGGAAGGAGAGTTGTATGGCATTGAAGCTTGCCTGGAGGGTTGTTAACACAGTGTCCAAAGAAGGGCCAGAAGTATACAGAATGGTGTCGTCTGCGTAGAGGTGGAGGAGAGACTCACCAGCAGCAAAAGCGACCTCATTGATGTATACAGAGAAGAGAGTCGGTCCAAGAATTGAACCCTGTGGCACCCCCATAGAGACTGCCAGAGGTCCGGACAACAGACCCTCCGATTTGACACACTGAACTCTATCCTGGAACTCTATCCTGGAGCCTTGTGCCATTTCCCCAGAGTCAATTTTCCACATATTCAATTTGGAACATATCTTTATTAATTTAGTTTTGCATCAGTACTGAGGTTGTACAAAAAGACAATTAAGAAAAAAAAATGAATAAAAAAAACTACTAAACAAAGTGATAGTATTTTCCCCATCGACATTGTTTTTAGAAAAACAGCTAGGTAGGCAGGAGAGGATGGTGCATGAGACCGTATAGAGCCTGACAGTCAGTTGGGTCACGGACTGGTGAACATGGTGATTGTGGCTGGTGTGCAAAACGCAACATAAAGCTAATACATTTTTACTCTTAGAGAGAAAACAGAATTTAGGCAGGTCAGAATAGAATCCTGTTTTAGAGGATGGGGCAGTGAAAACTCAAATGTAATTGTGATAAAAGGTAAATGGTGCAAAAAGTGCATTACATTGGTCCAAATAGACATCAATGTAGGTACATGATTAGTGAAGCAGTTTGAAAATGTGCACTACAAAACCATAACCAAAGTGTAAAAAGTGAACCCAAAAGTGGTAAATATTTTACAGCAATCATCCCTTCCATAGTCAGCACAACACCCAGTGCAACCCTGCAAGTCTATTAGGATATACCCAAAAGATCTACCGCTGTGACTGACAGCAATGATCAGTACGGCTTCCACAGTAGCCGGTCGCCCTGCAGGGGCGCCTGTTGATTGCGGGAGTGGTCAGTTTCCAGGAGAAATCTTAGCCATCCCACCACATTCTCATCAGCCGTTAGATGACTGCTAAAGGCATACCCCAAGCCTGGCTGGGAGGATGGCACCTGAGGACCCGACACATCCACCTAAAGAGAGGCAAGTCACAGTCTGTACAGTCATCTCCAAATACAAGACAACACCTACTAAAGACGAGAGTAAAACTGACACACCTGAGATCCATGGGGAAACATCCAGGGACTGTTGAAAGACATTACTGGAGGTTTAGAGGAGAAGGGGGCTTTGGAGTTTGACAGCATCCCTCTGGTCCTCTCATTACCACTATAGTCTTCATATAACTCACAATTCATCTGCTCAAGCAACCCCTGCCTGCATATAGTCAAGAATTGATCAGGTCAACTTAAGACAAGCAAATACTATTACAAATGTAAAAACACCCAATGCCTACAGTTGGTCAAGAGGGTCTTGTTCCTCCACTTCTCCATGAGCTTCAGACAGAGGGTCCCACGCATGCAGAGCTCTCCGCCAAAGGCGAACCTGCATGTCCCAGGATCGGCGGCTGTACTTTCTATATTTGTTTGGAGTGGATGGGTGCAGCCCAGGGATTCTCAAACGCCTTGTATCAGAAAAAAAAAAAGAATAAATATTCCACCTACTCATGGAGACTTACATTTATAGCCAACTTTTGAGTTGTCAAGGTCTCATCCAATAAATAGTTCAGTGAAAGTGTTTAGGGCTTTTCACAGGCCATTAGTTACCCTTTAGAACCTAGTTACTGTGCCCTGTTCTGATAGCAAATAAACAAACAGAATAATCAGTTGTCATACTTGGGAACTTGCTCCAGGTAATTCTGGTAGCCAGAGGTGTTCTTGCCGTACTGAACCTGTTTCTGCCGTCGTTTCAGAACAGATTCATTGCCTTCCATGTGAGCTGGATCCAGGTTTCGTGGGGCCAAACGCATCCCTGCCTGGGACCTAGAAAAACAAGCCTTCAGGATTTCTACTAACATTGCTTGAAATAGTGCATGGGAATTCCCCATCTAAATAGAGAATGTTATACATTTCAAAAGAGCAATGGTAAAGGTTTCAAGTCAACTGATTGAGGAACGGAGGCCCTTCATTCAAATAAAAGAGTCCTTAACTGTGCTCTTTAGGCTGACAAAAGAAATGAGTGGATTCCTACCTCCTGACACCATCCATGTCTTCCGTTCCAACAGCAACACTTGCAGTAGACATCCTAAGGATACATCGCTCAAGGATGGAGGACCTGATAGGAAAAGCAATCAGACAAAAGTTCAGGTTAGAGTAATCAAAGTAAAAATCAGGAAAGAAAGAACTGACCTAAATGTTTTCCTTTGCAAAAATGCTCTAGTGTGCACTAACAAATACAACAGTCATTAGAGCAGAAGTGCAAGGCAGGTGCTGGAATACCAGAGTAATGAATAATACCTGCGCAGCTTTTGCGTAGCAGGGGCAGGTCCTCTTTCTCCATTAATGGGGGAGGGGGGCATGGCTGGGGCTGTATTACTGAAAGGAAAATAAAGAAAGGGGGGGGATACCTAGTCAGTTGTACAACTGAATGTATTCAACTGAAATGTGTCTTCAGATTTTAACCCAACCCCTCAGAAACAGAAGTGCATGGGCAGCCATAATCAACATCCACATCTTCAGCACCAGGGGAACAGTGGATTAACTGCCTTACTCAGGGGCAGAACAACCTTTTTACCTTGTCAGCTCAGGGATTCGATCCAGCAACCTTTTGGTTACTGGCCCAACACTAACCTTAGGCTACCCAAATATAAGTAACCAGTGAGAATAGGTGGACTTTTGCACAGCTGAACAAACATTTCATATTACGCATAATTATGGTTAGGTTTAGGAACAAGGGTTAGATTAATGATAGTTTTAGTGATGTTCAGGTAAGTGTTAAATATTAGGGAAAGGCATAGAAGTTAGTTGGGGTTAGCACACTGCCTTTCATTTTCTGCAGGTCAAATATTCTCTACAAGTAAACCAGACATTTGGGCCAAAAACAGTTTCTCTGGGTAAGTTTAGGTTGACTGTTGTCATGCTCAATCAACAAAAGAAATGTACCTGACCAGACTGTCATACACAGAGCTACATCCTGGGAGAAGCCAAGGTTCAGGGCTGCTTGGATAAGAAGGTGGTCTGGACCTGAAGCCTGGGGGCAGCGCTGGAACGCCAGACAAAAGAGGCATTGACCAACCCCTAAAATAAACAGTACACAGGGAGAAAAATATTATTCAATATAAGTGACTCTTTTTTGTTACAACTATACCACTTAATATAACTTTGAGGGTAGACTAAACAATTTCGGAATCAATTACGTGACCTTGTTGTAATTAGTACCAGATAAAAAATATAAATCATAATCTAGTGGTGGTCGGCCACTTTATGATGATTGGATTTTCGGCCATACACATAAGAAACATAACCTAATCATCTTCAATGTAGAGACGATGTAAACTACACGTGATAGAATGACAAACAAAAAAATACAGACCTCGACTCCATAAATTGACCTTGAAATGCGGATTCGACGCTTGTTGACATGATATATCTGGCTGCAGCCACGCAGTAAATTCACCATTGCGGCAAGGAAAGGTTTTAAATTAACGCCAGGTGCAATCAGGGCGGGGCTGCAGGGGTGTGGCACATGCCCTATCTTGGGTGCGTTCAGTTCGATTGAACGTTTGATACGTTGCATAACGGTTTGTTCTGAACGACATGTTTCCCCAAAACACCAACACCCGTTTCAAGGTGCATTTATGGAGCCGAGGTCTGTATGTTTTTGTCATTCTATCATGTGTAGTTTAAAACTACTGAATATTGACTGAGTAACATTTTGTTCCCTGCTCCCTGTGTTCTGCTATTTTAGGGGTTTGCTATAACTTTGGTGCGTCATGAAAGCACCATATGTTATAGAAATCTGTCAGTCGATGACAGAGTGGAATGTTTTGACGCATGCAACATCTGAGCAGGGGAACAAGACCATAATTATGGCTAAAACCCTTATTTCTTGTTCGAGAGGAACACATCTGTAATGTATCGTTGGTAAATTGTGACTGACTGACTTACAAATAATAATGAGTAGGGCTAGTTATTTAGAACGCAAGGTTCTTTATAGATCAGTCAGCAGACACCTGCATTGAAGGCTGCCATGTCATACAAGTCCAAATATAGAGTTATATGGGATGAGATGCCCCCTGGGGTAAGATGCCCCCCACCCCCCTGTAAATTCTCACAAAAACCACATGATGTAAAAAATAAATAAATAAGTAATAATAAAAATCAACAGTTCCTCAGCCTTCCTTGATCAACTACAAATGTATTCAGTTCCATAATTCCATCAAAACAATTTTGAGGAAAGTTTATAATTTCAATTGCAATTTAGAAAAAGTTATAGATATAATCCAAGGAAGTTAGATCCATTATTATTTTTTAAATGTACATGTAAGGAAGCCTTAAGATAAATCTCCCACTTGTTTAGAGAGAAAAATGTTGATTGTTTTTTAGTGAAGTAGTAATATGTTAGGTTAGTATGTTGGGGACAAGATGCCCCTCCTCCAGTGGGGCATCTCACCCATTTATGGTGAGGGTTAGTGGTCACCCATTTATTTAGGGTTAGGGGTCAGAGTTAGAATAGGGGCCAGGTTAGATTAACATGGATAGACTGGTTTTACAGTTTTATGAAGCGGCACACAGGATTATTCATCCGTATCCCACAAGCAACCTCTGCCACAACATCAACATCCGCCGCAACCTCCACCCCACAGCCTACTCAACACTCACAGGTCTCCAGTGAACTTGCTCTTAATGTTGGTAAGAAAAATACATGTTTGCACTCATTTTAGGAAACATAAAGTAGCATATAGAGTGATTAGACATACATGTTTATTGAACCAATACTCATGAATTCTTGTTGTTGTTTGTTTGTTTTTGTTAACAGTACCAGTTCTACAACAACAAACAGCGGCAGATGTCATATTGGAGTTGTCCCCCAGGCCAAGGATACAGGAGGCGAGTCCTAGGAAAATAAAGGCTGAGTCAGCTACAGTCCTGACAGCCTCACCCCACAAGAGGTTCCTGGAGGACAAGGCAAAACAACTTTGAGAGAACTAAGAAAGCAAAAGGAAAAGGAAACCAGTGACACAGAAGAAAGCTGTGGTGCCACTGAAAAGGTTCTTCCAGGTTCCAAAACCACAACAAACACCCTAAACAAGCTCTTCTCTGTTACCGGTGGGGACTGGATACGGTGCCAGCAGTGTCAAAGGTGGGCTCAAGAGCTATGCTCAAATTTAACTGGGATGGGATTCATTTGTGACCTCTGTGTCAATAAAAAAATCTGGGAAAATGCCATTGTGTTAAGTTATTGTTATAAAATGCTTAATGTGTGTGTGTGTGTTTAATCAACATTTAATCAGTTATATTCCAAATGAAAAATATAAATATTACAAACTATTGAAAACCTTTTGCTCTTGAATTCATTTAAAGACTGCTGGGATATAAAATCTTTCCTTATTCAAATGATAATGAGTTTAGTTTAACTGTTCACAATGGAGGCAAAGATAAATGTTTGAGTTCTTAGAATGCAAGGTTAAAGAAGAAAGATCATTTATGTGCAAAATAGGTAAAATTGTATTATTTATTTTTTTTAAATAGGGACACTTCTGTGAAACCCTATGGCAT
This sequence comes from Oncorhynchus nerka, assembly GCF_034236695.1. Taxonomy (NCBI): domain Eukaryota; kingdom Metazoa; phylum Chordata; class Actinopteri; order Salmoniformes; family Salmonidae; genus Oncorhynchus; species Oncorhynchus nerka. The sequence continues at coordinate 91,399,358 of NC_088405.1, read as the reverse complement.
AATCTTCTATTAGCTGTCCCTTTCCTAAAAAATAAATGTTAACATTTAAACTGTAGTCATTTATTTTCCTTTATAGTTTACTACCCTAAGCATGGCCAAAAATGTTTCTCCAAGCTTTGCTTTTTTGTTTCAGCTATTAGGCATTGGGGGGGCTCTCACCCCATGTTACCCCATTTTAAAATCTGCTAACTTTATGCCTAACCCTAAACTTAAATTGGGCCCCCAAATGACAACCTCACAACTAAATTAATTAAATTTGACGATATAGCCTATTTTTACTTTGTGGCTGTGGTAGGGTAACTAGTGACAACCCTTTGGTCCGGCTTCCCAGTACGCTTAAAGTACTTCATTTAATAGCTAGCTAATTATTTGATGTAGCTAATTATTTGATGTACAGTAGATAATAATAATAATGATTTACCATAATGCAATGCATTCGATTTTTCCATTTCATAAACAATTCTAAGAAAGGTGTCAGCTTTTGTTTAGAAATCCCATTATATGATGAATCAATGACTTGATATTAATAGGCTATTTATTTTTCCTACTTAAAACAAGGCGCTCGACATAAACACGACAATATACTTCACATCCCCCAAATATTGCGACAGTAACGTATTCCATAACGTTGTTACAAACAAAATGGCGTCCGGCAGTGGGGTATGTATCGTGAGGCTAATAAATCCTTACGGTTTTAGGGTGAAATCAACACGACTTTTATATGTCATAATTCGTGTGAGAGTAGAACGTTTGAGATCAATTCTAACTTTGTAAAATGACCAGCCATTATGGACGTAAGCTAGCCGTGCTAACTAACTAGTAAAGCTTGTGGCTGTTACCAATAGCTATTTGTTTGTCTAACTCACCGGTTCTCAAAACTCTCCTCTGGACCCCCCCCAGATGTTTCACAATTTTGTTGTAGTCCTGAACTACTTCACCTGATACACTTAGTCAAGGGCTTGATAATTAGTTTACAATTTGAATCAGATTTGCTAGCTCCGGAATAGATCAAATAGAAGGTACGGTTGTTGGTCCCCAGGAGGTTTGAGAACTATAGGTAGAAAGTAAAAACTATAAGTAATTGTGCTTGAAGAAATTGTTCTGTGTTGAAATGTACTGTCATCATGCATTTCTTAAACTACCCCCCCCTTTTTTGTTTGTTCCTGAAGTCCAGTGGTGGAGGTAATAGCAGCAAGAATGATTTTCGACGAAAGTGGGACAAAGATGAGTATGAACAACTGGCTCAAAAACGTCTCGATGAGGAGAGAGACAAAAAAGATGGTAATTATCCTTTCGCCCCTGTAACTAACACATGGGAGTTAACTAAGTGAAAGCTTCAAATTGAAATGGATTCCCATGAATACATGAATTCCTGTGAGTAATGAATAGAGAATGAACACACCATGAACGTATACATAATTATCATGCCCCCTTCTCTCAGGCAAGCCAGCGCCCCCAGTTAAGCGGGAACTCCTGCGACACAGGGACTACAAGGTGGACCTCGAGTCCAAGCTGGGTAAAACCATTGTTATCACCAAGACCACACCACAGGCTGAGATGGGCGGGTAAGAGGCTGGCATCCAAAGATGCTTCTGAAATTAAGTTGACGCTGTTATTGTCACTCCCTTATCTAAGAGCTGTATGCATTATATTATTTATGGATACAGATTAGCCCTAATTGATGTCATTGTCTTTTTGACAAGTGATACAGGTGTCTGATAAAGGCATTGAGTGCTAACCTCTTATATCTAATGTTCAGGTACTACTGCAATGTGTGTGATTGTGTTGTGAAGGATTCCATCAACTTCTTGGACCACATCAATGGCAAGAAACGTGAGTATGCACAACATTGTCATCTACATTACAAGTGCAACGTATGGCCTCCCCGAGTGGCACAGCGGTCTAAGGCACTGCATTGGAGTGCTAGCGGTGTCACTACAAACCCAGGTTCGATCCCGGGCTGTATCACAACCGGCCATGATCTGGAGTCCCATAGGGCAGTGCACAATTAGCCCAGCGTCGTCTGGGTTAGGGGATTGTTTGGCTGGGGTGGTGCTTTACTTGGCTCATCGCGGTCTAGCGACTCGTGTCGGGCCGGGCACCTTGCAAGCTGACCTCGGTCGTCAGGTGAACAGGGTTTCCTCTGACACATTGGTGCGGCTGGCTTCCGGGTCAAGCGGGCGGGTGTTAAGAAGTGCAGTTTGGCGGGTCATGTTTCAGGGGATGCATGACTCGACCTTTGCCTCCCGAGCCCGTTGGGGAGTTGCAGTGTCGAGACAAGATCGGAAAAGGGTGTAGAATACCAAAAAAATGTCAAGTGCAACGTAGATGGCTCAATTGGTAATCTGTTTTCTCATCTACTTTCTCCTCACAGACCAGAGGAATCTGGGAATGTCCATGCGCGTAGAGCGATCCTCATTGGACCAGGTGAAGAAACGATTTGAAGTTAACAAGAAGAAGATTGAGGAGAAGCAGACGGAGTATGATTTTGAAGAGCGCATGAAAGAGCTTCGAGAAGAGGTAGGTGATGGGGCTAGAATACTGCATAGAATACTGTCAATCTTACTCTGTCAGCCCAAATGGATGTAATGTGTGTTCAGGTCAGGAAATAAATACGTATGTCTAACATGTGAGTGTAATGACCATTAAGCCATGTTAAAACAAATTGTGAAAGCATGTATCCCTGTCACTTTTCCAAGGAGGAGAAAGCAAAGGCTTACAAGAAGGAGAAGCAGAAGGAAAAGAAGCGCAAAGCAGAGGAGGATCTTTTTGAGGAGGATGATGAAATGGCTGCTGTGATGGGATTCTCGGGGTTTGGTTCATCAAAGAAAGGCAAATGACCTAAAGACTTTATGCATTTCTTTACACTCTACAACCTTTCCCTTTCAGCTGATCAAAGTAAACCTTGCTGTCTGTAGTATTCTATCAGCCTGTTCCCAGATGTGCTAAAGCCAGCTACTTGTTGTCATGAGCACAACAAAAGGGTTGGCTATAGAGCAAACTGTTCTGCCACCAGGTCGGTAGTCTATGACTCATCCCCAAAACCCCCTATTCTATTCCCAAACCAGCCTCCCAAAAAAACTAAACGCATGCTGTACATACAGTCTGAGGAGTCCCTGAAACTGCTAGGTTTGTGGTTGATAGAATGGGATAACATGTCATAGTAATACAATTAGTAATTTATTGGGAATTTTATATCTGAATTTAGGGTAAATGTCCACAGATGTTTAAAAAAACAATAATAATAACTTACAACAGGTTCCCATTGACCTTGAAGATTTTGTTGTGTGTTCATTTGCCTACATTCCACTAGTTGCACTACCTGTTTTTTCACGCAAATATAGTGGATGTTTATCTGCTATCAAAGATGTCAGTTATTGGACAGTGCATTTTATTTTATTTGACTTTAACTGTTCGGCCCCCAAATAACCTCACAACTAAATGCTTCCCTAATAAATTCCACCTAGAAACATGGGGCAATTGTGTAGTAGTGTTTGCCTTACTCAAGACATCTGTAATTCATACAATAAATTGTTTGACTTTGTAAATATTTTGTATTGCCATCCTTCTCAATATGAAACTATGGTGCAAACAAAAGAGGATTACTCTGGAACAAATATGCTTGCTAACAAATGTTTTAGTTATGCATTAAGAAATTGTTTAGAAAAAAACATTCAAAAATTATCCCCAGGTTTAACTTCATTGTCTCTGGATTGATGTTTCTGTCTGGGGTTAGTTCAGTGACTTCCTGGTGCCGTGAGGGTGTCTTAGCGTGTGTCTCATTTTGTCTATTCCTGTAAAAAAAAAAAAAAACACCAGGAAGAATACATCATTATGCATACCAAATGTACCATTCCTCTTAGCCTCCAGTGCTGAAATGACTGCAGGGCAACGGTATTATCTCACCTTGTTTCTCCATGAAGCGGGGGACTCGCAGCACTCCAAAACACATGAGTATGGAGAGAAGAGGGTACATAATAGCCACTGCCCAGAAGAATAACACCAGTGCCACAATGCAATTGTTCCCCAACACCTGGAAATAATAACAAAAGGAGAACCAACTCCATAAATGTTGTGCGCTACAGCAATTATGCAGCAGAGGTCACTCCAGGGTGGTCTGTTTCATTCCTCACCTGGATATGTCCTCCAAGAGCCCCATGATCAGAGAATAAACCCGCAAGCATCAAGCCCCAGGCCCCTGGAATTAAGTACCCTGACAGAGAAAGTGAGACGCATTATGATTCATGTGGGTTTTGGGGATGGGAGGCAATTTTTTTTTTTTTGTATTTCAACCAGAAATATGATTCTAACCGGAGATGATGTTAAGGGGGTCATCCACCCTCACAGCACAGAGGAAGCGGCGAAAGCCAATAAAGAGGAGAGATCCAGTGGCCCCACACATGACTGCCACACCAGGCATGTAGGTGTCTACTCCTGCACACACTGCCACCTGCAAACACCACAGTAAGACCGGACTCTGAGCTCAGCGTAAAAACAAATGCTTAGTTATTGATTATGCACAGGTCAACACAAGCCCCATAGATGATGTGCAGTCACAACGGACCAACATCTCCCAAGCACCGAACTGTATTACCATGCCAGCAATGGCCCCAGAGAGCATGCTGTCGAGATCATAGTAGTTCTTATCGATGCGTTGAATCATTAGTCCGTAGAGTCCTCCGCTTGTAGCAGCATGCAGCAAGTTTACAGTGCCTAGCCCCAGTAACAGGCCCTCATCAGCATCCAACACACGGGGGTGAGTGCCTATCACCAGGCCCAAGAAGCCCAGCATTTGAAGGCATCCTCCCAGCACCACCATCTAAGAACAGTCATACACACAAAGGAGACAAGGAGTTGGTGGATGCAGAAGAATGCATCTACTTTTGTAGTCTTCAAGATGGCTTTTGCACTTGTATCCATGACTTACAGGCTGGCTGTGCTCTGTCCGTTTGAAATGGGGACTCCAGCGTCCAGCCCGTGATCCTATAACCCGCAGTGAGACAGCTGCCGCTGCACCACCCAGCAAGAAGATCACACCGCTGCCTGCATAGTCCTGAACGGAAATGTGGGTCAATACGAGAATCTCTCTGCTTGTAATGCATAGTTAAATCCTGAATTTGATTATGGTATGTGATGTGACTGGTTCACACCTGTGATGGGTAGGAGGTGGAGGTTGGACTGAAGATGCCTTGCTGGTCCCAGACCCAGTGACAAGCCAGAGGGTAGATTATTCCTGAGGAAACAGAGAGACTCTGAACACAAGCAATATAACACACCTCACCTTAAAAGTATTGAGTGAAGGGAAAGTGGCCCAAAAACTGTGGTTTTAGAATCAGTGAGTGAGAATACCTGAGAAAACGTATGCGGATATGAGGTAGCCGATTGGTTCTGTCCTCTCGTTGGCAGCCCCTAGTGCCAGAGTAGTGGCTACAGCACAGCGAACATAGTTGAAGAAGAAGTTTACCATGTTTGTCTTGTTCAGTGTGAGGAAGAATTGGGTTCCGATAACAGCGTTGTGCTCCCCAAAGGCAAATGCATAGCCATGGAGAAAGAAAGCCAGCAAAGTGACAACTGAAAACAAACAAGGGATGGAATGGGTTAAAATAAGTAGTGAACTAAGGTTTACCCATTAGGCCGTTTGTTAAGTCGGTTGCATTGCATAAAAACATGAATACTTTTTTCCAGCAGATTAAAGATCTTCATGAACTAAACAGTCACCTACTCATTTCCTTCTTTGACCTGCAGGCCTATAGTTCAAACTCCTACTCTGCCACATCAGTCACCAGGAAGTGGAAACTGTGCTATCGAAACAACAAGCAGCGTGCATGCTATTGCCACTTCTTGCACTAACATGCAAGCATAAAACTTGCAACGTGTTTATGGGTTGGTGTTGGTGGAGGCCTGTAAGCATGTGACAGCTACAGTAAGTATCCTGAGAATACAGCCTCCTCTCATTCTAGTCACATTTAAAAATATATATATTTAAGATATGATTCCTGATTCTTCACAGATTAAACACTCACACAATGCTCTCCTTCAAAGTTATAATTTTGATATCGCAAATGAGCAGTTGCTAAAAAAATGTACAACTATAGTTGTGCAGCTCAATATAAGCAAACCGGTAAAATAATTACACTTCCATCAAACAGCATTGGGTGAACAAGTTAAATTTGGCATATGTGTTTGCATCTCAAGACATTTATATTTTTATAATCTCCTAGATTATCTTCAAACTAGGCAAAAAAAAAACTACCAAAAAATGTCAACTTACATGTGTCTGCTACATTTTTAAAGATGACATTGGAGACGTTCTTTGGATCTGTTTTGCCTGCCTCCACAAACGCAAACCCAAACTTGAGGCCTGTGCAAGTAAAGTTAGAATACATTTTTTTTAATCATCAAATAATAATATATCTATTTTATATAGTTAGCGCTTTTCATACAGAATCTCCAAGTCGCTTTAAAAAATGTAAAAACAAAACAATTCAGGCAGCTGGCAGTTCATTGGAGATGGTCTTCCACAGATCGATGATGATCCCGTTCAATAAAGGAGTAGTTTGAGTGGTGTCTTACGCCTGTTCTGATAAAAACCTTAGGGCATTTAGCCTCGGGAGATGCCTTCCTTGACCACACCCTCCTTCCTTGCTCCTGGCCTGCCCCGCCTCTTCCACCAATACATGTGTTTTTTATAGACAGAAAAGAGAAGAAACTGAGCTGTCCGATCAGGTCCATTATTTACTGAGGTGGCGTCGATGGTACAGCCAGGGAGGGAGAAACATCAATCAGACAGGCCAGGAGCTTTTCATGAGGCACTTCTGTCTTTTAAGTTCAAAGCTACGGCTCTGTATAGGCTGGGACATCCACCACCGAAAGTGTAACACCCACCTGGGTCATCCTTTGGCAGCTATAAGAGCCTTAGAGATCACCACACCTCGGCAGTTATCCTATGAGGCGAGCCTCTGTCATCCACTCGCACAGTCCACGTCCTTCCAGAAACAGGGGAAGGTGTGATAAACAAAATCCGGTGCTATGTCGATCAGGTGTTGGGATGCATTATTCAAATTAAATCAGCCAGCTAGCTATAGTTAGCCAAGACAAGGTAAACAACATTCAGTCCTGCAACTCCATGAGTCACCAACATATGTTTTAGGCCAACCCTCAACAGGTCATCAACCCCCACAACAACAACAAATATATTTTTTTTAAATACTTAAAATAACAAAAAATATCTACATTTACAGAGCTCTCTACCAAAGCTTCCCCATGGTAACCACGGAACTGAGACGAGATAACAGTAAGATCTTACTTTACTACTCTAGCTAGCTAGCTACATTACTTAGCCTGCCTGTCAGACAGACAGATTCAAGAACAATACTCACACAATGCAAAGAAGCTGCAGAGGAGGATGAACGCGTCGTGGACAGCTATCGAATCAGGGAAAGCCATGTCAAACAAAAAACTGTACAGCTAGCCAGCTGGTAGCATAAACAGCTAGCTACTAGCTTGCAATCTGGTTCGTTAGCGCAGCCGTTAGCCGTTAGCATAAATAGACTTAGCTACTAGCTTGCAATCTGGTTCGTTAGCGCAGCCGTTAGCTAACTATGCAATGGCAAAACAAACAAGTAGCCTAGCTAATGTTACACGTATAAAGCACATTAGCTATGTGTGGTTCACGGTATCAGGCTCGCAAGTGACTGATCGTGATGGAGGCAGACACGATACATACATATATCCAGGCTAGGTTGAAGATAAGTACTTAGCTAGCAACGTATAAATTTCATTTTCTTTCCCGAACTCGAATTCGGGTGCTTCTATTACGTCACAGATCCTTACCTGTGTGATTAGCTAATAATAATAATAAACTAATTTTATTTATTTATTTATTATTCATAATACAAAAATCAACTTACATTGCTACAACAAACATGGCTAATAAAACAAACACAGTTATTTAAATACTCAAACATACAAAAATAATATAAATAAAATAATACCAAATAGAAACCATTTTAGTGCAATTGTATTCACTCTGGAAAAAATCGTATTATAATGATTTAGGAAGATGTTATTCTTGTTGTTATTCACTAGGGTTAATGTTTTAATAAGATGTGTAAAAAAATGTGTAATTTTGGTATAGAATTTTGGAATTTTTGTTTATCTATGAAGTATTTGGCAACCAGAATACAATTTTTTACAATTATTTCAGTTGTCTTGTTATCATTGCAATAGTAACATATTATATCTTTCATGTCAAAAACCTATGCCGAAGAGAGCGCGAAATGCCTGTGTGATGGGTCGTTCGCGAACGAGGTGAACGTTGGGAGCCGATTCGAATATCAGAAGAGCCGAATCTATTTATAAAAAATATTTTCAAAATTAAAATATAAATAACCAAAATATTTAAATGAATAGAATGAACTAATTCAAAGAACGAAAAAAGAAATAAAATAATATAGGCCTAAATGCTCAAGAGCACACACATTCGTTCTGACTGTTGACTGCCTGCTCAGACTAACGGCCTCACCTGTTGTTCCTGTCAATCAGACACACAGTGTCAATCAATGAACCAAAGATGCGTGAGGGAGGGCCGAGCCAACTCACTCACAGTCACACCAGAGAGAAGCAAATGTAACCACAGGACATGTGACAGAGTTGATGGACACCCTATGTTCATCAATGGACAGGAAGTTCCACAGAATGGAATATAATCACGTGCTATCAGAAACCGCTGCACTTGACCGCAGGTTTAAGAAATTAGCCTTCAGTGATGCCAGAGCGATTGATGAGGCTCTTCAAAGAATAATAACCTCATCAGCAGTGAGGGACAGCCCCAGCAGTCAGCTGGCTCAGGCACCAGGGCAACAGGAGCAGAAGCACCAGCAGTAGTACCACAAACCTCTGCTGTTTGGATGCTGTTTGACGAGAGAGCAACTGGGGATGCAGCACGAAGGGATCCCTCAGCAGATGTCATAATGGAGGTCCGATCCTATTTGGAGGAGCCCCTCCTCCAATGATCTGCAGATCCTCTGAGCTGGTGGAAGAACAAGGCCTATGTCTACCCACGGCTTACTAAAGTCATGACAGAGAGACTCTGCATAGTGGCCACATCTGTTCCCTCTGAGAGGGTCTTCTCGGAAAAACGGGACAAATAAATTACTGGGAGAAGAAACCGCATCAGCCCCTCGAAATTGAGGCAGCTTGCATTTCTGAATGCAAATGTCTCATAAAAGCAAAATATGGTCAGCATTGCTGTGTGCTGCTGATTATAACATGACAATAAAGAAGAGAGAGAAACGAGGGACCAGTTTAATGTTTTAAGTGGGATGCTGCAGTTTTGCACATTATTTGTTTTTCTTTGATATGGTGCAATATTCTATTATTATGTTGTTCATATTTTATTCATTTGAATGGTTATTTATATGCACTTTGTTTATATACATTAAAAAGTTATACTTTAAATGCAAATGTTTAATAGCATTCTTTTTCATAACAAACCAATGCATTTTAAAATACTTTGTAGTTTAGGTAGAGTTTGATTTAATTTAATAATTTAATTAGAATTGTTTTAACACCAATCATAGTCAAACTATCGCAAACTGTTTGAATAGAAAAAAATACAAAACATATATATTTTTTAAAGAGCCCGAATGACCACTGGCCTTAGTCTTGTATTCTTGTCTTTTACTAGTTAGTGACCTTGCTGAAGTCTCAAGTCATTAAAGCTAAATAAGTTGCTGTTGTTGTCCAAACCTTTGTCAGATAACATTAAAGGTGTGTTCATTTTATGGTTCAAATAAAAGCAAATAAGATTCATTCTGAATATAAATATGTCACGCATAAATCATTATTTTAGAATAACTGACATTTTAAATGTGTGGCCCTCAAAAGTTTCTGTATTCTAAACGTATGACATTTGTGACACTTATGTAATAATAAATAAATAAAATAGTAACAACAACAATTTATGTAATTTGTGTGTGTGTGTGTGTGTGTGTGTGTGTGTGTTATTAGGTTTATTGTGTATAGTGTTATGCTTCTATGTTAACTGCAGTCGTTCTTAGAAGGGGCTATAACTTCTCTTTGCTATTGCCCCCACTGTCATCGTCAACAGGAAGCTCATGAGGAAGTTTGCTTTCTTTCTTTCTTTTCTCAGAGCTCTCAGATAACTGACTAGCCTACCATTTAAGATATTGACATTTAAGTGTTTGTGTTGCTCTTGTCTGGACTTCAGAGCATACATAACTCTTGGTGAATAGCTTTCATCACTTACCAGACAATTGACACACCCAACATGATTTCACAGAAGAGGAAGGAGACAAAATAGTGACGTTTTTTCTTTCTTTCTGTAGTCCTCAGATTGCACTTGTGGTGAGTGTTGTAATGCTTTTCTGTGTGGTGAAAGAGTAATATCTTCCTATTTTATTTCTCTGAATACTGGTCAGACTGCAAACTTCATCGACAAAGGGCCAGACAGAGCATTGCCAAGGGCGTAGCAGCAAGATACAAGGAGCCATTTTCTGACGGGCCTCGAAGTCGAACATGGCTGTGGATATGACTGCACTGTAACAGAGGAGGTGTTGCAGTCAAGTGTCTTTCAAAGGATTTTGTATTTCATTTATATTCAGAAGAAGAGAAGGGAACAATGAGTTTTGACCGAGTGCCATCCAAGTCAGTGGTAATGGACTGGAATCCACACCAATTGGCAGACTACATGAAGAAGGTAAGTCCTTTTCAGGATAATTTATTGAACCTTTTGTTGGCAGTTCACAACCTGTAATATTTTTTCCTTAGTTCTCTGTCTTACAACATCATATTCAATGCTGTTTCCCAGGGATCCATATTAATTTGTGTGTTTTATGCATTTACAGTTGAATTTAAGTGGCTGCGATAAAGTCATTATGAAATGTAGCATAAATGGACAAAGGTTCTTGGTAAGTGATATGAAGCAGATGTGTGTCCCTTTTTCCCCGTGTGTTCCTTGTATAATTATTCATCTTTGATCATGAATTTCATATTCAAACAATGCTTTTGACTGTCATGTAAATGTATCACTTGATGGAAATACTCAATCTATCATTTTGTAGAACATGACTGAAAATGACCATCAGAAATTCCCCAAAATCCATGCGCCGTGAGTGATGAATTACTTTCTCTTTCATTATTTTAAGAAAACTGAACATTACAACAATTACATGAAACTATGAATACGTTGGGAAGTATGCTAATTGCACAGGGAAAGGAAACTATTCAACAGCAAGAAAATAGAGCTACAGTAGTGTTTTAGGGCAGGAAACTGAGTAAGCAGAGAGACCATGAGAGATAGACAGAGAGGGAGGAGTGTACCAGTATGCCGTATTTTAGAGAAGGAGATGCGGAGACAAAGACTGAAATTGAAACTTAAATATACTTCAGATACCACATCCTGTCACAGTGGCAGACTCAAATAGAACTCACCAATCACTGCTCACAATATTGAAGATACAACACATGCTTAGAACATAACTATAAGGCAGTTATTGACTGTGTCGCTACACGACTGTGTGACAAAAGATGGAAGCATTGTTTGCCCCAAAATATGGTATCCGTATTTACTGCCACAATGTTGCATGCTCTTTCTGCAGACTCATCTCCAAAATCTGCAGTGAAATCAACAGGAAAGAAGAAAAAAGGAGATTCTTTACTAAAAGGTGTGCACTTACTGCCATTCTTAGCTATTCAACTGTAGTCATTTCATTCAAAGCAATATCCAAGCACAATTTTGCTCTCCTCTGTATTTTCTCTAGAACTGCAGCACCAAAATATGAACCAGGTATGGATTATTTCAGACCTTACCTTAGATCAAGTTATTATGATCAACAGAGAAGCAATTGGACCATGATAAATTGCCAATTTTACCATTGTACTGCTACCTACTACAGCTATGCCACAAGAGGATCAGCCCTGGGGACCGGATGAATTTGTAAGTCTGTATTTGGCATACCATTCCTTCCTGTTTTATTCCGTTAAAGTGTTCCTCCCTAGATGATTTATCACTCCATCAGAATTCAACTTGGTTGTCTGTCTCTCCCAGGATGAGGGGAGTGACGAAGACTATGAGAATCCAGATGCTGAGGAAGATGATGGCAGTGGGGGAGATTACGAGTCACCAACAGAGGATGTTGGACTTGAGGACAGTGACGGCTATGAGTCACCTCCGTCTGAGACACCTGAAGAAATTCCCCATCAGCTCCGTGCTGCCAAGCCCATGGCTGACGAAGAATACATTGGTACGGCGACATCAAAACAACATTGCCTTGCCGTGCTCAACTCCTCTCACAAAGAATATATGTTGTGATTTTTAATTTTAACAACATTTTAATTTGTTTTGTTCCTCATTGATACAATTGTCTGTCTGTCTGTCTGTCTGTCTGTCTGTCTGTCTGTCTGTATGTATGTATGTGTTTCTGTCTGTATCTGTCTCTGTGTTTAGATAATATACCGCACCGCAATACAGCTAGAAGCCATCCTCCTCCAACAACTCAACGCCCTGGGGCTGGTCCTCCAATCCCCTCTGCCAGTCACCCTAGTGTGAGTATCTTCCCTCTGACTACACCCCCCTTTTCACTCCTCCACTCTCTCCCTCCCTCCTTCCACACAGTCATTCAACATTACATTTCATTCCTTGTTTCTGCAGCTACTGCAGCCTCCCCCACCCAGAAGAGAGCAATCTCCCCAGCACCCTGGCAGAATAACTGGCAAGTGTAAGTGTGCAATCTGGAATGTTACTATCTAACTATAATTATAATCTGTGTGGTTCGAGCCCTGAATGCTGATTGGCTGACAGCCAGCATACCACGGGTATGACAAAAAAATTGTTATACTGCTCTAATTACGTTGGTAACCAGTTTATAACAGCAATAAGACACCTTGGGGGTTTGTGGTATAACACGGCTAAAGACTGTATCCAGGCACTCTGCATTGTGTTGTGCGTAAAGAACATCTCTTAGGCATTTGATAAAGTAAGACTGGATTTTATTTATAAATGCCTGGATTTTTTCAATTTTGGTAACTCTCTTGGGTAAAAATAATGTATAGCAACCCCAGGTGTAAAATAGTAAATAACGGCTACTTCTCAGAGAGTTTTGAATTGTCAAGAGGAGTTAAACAAGGGTGTCCGCAGTCACCATATCTATTAGTTATGTCCATCGAAATGCTAGCTATTAAAATCAGATCCAATAACAACATTAGAGGATTAGAAATACAAGGCTTAAAAACAAAGGTGTCCATGTATGCCGATGAATGAAGTTTTACATTCAGTCTGCAAGCTAGATCCCTGCAATGTCTCATTAAAGATCCCTGCAATGTCTCATTGAAGATCCCTGCAATGTCTCATTAAAGATCTAGATATTCTTTCTGTACTCTGGACTAACACCTAATTATGATAAGTGTACAATATTACGTATTGGATCTTTAAAAAATACAATTTTTTAATTATCCTGCAGTTTACATATAAAATGGGCTGATGGTGAAGTAGACATACTTGGTAGTCATATCACAGAAGATATGAATAAGCTCCCCACAATGAATTTCAATAGAAAGCTTGTAAAAATAGACAAGATCCTGTAACCATGGAGAGGTAAATACCTGTCTATTTATGGAAAAATTGCCCTGATTAACTACTTAGTCATATCTCAGTTTACTCACTTACTTATGGTGCTGCCTACTCCTGATGATTCGTTTTCAAATCATACGAGAAAAAAAACATTTCGCTTTATCTGGGACGTTAAACCAGACAAAAGAAAACGTGCCTATCTATATAATGAATATGAATTGGGTGGGTTGAGATTATTAAATATAAAACCACTGAACCTCTCTCTCTCTCTCTCTAGCCTCACTCATTCAAAAGTTTATTTGATCCCCTAAATGGTTCTCAAGTAGATTAATAAGAAAAACTCATCCATTGTTTAAAAATGGCCTTTTTGCCTTTGTGCAGATTGCCGTGTCTCATTTTCGATGAATTGAAAAGGATACTTTTTTTCAAAGTATCTCTCTTTTTCAAACAAGCATTGCAGAGCTGGCTACAATTTCAATTTCACCCCCCTGAAAAGATAGAACAAATATTCCAACCAATATTATGGCTGAACTCAAATGTGCTGGTTGATAAAATACCTGTATTTATGGAAAAGATGTTTGAAAGGGGTATTTTGTTCTTAAATTATATTGTAAATGGGAATGGTAGAGTTATGTCCTTCATGGAGTTATCAGAATTGTACGGGAAGGTCTGCTCAATCCAAGAGTACAACCAATTGATTACAGCATTACCCCAAAAATGCAGGAGGCAGGTGGCAGCAGGAGGAGGCATGGTACTGGTCTGTCTGCCCAATATAAAGGATCAAAACTGGCGGAGGAATAAAAATAGCATAAATAGGAAAGTATACCAGTTTCATTTGAGGACCAGGATGTTGACAACTGTCCCATACAGATTGCAAAATAGTTGTGAAGAGATTTTTGATGTACCGATTCCATGGTACAGGGTGTATGAGTTGATATATAAAAACAACGCAAAATTCAAGACTTTGTGCTTTTCAGCTAAAATTATTATATAGAATTCTTGCCACCAACAAAATGTTGAATATTTGGGGCATAAAATCATCGAAGCTCTGCAGATTTTGTTGTGAGGATACAGACTCAATAGACCATTTATTTTGGTATTGCCCTCAGGTAGCCTGTTTCTGGTCTCATGTTCAGGAATGGCTGAAAATGCATAGCATTGATCCAAAATTGACCCTAGAAATAATACTGTTAAGAGATTTGGAGAGACCGGGCCAGTCAATACTCTTAGTAAAAGTATTTATCTTCAACTCGCAATGTGTGGATTCTATTCGACTAGATAGATTGAAATTGTACGTTAAACATCACAGCATAGTTGAAAGATATGTGTTGCGTAGAAACCCGAAGTGGGTGGCCAGCAGAGATAGATGGGATGGGCTGAGGGAAGTTGAGGAATTGGAGACAACTGGGAGTGGAGTTGCTGTGTGGAAGATAGAATGATGGTCAAAGATAAAAGTCAAAAATAAAAAGTCTAAATAAAACCTATTAAAAAAGTACATTTGAATGACACTAAGTGGCAGTGTTTTTACAGCTAATGCCGGTTTGCCTGAGGCTGATGTCGTGCAGGTGTTAGTACACATGCATATACACACACTCTCATTCAAATAAACACATACACGAATACACACATACATGTAGTAGTGCCAGACATGCACACAAACATATACAGTTGGCATTGCTGTTATGATTTCAGTTGTCCTTGATGTCCTTTGTTTCAAATGTATTATTTTGTTTTATATATTTTTTGCATTGTTGTTTTCTGTTTTCTTCTGTCTTTTCCTTTTTTCTCTTTAGTTCTCTTGGTTGTTGGTGCATTGGGGTGCATCCTGGGGGCGGGGACTGGAATTAATTGTATTTATATTTTATTTTTTCTTCTTCTTGGGGGGGGTGGGACTGTAGGAGGGGTCTCGAATGGTTGAGGGACAGCTATTGGGGAACTGTGGGTGGATCTTGGAGGGTTCGGGTTCACGTTTTTTGGCCTGGTGGGAGATCTGTCAACGTGCCCTTGAGTAGGGCATTGACCCTGGATGCTTCTGTGTGTCGCTCTGAATGGGAATCTGTTGGATGACTGGTATGATGTAGTTATTGAATGGGAATCTGTTGGATGACTGGTATGATGTAGTTATTGAATGGGAATCTGTTGGATGACTGGTATGGTGTAGTTATTGAATGGGAATCTGTTGGATGACTGGTATGATGTAGTTATTGAATGGGAGTCTGTTGGATGACTGGTATGATGTAGTTATTGAATGGGAGTCTGTTGGATGACTGGTATGATGTAGTTATTGAATGGGAGTCTGTTGGATGACTGGTATGATGTAGTTATTGAATGGGAATCTGTTGAATGACTGGTATGATGTAGTTATTGAATGGGAATCTGTTGAATGACTGGTATGATGTAGTTATTGAATGGGAGTCTGTTGGATGACTGGTATGATGTAGTTATTGAATGGGAGTCTGTTGGATGACTGGTATGATGTAGTTATTGAATGGGAATCTGTTGAATGACTGGTATGATGTAGTTATTGAATGGGAGTCTGTTGGATGACTGGTATGATGTAGTTATTGAATGGGAATCTGTTGGATGACTGGTATGATGTAGTTATTGAATGGGAGTCTGTTGAATGACTGGTATGATGTAGTTATTGAATGGGAATCTGTTGGATGACTGGTATGATGTAGTTATTGAATGGGAGTCTGTTGGATGACTGGTATGATGTAGTTATTGAATGGGAGTCTGTTGAATGACTGGTATGATGTAGTTATTGAGCGGCTTCACTGCAAGTATATTGTATGTTTCGAAAATAAATAAATACAATTTAAAAGAACATCGCTTAGCCGTGGTATATTGGCCATATACCACATCTCCTCGTGCCTTATTGCTTAAATGTAGCATTTGAACACTTTGTACCCTGTCTTTTCATATTGTCTTTTAAAGTGCCTGCTACGTCCTCAAATGCTGCCCCCGCTCCACCAGTTGACCGCAGAAGAAAGCCCACCAAACTGGATCGCACAAGACTTGCTGAATCTCCAATACCAGGTACTCTCACACCACAGGAGGCTGCTGAGGGGAGGACGGCTCATAATAATGTCCGGAATGGAGCAAATGGAATGGCATCAAACACCTGGAAACCATGGAAACCTTGGAAACCATGCATTTGATGTATTTGATTCCATTCCACTGATTCCGCTCCCGTTATTACCACGAGCCCGTTCTCCTCAATTAAGGTGCCACCAACCTCCCGTGTCTCACACCAATCTAAATTTAGCAAGAAAATGTTTACTACTGCAGTTGTCTGTTCCTACACCTGCCTGCCCACAGATACATGTCATGTAACAGTTCCTCTTCCATAAGTATGTGTCAATGTTAGTATAGAGAGGATACTTTCTATTTATGTTACATTTACATACTTAATCACATTTTGGGGATTTATCATCACCATAAAGCAGTAATGTCATGTTTTTTTATGCCCTCGTACTGACCTGATCTGTTATTCCACACAGCAACGAAGTTAAACACAACTAACATGGTGAGAATGAACTTTGCTTATGTTTTGATCAGTCCTATATTGTGTCCAAACAATGTTCTACTCATCTCAATGTCAAGTGAACAAACATATGCCTATAGATCTCTGCATGTGCTTGCTAAAGTTATAGTTGGCCTATATAACTGTATAGCTAATAGCTATAAGAATGTCTACATATGAGTGTTTAAAGACCATTCCAGACTAATGGGATGCTAATATGCTAATGCTAATAGTTTGAAATATGAAGATTTCACAATGAAGTGTATGACATGTTTGTTTTGTCTCTCACACGCAGCCTGCTCCACATTCATGGAGGTATAGAATACTTATTTTGGTTCTATATTGCTTTCCAGTCATGTGACTTCTCGCTATTCTATTTCACAATGTCATTGACACCTCGTTTTCTGTTTGAATGATGACTGCACATAAGTATATTCACACCCCGTTGACCTTTTTCAGAAATGTGTTGTGTTACAAAGTGGGATTAAAATGGATTTAATTGTCACTACCTTGCTTGAAAATATGAAGAGTGGTACTCGGTGATGTGTTGTTGTGTATTTGCCCCAAAACATAACGCTTTTGCGAGGCATGGGAGAACCTCACTGGTCTTTGTGATTGAATCTGTGTTTGAAATGATCTGCTCGACTGCAGTACCTTACAGACCATTTCTTTGTGTGGTTTACAGAGATTAGGTAGTTATTCAAAAATCATGTTAAACACTATTATTGCACAAAGCGTGAGTCCATGCAACTTGTTATGCACATTCTTACTCCTGAACTTATTTAAGCTTGTCATAACAAAGGGGTCGAATACTTATTGACTCAAGACATTTCAGCTTTTCATTTTTTATTAATTTGTAACATTTTGGAAAAACATAATTCTTCTTTGACACAATGGGGTATTGTGTGTAGGCCAGTGACACACCATCTAAATGTAATCCATTTTAAATTCAGACTGTAAGACAACAACATGTGGGAAAGGGGTGTGAATACTTCCTGAAGGCTCTGTACAGCACATTTGTTGTACATACATTCAGTTTCTAAAAACGGTGCCTTTTCTACAAGAAATTAACCAAGATATAACTTCCTGAATTGGTAACTACACTGTCCAGTTTTGGAACCTCTGACTTCACATTGCTCCTATATCCAGGCCTCAGGCAGAAGAGAGGGGTCCAGACCCTCCCAGAATGCCCAAACCCCCCCTCCCTGTGTCAAGTAGTGTCAGCAGGAGCAGCTCGTCGGTCGGCAGAGCCCCGCTGAACAACAACAGGTCTGCAGTGCATCATCCTCCATACGGCACCGCTCCAGACACACATCACATATAGACTACACATCAACTAAACACACTGTGATTCAGTGGTTAGTTAAGCCATGGTACACTGCTCAAAAAAAAATAAAGGGAACACTAAAATAACACATCCTAGATCTGAATGAATGAAATATTCTTAATATTTTTATTAAATACTTTTTCTTTACATAGTTGAATGTGCTGACAACAAAATCACACAAAAATTATCAATGGAAATCAAATGTATCAACCCATGGAGGTCTGGATTCGGAGTCACACTCAAAATTAAAGTGGAAAACCACACTATAGGCTGATCCAACTTTGATATAATGTCCTTAAAACAAGTCAAAATGAGGCTCAGTAGTGTGTGCGGCCTCCACGTGCCTGTATGACCTCCCTACAACGCCTGGGCATGCTCCTGATGAGGTGGTGGATGGTCTCCTGAGGGATCTCCTCCCAGACCTGGACTAAAGCATCCGCCAACTCCTGGACAGTCTGTGGTGCAACGTGGCGTTGGTGGATGGAGCGGGACATGATGTCCCAGATGTCCTCAATTGGATTCAGGTCTGGGGAACGGGCAGGCCAGTCCATAGCATCAATGCCTTCCTCTTGCAGGAACTGCTGACACACTCCAGCCACATGAGGTCTAGCATTGTCTTGCATTAGGAGGAACCCAGGGCCAACCGCACCAGCATATGGTCTCACAAGGGGTCTTAGGATCTCATCTCGGTACCTAATGGCAGTCAGGCTACCTCTGGCGAGCACATGGAGGGCTGTGCGGCCCCCCAAAGAAATGCCACCCCACACCATGACTGACCCACCGCCAAACCGGTCATGCTGGAGGATGTTGCAGGCAGCAGAACGTTCTCCACGGCGTCTCCAGACTCTGTCACATGTGCTCAGTGTGGACCTGCTTTCATCTGTGAAGAGCACAGGGCGCCAGTGACGAATTTGCCAATCTTGGTGTTCTCTGGCAAATGCCAAACGTCCTGCACGGTGTTGGGCTGTAAGCACAACCCCCACCTGTGGACGTCGGGCCCTCATACCACCCTCATGGAGTCTGTTTCTGACCGTTTGAACAGACACATGCACATTTGTGGCCTGCTGGAGGTCATTTTGCAGGGCTTTGGCAGTGCTCCTCCTGCTCCTCCTTGCACAAAGGCGGAGGTAGCGGTCCTGCTGCTGAGTTGTTGCCCTCCTACGGCCTCCTCCACGTCTCCTGGTGTACTGGCCTGTCTCCTGGTAGCGCCTCCATGCTCTGGACACTACGCTGACAGACACAGCAAACCTTCTTGCCACAGCTCGCATTGATGTGCCATCCTGGATGAGCTGCACTACCTGAGCCACTTGTATGGGTTGTAGACTCCGTCTCATGCTACCACTAGAGTGAAAGCACCGCCAAGCATTCAAAAGTGACTAAAACATCAGCCAGGAAGCATAGGAACTGAGAAGTGGTCTGTGGTCCCCACCTGCAGAACCACTCCTTTATTGGGGGTGTCTTGCAAATTGCCTATAATTTTCACCTGTTGTCTATTCCATTTGCACAACAGCATGTGAAATTTATTGTCAATCAGTCTTGCTTCCTAAGTGGACAGTTTGATTTCACAGAAGTGTGATTGACTTGGAGTTACATTGTGTTGTTTAAGTGTTCCCTTTATTTTTTTGAGCAGTGTATATTGGCCCTATGCCACAAACCCTGAGGTGCCTTAATGCTATTATAAACTGATTTACCAATGTGATTTTGTCATCAGCATTCATGGCTCGAACCACCCGGTTTATAAGGAAGTACACTCCATCAGAAATACATGGGGTGACGGATTGGAATTGCGGTTGTTTAGTCAGCAGGAGCTAATTGATCTGGGGTGAATCACTGCCACAGAGCACAGCTTCGTACACAAGATGTGTATCATTTTATGATTAGCCTTCCAGTCTTCCGCCTGCGTTTTGTTGGCTTTGCTGGTTGTTGCACATACAGGATTTGACTAAATCTTCGTGCTCGCTTATTGAGTTCAACACTAAGGAGCGAAATGCAAGTGAATATAGCAACTTATTCAACTGTCATTTCCATTTGTGTTGCAGATATGTGCCTGATGCAAGAAATGAGGTAAAGGTATATTTTGGTGTACACGTGTTGACATCACCATGATGGGGTGGGAAGAGGCTGATAAGGATTTTCAAACTGTGTCTTTTTCGTAACTGAGAAAAGTCTATAGTTCCTCCTCATAAAATGTTTAATATTATGTCATCAACAGGTACAAGATGATGGTAAGACATTTTCTGAAACCTTTTTCGACTTGTTAAGGGAACTTTACATTGTAGCTATTTAATCTTCATCCTGTTTTACATTGAAGGACTATGCAGTCGTAGTGATTGCATGAGTGTATCTCTCTTTTAGTGCCCATGCCCAAACCATACAACTCCAACACATTTCCTAGACCAGGGCACCCTAGAGCAGTGCTCCCCGGACTATCCTTACATTCAGACGGGTAAGATCAGTTTTGTCTTGTCAAAGTTAGGAATTCAAATGGCCTCTAGGTTTACATGGAGGACAGCACTTTGCTGGAGATGATGGAATTTAAAAGATACGCACATTTTAATGGTAATCTGCAAAGTGTTGTTCCATCTCTCTCCAGCTTTCCTCCTAATATCGCTTCAACTGCATCTCTACCTTCAAAACTGCAGGCACTGCAGGCATGTGAGTGCTTTGTTTTCACTTCAGTACCCATCCTTAAAATATACTGTACAGTGTGTATATATATATGACTCACAACTTCTCCTTTTGATAACTGGTATGATTCTAATTTCTTTTTTTCTTTCTAAGCCATCTCACCCAGGAGCAGTTCTAGGATTGTGCCAGACAGACACATTATGCCCCCTCCGCCACCTATGCAAGCTTCTATCCCCCCACCGGCAGACCTAGAGGATGAACAGGTGATCCCCACAACGCAGACAGGCAGACAGGCAGGCAGGCAGGCAGGCAGGCAGACAGACAGACAGACAGACAGATTCTCAAATATGACCGTACATACTTGAATGTTGGATGTGGTCTAGTAATGCAATGTCTTGCATAGCTCAGTAGGTGGCGCCATTGTATTGTTATTCTCAGGGAGCATTGTACGTTCAGGCTGCCAACCACTAATCTCAACAGCTGTGTTGAGCAGAGCCCTTTGTCTCTAAAACTAGTCAGCTCTTATTGAATAGATCTAATATTTCCCTAGGTCCTCATATAGTACAGTATGTGCAAGTAATGGTCATTTGGAGCATTTAACAACTCACTTCTATTGAACAATGTGGAAACATGTTGCAAACTCAAGGATTTTTGTTAATGTGTTTTTTGGGGGTCTGAAGCCTATCACAGAAATTAGTAACAGGTCACAAAGTCACAAATCCCACCTGATTGATGTGTGATTGTGTTCCTGTGTGAATATGTAGGACCTGAACCCTCAGTGGTACGTTGGTCAGGTGACACGGGGTCAAGCGGAGGGCTGTCTCAGACAGGTCAACATGGTGAGACATCTTCTGCTGTCAATATCACTCACACACCTGGTTAACTGTAATAACAGGAAAACTGACATTCACACTCTATTTTCACAGATTAATCGTGACAATGGTTTTTGAAGGGACAATGCAATATCACATACAGTGCATTTGGAAAGCATTCAGACCCGTTGACTTTTTCAAAATGTTATGTTACAGCCTTCTAAAATGGATTAAATACACATTTGTCCTCATCAATCTACACGCAATACACCATAATGACAAAGCGAAAACAGGTTTTTAGAAATTGTTAGAAATGTTTAAAACGTTTTAAACAGAAATACCTTATTTACATAAGTATTCAGACCCTTTGCTGTGAGACATGAAATTGAGCTCAGGTGCATCCTGTTTCCATTGATCATCCTCGAGATGTTTCTACAACTTGATTGGAGTCCACCTGTGGTAAATTCAATTGATTGGACATGATTTGGAAAGGCACACACTCCTGTCTATATAAGGTCCCACAGTTGACAGTGCATATCAGAGCAAAAACCAAGCCATGGGGTCAAAGGAATTGTCCGTAGAGCTCCGAGACAGGATTGGGTTGAGGCACAGATCTGGGGCAGGGTACCACATTTTTTTCAGCTGCAGGGACTGGAAGACTAGTCAGGATTGAGGGAAAGATGAACGGAGCAATACTTGATGAAGTACAGAGAGATACTTGATGAAAACCTGCTACAGAGTGCTCAGGACGTCAGACTGGGGCAAAGGTTCACCTTCCAACAGGACAGCCACCCCAAGCACATGTAACAGTATAGCTTCCATCCCTCTCCTCGCCCCGAACCCTCTGCAGCCACCCTTGAAGCATCGTTACCCATCGCACCACAAAAGCCGCGGCCCATGCAGAGCAAGGGGAACAACTACTTCACGGTCTTAGAGCAAGTGACTTCGCCAATTGAAACGATATTAGCGCGCACCACCGCTAACTAGCTAGCCATTTCACATCGGTTACACACACAGCCAAGACAAGACAGGAATGGCTTCGGGACAAATCTCTGAATATCATTGAGTGGCCCAGCCAGAGCCCAGACTTGAACCCGATTGATCATCTCTGGAGAAATAGCTGTGCAGCAACTCTCTCCATCCAACCTGACAGAGCTTGAAAGGACCTTCAGAGAAGAATGGGAGAAACTCCACAAATACAGTTGTGCCAAGCTTGTAGTGTCATACCCAAGAAGACTCTAAGCTGTAATCGCTGCCAAAGGTGCTTCAACTTAGTCCTGAGTAAAGGGTCTGAATACTTCTGTAATGGTGATATTTCAGTTTGTATTTTGTTATTCTTTGTAAAAAATAAATAAATAATTTAAACTGATTTTGCTTTGTCGTTATGGGGGTATTGTGTGTAGATTGATGAGGGAGGGAAACTATTTAATCAATTTTAGAATAAGGCTGTAATGTAACAAAATGTGGAAAAAGTCAAGGGGTCTGAATACTTTCCAAATGCACTGTCCAAAATGACAATATACAGTATAAAATATTTTTTTATGTGGATAGTTCACCAGTGCTCTTTGGTGATAGAATACCACACAAACACCACTATAATGTACAATGTTTTTCTGTTTCATTATCTGTTTAGGACGGTGCATTTCTGGTACGGGACAGTTCGAAACGGTCGTCCATTCAGCCCTATACACTCATGGTACTCTATCAGGACAAAGTTTACAACATTCAGATCCGCTGTGAACAGAATGACTTTCTGCTGGGGACTGGTCTGAAGGTCTCAGAGGTACACAATATCTGACTCATTCATTCTGACTATGGCCAAGAATTGTTCCTGACCAGGTCACATGGTCAGGAATGAACTCATATCCCTAATTATGACCAGTCAGAGTAATATGTGTAATTTTATATCATATTATCAATCACTCTGAGGATGAAGCAGTGAGCTTTGTGAACTGGATCCATGAATCTGTCATCTGAAAGTTTGTTATATAGCCATTTTTTGCCAAAACATCAACTACGAGATTCAATTAGATGTACAGCAAGCCATCTTACATTTTATGTTTCAACTTCTGTTATGACACAACTGAATGATGCCTTGTTAATGTATGTTTTATGTTCCAGACCTATCCGATGGTGGCACACATCATCGCTCATTACAGACAGTCACCTCTTCTGCTGATTGATGCTAAGAACCGTGGATCAGGGCAGCAGAGCCAGTGTCCCCTGATCTACCCAGCAGGTGGAGCACTAGCAAGTCTCTACCCATCCTTTTAACAGACAGCAGAGCCAGTGTCCCCTGATCTACCCAGCAGGTGGAGCACTAGCAAGTCTCTACCCATCCTTTTAACAGACAGCAGAGCCAGTGTCCCCTGATCTACCCAGCAGGTGGAGCACTAGCAAGTCTCTACCCGTCCTTTTAACAGACAGCAGAGCCACTGTCCCCTGATCTACCCAGCAGGTGGAGCACTAGCAAGTCTCTACCCATCCTTTTAACAGACAGCAGAGCCAGTGTCCCCTGATCTACCCAGCAGGTGGAGCACTAGCACGTCTCTACCCATCCTTTTAACAGACAGCAGAGCCAGTGTCCCCTGATCTACCCAGCAGGTGGAGCACTAGCAAGTCTCTACCCATCCTTTTAACAGACAGCAGAGCCAGTGTCCCCTGATCTACCCAGCAGGTGGAGCACTAGCAAGTCTCTACCCGTCCTTTTAACAGACAGCAGAGCCAGTGTCCCCTGATCTACCCAGCAGGTGGAGCACTAGCAAGTCTCTACCCGTCCTTTTAACAGACAGCAGAGCCAGTGTCCCCTGATCTACCCAGCAGGTGGAGCACTAGCACGTCTCTACCCATCCTTTTAACAGACAGCTGGGGGAGTGATAACAATAACATGGAGCAATTGTCAAGATTCACAGTGGTTTTAAAGGACTGCCACTCACATTATGGGTGGAAGGACTTATGCAACCTTTGAATTGCAGTTCATAGTCTTTTACATGTAAGGTAATTTCATATAAAGACAAGTGACTCTTGGATTGAGATGGTAGGTACGGTACATCTCTGTCAACTGTTCACTGTATGGACCTCAGAAAAAAGTCCATATTTTTTTTATTTCAGTATTGAAAGCACAGAAGCTGAACATGTCCATGTGAGTAGTTACGTAAATGCTTGTGTTTGCTCTCTGTTATTTCCCTGTTACATGCAATGGAAAGGTCTAGAATAGCAGCTAGCTCTGCAATAAATCAGAAGCAGCATACATTATCCAAGTAAGGAAATAGTGTGGTCAACAGTCAGTCACAACTGCTGAGCTTTTATAATATGGATTTTGTTTCAATTTCCTGCATTGTATAATGGTTAAATGAAAACTATATTCTTTAATCTCTCACACTGTATGTTCTATAACATAGCTATTATCAATGTTTCAAATAAACGTTTGCATTTTTTTTAAATTGGAAACTTGTGACAGAAATTCTACAAGTCATTGGTCACACTAGGAAAAACTTCCCTGACCTCTGTTCCAACCTCTGACAACTGTTCTTTTTTCATTCAACTTTATATCATCGACGCCCATTGTTTCTCTAACTTCTCTGAAGCATGGCCGATTACCAAAGGCTCCTTACTGCTGATCTGGCGCTGTAATATTAGGCAAGTGAATACACTACTAACCTGTGGTAAAATACAATGCCTCACCGTCGGCATCGGTATTGAAATCAGACCGTATAAAAGATTTATGTCCCTAATCTCTCTTATTTGTCTGTTGTAATTTACACAAGCCTTGTCATTTGGAGTGTGAAGATCTTAAGCATCCAGGATGTAAAATACAACAGTAGACAGACAATATAAACTCCCAGGAGGGACAGATGTGCTGTTATGTCTGTGTCACCACCACTGAAGAGGATTACTATAATCACACTAACTGCCATCCTTGGTAACCTCCAAGATTTGTTTCTTTGAAATGAATCATGGAACACTTAGCCCAGTCCTTGCAGGCAATTTGAGAGATACACCATCTCTAAGCTGACAAAGTAGGATATATCTTTGGAAGGAACTTCCAAGTTCACAAATGATGAAAAGCAGAAACAATCAAACTGCCATCATGTCTCTGCCCATATTCAGGCTTGGATTACAGGACACATGACTGTGCAGAAATGTTTGCAGTAAAAAAAAGCACATCAACTCTTCTAAGCCTGCATGGATCACTGAACTGAGGCATGTAATCATAACGTTCCTGAACCACTCATCTCATATTTATGTTTCCACCCACCCCGAAAAATTCCATTGCGGTACATACTACCTTCCCCAGTAAAAACGAATTATTCCGCATGAAAAAGAAGCCATGGTAACCAATCCGCGCACAATGTGTGCAGACTACCAAATATCTTCGAGCGCGCTCCGCTCTTGTGTATCCTATTATGGGCATTGCAGAGCACGCTACAATGGAAACATATTCATTCCTGGCGTCCTGGCCACGGCCATTTATCAATTAAACTACGAGTATAGCTTCCTATACGAGAAAAACAAAACAGAGACATTTCAGAACTGCTAATGATATGTCAATGTTGTGGGCTTTAAATGTCCATGCGCAGAGAAATAACACAATTGTATGTTTTAAAGTAATGTAATATAGAGAATAAGGGCATTCTTAAAAGCATTATTTGGCGGGGTAAATAAATTATATTAAAATCATCCATGGCGGGATGGAGAATAATATATAATACAAATAGTTTTAACAATCATATCTGTTTTGACGATGAAGGTGTTAATGGCTTCACACCCAACCCAATTCGTTGTAGTATTTATAACACTAAATTTCAACAAGCATGATGTCTAAAATGTTTGTGACATCTAAAAATAGACAAGGGGGGAAAAAGTTTTGGGATAGAACAAATATATAATTCAGAAGCAATAAAATGATAGGAAGAAGCCTAAATGCAGTTCCCCTTGGAATGTTGAGCGCATGAAATCACATATGAAGTGATTGCCTATTCGAGCCTATCGTTTTAATAAAACAGGGTCGCATATTGCCCATACAACTATGTTAGAGGAAAAACAAATAAATGTACAAACTTCAAATTCAACTGACATTCAATTATCCTTTCATATTACGTTATATTTATATATTATATTTGAGTCTTGAAATTGTTATACATTAAATTACTGTAACATTTGTAAATGTAGCACTCATTATCCCGTTCTGCTGTAAAATAACCAACTTTAAAATGTTCTTAAGTAAATGGTTGGATGTCAAATTAAAATAGCTAAACATTTCACAGAGCTTAGACGAACTTCTGGTGGAGAACTGGTGGAATTTCACCTCCTATTCAAAGGGAATTCTCCACGCCTAAACTCACTCAAATGACATAGTCACAGAAACACCCAATGAGAGCAGACATGGGTGTTGCTGTAGTACTATAAATTGATCAGGTGAGACAGGTGTCAGGTTGTGATGCACCTGCACTGGACACTAAATACAGAGTGAAAGGAAAATACCTCTCAGCTGGAAACAGAGGAACAGATAATACTGAAGAAAAGCGAGATCCAGATTTATTTATTTTTTACCAGAGCCATTTATTAGACTGAAGAGACCAGCTGCCAATCCAAGGATCAGTCTGTGGGTGAGCATGATGTCGTTTGTGCCACAGGGCCTCTCCCCACCTCCTTGTGGAACCCAGTACCCTAGCCTCGAACAGGAGCCTCCAGAGTTCAGCCTGTACAGCAACAACTTCTACAGCACTCCAACCCTGCCTAGCCCGCAGCAGGCCACCCCTACTTCCTACGACCTGGGAGACTACACCAGCCCTCCTTCCAACCCTTACTTGTGGTTCAACGGCCCAGAGCTCAACAGTGTTCCCTACCTAGGTGGGCCCACAGGGCCAGTCTGTGGGCCCTATGTGCCCCAACTCTACAACATGCAGAGGCCCTATCTGGGTGCTGGCGCGCCGAGGGGTGGTGTAGGGGACCTGAGCTGGTTCTCCATGCCCTCTCAGGAGGAGCTGATGAAGCTAGCCAGGCCACCCTACTCCTACTCTGCCCTTATTGCCATGGCGATCCACGGGGGCCAAGACAGGCGGCTCACCCTGAGCCAGATCTACCAATATGTTGCAGACAACTTCCCCTTCTACAACAAGAGCAAGGCCGGGTGGCAGAACTCTATTCGCCACAACCTCTCCCTCAACGACTGCTTCAAGAAGGTGCCCCGAGATGAGGATGATCCAGGTAAGAACGTTTGGAACTTGGTTTTTAAAATTGGTCTTTTAATTTCAAGGTGTTCCATGCCTACTCAATGTTTGGGAAGTGTATACACGTACAGTATAACCTTTAAAAAAAGACAAATATTAACTCTTGCCTAACTATGTGAGAGCAATTCCTTAACAAAAATGACTTGTGTCTCCTTATAGGCAAGGGTAACTACTGGACCCTGGATCCCAACTGTGAGAAGATGTTTGACAACGGCAATTTCCGTCGCAAGAGGAAGAGGAAGTCGGACTCCCTGCCTGGTGAGGGGGGCTCCTCAGGTTCTGAGTCGTTAGAGTCCAGTCCCAAACACCACAACAACATGAATGACGTTTCCAGCTCCTCCGAGCGCGGCCCCTCCCCCATCTCCTCAGCCCCCTCCCTCTGCCTGAACAGCTTCCTGTCTCAGATGGCTGAAGTGGGGACAGTATCAAACACAGTAGTGTCAGATACCCTCCACAGACCCAGCCTGGCTACAGAGCTGTCCCAACGGGTCTCTCCGGCCCAGGGATACGGCTCCTACTCCCCCAATGCTCCGATGCCTCAGTGGGAGGTCTGTATGTCCCATCCACAGCAGCCTACCATTTCCTCCTCTCCTCCCCTCTACCCTGCGGGCTACAGTGACACTGTCCTCACCCAGCTCAGCAGCCAACTATACCCAGCCCTGGACTCTGCCTCAATGCTTTACCCACGGGAAGGCACAGAGGTGTAAAGCACAACTGATACATCTACTGGGTCGTTCCACCAATTAGGTGCCTTCGAGTACTTTCATTTGCCGATTTAATAACAAAAATACCCTTTCCCATCTCAAGAAGTTAACTAACAAAAATACTATAGTAAGTGCCTGTTAAGTGGGGAGGCAGGGTAGCCTAGTGGTTAGAGTGTTGGACTAGTAACCGAAAGGTTGCAAGTTCAAATCCCCGCGCTGACAAGGTACGTATCTGTCGTGCTGCTGATGAACAGGCAGTTAACCCACTAGGCTGTCATTGAAAATAAGAATTGGTTCTTAACTGACTTGCCTAGTTAAATAAAGGTAAAAAACTATATTTTTAAATAAGTGCCAAGTAACAGGGTTGACCATCTTAAATGAGCCACAAATCCCCTTGTGAAAGGGGGAATGGAAGCGTGTTGTGTGCAACAGGGAGGGACAATTGAAAGCAAGCTTCACAAATTTGTATCTATTGATAAAAAATATTTCAAGCCTGTCTATCTATGGGTAACAGGGTTGACGTATTATGCTCGACCCACTTAGTTTTCCACCACAAAACAAATTGTAGAGCCAGCTCACCTGCTTTTACGCTATGATTTGACTATTTGACATGTTCAATGTGTCTTTTGAAAAAGAGGATTTTAAAAGGAATAGCTTCACCATATTTAAAATTATATTTAAAATTTAATAACAGGATTGACCTTAAAATAAATCACTAACATTAAATAAATAATCATCTTTAGAAATTACTTTGCCAAAGTAACATAATAACTAGGGCTTTACAATGATGGTGAAAACCTGGAGAAATGTTGAGGGTTAAGTGGGTTAACATCTTCCTGGAAGTCACAGAGGGACATGTCAAAATGCTGAAGTTTGGCACTTTAGCAAATCTTTATCTGTATTATAATTCAGATGTATTGAATTTCCCACTTCATTTAATATAACAGGCTTTTAAATATTTGCGCACAATTTCTACTTAAAGTATTAAAAAAAAGGCACTCATTTTGTGGAACAACCCGTACTGTGTATTGTAGACCGTAGGGCAGCTTGTCTTCGACAAACTCACTGGAATGTCTTCCCCAGCAGAGAATGAAAGTGCACTGAACTCATACTGAACAGTGGGTGATTTACAATGGGGTTTTTCTCTCTCTTAATTGATTGTACATATGTATATTGTTTGCGGTTCCGTGTATTGTCTTCATAATATCAACTGAACTTTCTGTCAAATGATTATTGAGGGATTCTTGACTTTAGTAAAAACGTGTGGGTTGTGTATGAGCTGTACATAAATGTCATGTCCTCATGCTTTTTCATATTGGTCAAATAAAAAATAGCATAAACAAGACATTCTCATTGCTATTTGTCTGGGAGTATTTATTTAAAACTGAATAAAAGAGAGAAATACAGGATATGGTCACACTTTAAACCCCAAAACGTTATTTGGGTTGTGATTCATTTAGAAATTCCTATTTAGCATGGTGCTTAAACACAGTTTGATCAAGATGTGTGATTGCCAGTGCTTTTGGTTGAGAAGACAAGTCAAGCTCCCATTACAGTCAATGACCCACATCACAGAGATGGGTTGTGAAATGAGGGAGATAAAGAAACCGTTTAAACAACACTCTGAACAAGGGGGGGAAGACAGGTTTGACAGCCAGTGAACTAAAAGATAAATGGAACAGAACTTGTTCCTCAAGGTTCCCCTTTGCTCCCACTTACTGCCACAGCGCCCTCTCCTCACACCTGTCTCCCTTTATTTGTCCCTCTTGGGTTCAGGGTACAAGCCCATGCCTCCCAACATCAGTCTGCCATGCTTTTGGAGACCGAATAACCTATTGGGTTCAGGGTACAAGCCCATGCCTCCCAACATCAGTCTGCCATGCTTTTGGAGACCGAATAACCTATTGGGTTCAGGGTACAAGCCCATGCCTCCCAACATCAGTCTGCCATGCTTTTGGAGACCTAATAACCTATTGGGTTCAGGGTACAAGCCCATGCCTCTCAACATCAGTCTGCCATGCTTTTGGAGACCTAATAACCTATTGGGTTCAGGGTACAAGCCCATGCCTCCCAACATCAGTCTGCCATGCTTTTGGAGACCTAATAACCTATTTGACATATGTATTTCCTTTTACACTATATGAACAGAACTTCTTAGACGGCTATTTGTAATTGCGTTGTTTTTCCCATATTGGCAAATACATTCTTTAAAGGCCCAGTGTAGTCAAAACTGCATTTACTGTGTTTTATATCATATTGTACAACTGACACAGTAAAAGTACAACTGACACTGTAAAAGTATAACTGACACTGTAAAAGTATAACTGACACTGTAAAAGTGTGGATTTTTTAAATCAGTATTATATCCTGATAGTTGCTGGATGAAAATACAATCTACACAGGACCTAATCAGCCTGTTTGCATTGGCGGGAGTTTCAGCTTGCCTGGTGACATGACTAGGCGGTAAATTGGTTAATAGACCAATAACAAAGAGAGTTCCAAACCTCTCTGCCAATAGCAGCTAGTTTCCAGTTTTCCCCTCCCCACTCAGACCACTCCCAGACAGTCCTAGCAAAATTCTTCATTGAGAAATAGTTTTGCTAAAATGCTAAAAATCATTTTTTTTTGTAAATGGAAAATTATTATAGTAAGGTATTTGATTATTAAACTGAAATGATTTGATAAAGATTGCTGTATTGGCCCTTTAAACAACTCCATTAACTTTTCTGCTGGGGTTTGGAGGTGGTGTGGCATTTCAACTTTGGATGGCCTCAACTTTGGATGGTCTCAACTTTGGATGGCCTCAACTTTGGATGGCCTCAACTTTGGATGGCCTCAACTTT
The DNA here is from genome assembly GCF_034236695.1 of Oncorhynchus nerka. NCBI lineage: Eukaryota > Metazoa > Chordata > Actinopteri > Salmoniformes > Salmonidae > Oncorhynchus > Oncorhynchus nerka. The sequence continues at coordinate 91,367,694 of NC_088405.1, read as the reverse complement.
GGATGGCCTCAACTTTGGATGGCCTCAACTTTGGATGGCCTCAACTTTGGATGGCCTCAACTTTGGATGGCCTCAACTTTGGATGGTCTCAACTTTGGATGGCCTCAACTTTGGATGGTCTCAACTTTGGATGGTCTCAACTTTGGATGGCCTCTCCTTCTTTCTCCTTAAACGTACACTCCACACCAGACCTATTTCTGTCCCACCCACTTCACAACTAAAATTGAGTTCTGTTCACATTCTTAAATGTAGTCTTCAACATCTCTCTAACACGCCATTGGTTTGAAGCTTTTGTTAGCTTCTCTATGCTGTTTCGTAGAGCATGCACAACTGTACAACCTGGGAATGGGAAAGTAGACTCTTCTCACAACAAGTTTGACAGTTGACAGTATTATAATTTGTTCAGCGCATTTCATGTTTGGCATATATCTATTTGCTTTAACAATTTGCTTTCATCTCAGCACAAAGAAAACTGCTGACAGTATCATTTAAAATCTCACACCTCCAATATTCACACGAGCTGAAAAACATGTCACCTCAGCAGATTCAATTGAGGAGGTCTGTGAGATGCTACGGTCAACATCTGTACCCCAACGCTTACAGCCGTGGGAACCAGAGCACCCCATGTCTCCCTCGGAGTTGCAGGCAGCAAATGGGGACTAGAGAACCGGTTTGAGGATCCATTCCCATGTCTATCTTTGGCAATGAAGAATCTGTGGAAAGGCCCGAGAGTACAAATGGAGTGAGAAAATGAAGGGATTAATGGGGCGAATGAGGAGAAGGGGGAAGTGTTTAATGATCACTCTCACAGATCACCACTTGGAGAGAGGGATGATGGGATAATGAACCTCTCCACTCTACAGGCCTCAGCGCCTTCCAATCCCTCTCTCCTCTTGTCTTAGCCCACATTCCATTCCTCTCCTGTTACTACTCTGGAGGGAGAGGGAGGGGTAAAGACTCATCCCCTAACATGGAGGGAGAGGGAGGGGTAAAGACTGATCCCCTAACATGGAGGGAGAGGGAGGGGTAAAGACTGACCCCCTAACATGGAGGGAGAGGGAGGGGTAAAGACTGATCCTCTAACATGGAGGGAGAGGGAGGGGTAAAGACTGATCCCCTAACATAGAGGGAGGGGTAAAGACTGATCCCCTAACATAGAGGGAGGGGTAAAGACTGATCCCCTAACATAGAGGGAGGGGTAAAGACTGATCCCCTAAAATAGAGGGAGGGGTAAAGACTGATCCCCTAACATAGAGGGAGAGGGAGGGGTAAAGACTGATCCCCTAACATAGAGGGAGGGGTAAAGACTGATCCCCTAACATAGAGGGAGAGGGAGGGGTAAAGACTGATCCCCTAACATAGAGGGAGGGGTAAAGACTGATCCCCTAACATAGAGGGAGGGGTAAAGACTGATCCCCTAAAATAGAGGGAGGGGTAAAGACTGATCCCCTAACATAGAGGGAGGGGTAAAGACTGATCCCCTAACATAGAGGGAGAGGGAGGGGTAAAGACTGATCCTCTAACATGGAGGGAGAGGGAGGGGTAAAGACTGATCCCCTAACATGGAGGGAGAGGGAGGGGTAAAGACTGATCCTCTAACATAGAGGGAGGGGTAAAGACTGATCCCCTAACATAGAGGGAGGGGTAAAGACTGATCCCCTAACATAGAGGGAGGGGTAAAGACTGATCCCCTAACATGGAGGGAGAGGGAGGGGTAAAGACTGATCCCCTAACATGGAGGGAGAGGGAGGGGTAAAGACTGATCCCCTTACATGGAGGGAGAGGGAGGGGTAAAGATTGATCCCCTAACATGGAGGGAGAGGGAGGGGTAAAGACTGATCCTCTAACATGGAGGGAGAGGGAGGGGTAAAGACTGATCCCCTAACATGGAGGGAGAGGGAGGGGTAAAGACTGATCCCCTAACATGGAGGGAGAGGGAGGGGTAAAGACTGATCCCCTAACATGGAGGGAGGGGTAAAGACTGATCCCCTAACATGGAGGGAGAGGGAGGGGTAAAGACTGATCCTCTAACATGGAGGGAGAGGGAGGGCTAAAGACTGATCCTCTAACATGGAGGGAGAGGGAGGAGTAAAGACTGATCCCCTAACATGGAGGGAGAGGGAGGGGTAAAGACTGATCCTCTAACATGGAGGGAGAGGGAGGGGTAAAGACTGATCCCCTAACATGGAGGGAGAGGGAGGAGTAAAGACTGATCCCCTAACATGGAGGGAGAGGGAGGGGTAAATACTGATCCTCTAACATGGAGGGAGAGGGAGGAGTAAAGACTGATCCTCTAACATGGAGGCATGATCACCTGTCTTAGTCGTCTTGGTTGTGTGATATTCACCTCTGTCCTTTACTTTGGTTGTATCCTTTCCTCTATTAGGGAAGAAGCAGTGTGATTGTGACTGGTTGATTCTGAGAAAGAGTGTGATTGTGACTGGTTGATTCTGAGAAAGAGTGTGATTGTGACTGGTTGATTCTGAGAAAGAGTGTGATTGTGACTGGTTGATTCTGAGAAAGAGTGTGATTGTGACTGGTTGATTCTGAGAAAGAGTGTGATTGTGACTGGTTGATTCTGAGAAAGAGTGTGATTGTGACTGGTTGATTCTGAGAAAGAGTGTGATTGTGACTGGTTGATTCTGAGAAAGAGTGTGATTGTGACTGGTTGATTTTGACACCAAATTGTGTCAAACATCAATATGTGTCCTTGCTCTAACTTGTGCTAAGCAAAATCCACACTTCTGCAGTATCTCAAATGTAAGATATAAGAGTGAGTCCAGTTAAAGTCTAGTCATAGATTTCAATTTGATAGCCTAAGGTAAGGAGGAGTCATGTGATATTCAGTAAATACTCCAACTTGCCTCATTAGCCTAGTGAACCCTCAGAGAGGCAAGTGTCCAGTCCCTCTGTCAGTGGACGAACACAGCAGGTCATTACCCAGTCAACACATGTGGAACTATAGCCCCAGTCCTTCCACCACCCCGCCCACATGCTCCAGGGCCCCCATCCTCATGTGTTTATTGACACAATACTGGGATCCACTATCTTGACATGATGAGACGGCCCATCCCCTTCAGATGTTGAGGTGATTGATAGGTGACCAACGACAGCGTAGGTGTGCCCTGTGTTTATGGTCTTGTGCCTCTTTAACTGTATCTGTCAGTGTTGCTTATGAGGAAATCTAGAGATTTCGCCTTTAGCTTTCTGCATGACAGTAGTTAAACGTTTTTTTCCCCCCTTTACATTTTTTTTGCCATTTAACAAACATTGTTATCCAGAGCAACTTACAGGAGCAATTAGGGATTGATTGAGCGCCATGCTCAAGGACACATCGATAGATTTGAAACCATGTCACTTCAGAGCATTCGATAAACCAACAACTTCTCGGTTAATGGCCCAGCTAGGCTACCTGCCGCTCTCATCTCATGCCACACACTGTCTACTCTAACCAACTCAGATCCCCTATCAAAATTGGCCAGGCCAATTTAATTAAGGTAAATACAATAAATATGAATACAATTTTAACCAGGCCAATTTTCCAGGATTTCACACCCATTTTTTATGTAAAATGAATTATGTAAATGAATGTCTCTAACAAGTCAAATAGATAAACAGCTGCCAGATGGGTACAAATGAGGGCTTTAATCTGTTCTGTGTGACATGTAGAATATACCTGAGGTTCTTCTCTAGTTCACAGGTGTGTGTGTCTAGCTCACAGCATGGGCCTGTCTGAAGCTGGGCTGGCTGGTCTAGTCTATGAGACCAGGCTGGTCTGAGGCCAAACGGGGAAAACAGCTTCTTAAAACCGTGCCCCCTCGACCTGCTGTTAACATCTCTCTGCTTATCCACAAGTTCAGTCATGTCTATAGTGTATTGATGAAATTGTATTGATGAAACAGCTCTACCTGTTCAAATGCGTCTCTCCTGATTCACTATCTTATAACTCACCGCGCGAGCGTTGCAATGTAGACATGTATTCATTCAATCATTTTACTCATACCGCTCGCTCGTGGGAATGAGCGTCTGGGCGGTCAGGCGCTAAAACAGAACTTGGTTCTATTTAGATGGATGCTTGAAAGACAAATGAGGAGAGATTAGGAAAAATAACGAACTAACTTCAGAAAGTAATTCACACCCCTAGACTTTGTTCCACATTTTGTTGTGTTACAGCCTAAATTAAAAATGTATAAAATTGCGATCTTTTTGTTTGTTACTGGCCTACATACAAGTCCATTATGTCAAAGTGGAAAAATGTTTTCCGAAATATTTACAAATGAATTTAAAAAAGAAACGCTGAATAATAAGTATTCAACCCCTTTGTTACGACAAGCCTAAATAAGTTCAGGAGAAAATGTGCTTAACATGTTACATAATAAGTTCCATGGACTCACTCTGTGTGCAATAATAGTGTTTAACATGATTTTGAATGACTACCTAATTTCGGTACAATCATAATGTTAGTAAGTTGTTCCTGTGTAATAATTGAAGTATAGAACTGTAATACCCCACATACTGGTAATTACCAATTACCATTCATCATGTGATCACTTTCAATCCACACCAGTGGCACCAATAAACCCATTTTGACACAGAGACAGGTTTGCTGCTGACAGGTTTCCTGCTGTATGGTTCCAGTCTGCTGTATGGTTCCAACCTGCTGTATGGTTCCAACCTGTTGTATGGTTCCAACCTTCTGTATGGTTCCAACCTGCTGTATGGTTCCAACCTGCTGTATGGTTCCAACCTTCTGTATGGTTCCAACCTGCTGTATGGTTCCAACCTGCTGTATGATTCCAACCTGCTGTATGATTCCAACCTCCTGTATGGTTCCAACCTGCTGTATGGTTCCAATCTGCTATATGGTTCCAACCTGCTGTAAGGTGGATTAAAGGGGGTACCGGTACAGAGTCAATGTGGAGGCTATATACAGGGGGTACCGGTACAGAGTCAATGTGGAGGCTATATACAGGGGGTACCGGTACAGAGTCAATGTGGAGGCTATATACAGGGGGCACCGGTACAGAGTCAATGTGGAGGCTATATACAGGGGTACCCGGTACAGAGTCAATGTGGAGGCTATATACAGGGGGTACCGGTACAGAGTCAATGTGGAGGCTATATACAGGGGTACCGGGTACAGAGTCAATGTGGAGGTTATATACAGGGGGTACCGGTACAGAGTCAATGTGGAGGCTATATACAGGGGGCGGTACAGAGTCAATGTGGAGGGAGCTATATACAGGGGGTACCGGTACAGAGTCAATGTGGAGGCTATATACAGGGGGTACGGTACAGAGTCAATGTGGAGGCTATATACAGGGGGTACCGGTTAGAGTCAATGTGGAGGCTATATACAGGGGGTACCGGTACAGAGTCAATGTGGAGGCTATATACAGGGTGTACCCTCGGTACAGAGTCAATGTGGAGGCTATACAGGGGGTACCAGTACAGAGTCAATGTGGGAGGCTATCTACAGGGGGTACCGGTACAGACTCAATGTGGAGACTATATACAGGGGGTACCTCACAGAGTCAATGTGGAGGCTATATACAGGGGGTACCGGTACAGAGTCAATGTGGAGGCTATATACAGGGGTACCGGTACAGAGTCAATGTGGAGGCTATCTACAGGGGGTACCGGTACAGAGTCAATGTGGAGGCTATATACAGGGGGTACGGTACAGAGTCAATGTGGAGGCTATATACAGGGGTACCACAGAGTCAATGTGGAGGCTGTATACAGGAGGTACCGGTACAGAGTCAATGTGGAGGCTATATACAGGGGGTACTGGTACAGAGTCAATGTGGAGGCTATATACAGGGTGTACCGGTACAGAGTCAATGTGGAGGCTATATACAGGGGGTACCAGTACAGAGTCAATGTGGAGGCTATATACAGGGTGTACCGGTACAGAGTCAATGTGGAGGCTATATACAGGGGTACCGGTACAGAGTCAATGTGGAGACTATATACAGGGGGTACCGGTACAGAGTCAATGTGGAGGCTATATACAGGGGGTACCGGTACAGAGTCAATGTGGAGACTATATACAGGGGGTACCGGTACAGAGTCAATGTGGAGACTATATACAGGGGGTACCGGTACAGAGTCAATGTGGAGACTATATACAGGGGGTACCGGTACAGAGTCAATGTGGAGACTATATACAGGGGGTACCGGTACAGAGTCAATGTGGAGACTATATACAGGGGGTACCGGTACAGAGTCAATGTGGAGACTATATACAGGGGGTACCGGTACAGAGTCAATGTGGAGGCTATCTACAGGGGGTACCGGTACAGACTCAATGTGGAGACTATATACAGGGGGTACCGGTACAGAGTCAATGTGGAGGCTATATACAGGGGGTACCGGTACAGAGTCAATGTGGAGGCTATATACAGGGGGTACCGGTACAGAGTCAATGTGGAGGCTATCTACAGGGGGTACCGGTACAGAGTCAATGTGGAGGCTATATACAGGGGGTACCGGTACAGAGTCAATGTGGAGGCTATATACAGGGGGTACCGGTACAGAGTCAATGTGGAGACTGTATACAGGAGGTACCGGTACAGAGTCAATGTGGAGGCTATATACAGGGGTACCGGTACAGAGTCAATGTGGAGGCTATATACAGGGGTACCGGTACAGAGTCAATGTGGAGACTATATACAGGAGGTACGGTACAGAGTCAATGTGGAGGCTATATACAGGGGGTACCAGTACAGAGTCAATGTGGAGGCTATATACAGGGGTACCGGTACAGAGTCAATGTGGAGGCTGTATACAGGAGGGTACCAGGTACAGAGTCAATGTGGAGGCTATATACAGGGGTACCGGTACAGAGTCAATGTGGAGGCTATATACAGGGGTACCAGTACAGAGTCAATGTGGAGACTATATACAGGGGTACCGGTACAGAGTCAATGTGGAGACTATATACAGGGGTACTGGTACAGAGTCAATGTGGAGACTATATACAGGGGTACCGGTACAGAGTCAATGTGGAGACTATATACAGGGGGGTACCGGTACAGAGTCAATGTGGAGACTATATACAGGGGGTACCGGTACAGAGTCAATGTGGAGACTATATACAGGGGGTACCGGTACAGAGTCAATGTGGAGACTATATACAGGGGGGTACCGGTACAGAGTCAATGTGGAGACTATCTACAGGGGGTACCGGTACAGAGTCAATGTGGAGACTATATACAGGGGGTACCGGTACAGAGTCAATGTGGAGGCTATATACAGGGGGTACCGGTACAGAGTCAATGTGGAGGCTATATACAGGGGGTACCGGTACAGAGTCAATGTGGAGGCTATATACAGGGGGTACCGGTACAGAGTCAATGTGGAGGCTGTATACAGGGGGTACCGGTACAGAGTCAATGTGGAGGCTATATACAGGGGGTACCGGTACAGAGTCAATGTGGAGGCTATATACAGGGGTACCGGTACAGAGTCAATGTGGAGGCTATATACAGGGGGTACCGGTACAGAGTCAATGTGGAGGCTATATACAGGGGGTACCGGTACAGAGTCAATGTGGAGACTATATACAGGGGTACCGGTACAGAGTCAATGTGGAGGCTTTATACAGGGGTACCGGTACAGAGTCAATGTGGAGACTATATAGAGGGGTACCGGTACAGAGTCAATGTGGAGGCTGTATACAGGGGTACCGGTACAGAGTCAATGTGGAGACTATATACAGGGGTACCGGTACAGAGTCAATGTGGAGACTATATACAGGGGGTACCGGTACAGAGTCAATGTGGAGGCTATATACAGGGGGGTACCGGTACAGAGTCAATGTGGAGACTATATACAGGGGGTACCGGTACAGAGTCAATGTGGAGGCTGTATACAGGGGGTACCGGTACAGAGTCAATGTGGAGGCTATATGCAGGGGGTACCGGTACAGAGTCAATGTGGAGGCTATATACAGGGGTACCGGTACAGAGTCAATGTGGAGACTATATACAGGGGGTACCGGTACAGAGTCAATGTGGAGGCTCTATACAGGGGTACCGGTACAGAGTCAATGTGGAGGCTATATACAGGGGTACCGGTACAGAGTCAATGTGGAGGCTATATACAGGGGTACCGGTACAGAGTCAATGTGGAGGCTATATACAGGGGGTACCGGTACAGAGTCAATGTGGAGGCTATATGCAGGGGTACCGGTACAGAGTCAATGTGGAGACTATATACAGGGGGTACCGGTACAGAGTCAATGTGGAGGCTATATACAGGGGGTACCGGTACAGAGTCAATGTGGAGGCTATATACAGGGGTACCGGTACAGAGTCAATGTGGAGGCTATATACAGGGGGTACCGGTACAGAGTCAATGTGGAGGCTATATACAGGGGGTACCGGTACAGAGTCAATGTGGAGACTATATACAGGGGGTACCGGTACAGAGTCAATGTGGAGGCTATATACAGGGGGTACCGGTACAGAGTCAATGTGGAGGCTATATACAGGGGTACCGGTACAGAGTCAATGTGGAGACTATATACAGGGGTACCGGTACAGAGTCAATGTGGAGACTATATACAGGGGGTACCGGTACAGAGTCAATGTGGAGGCTATATACAGGGGGTACCGGTACAGAGTCAATGTGGAGACTCTATACAGGGGGTACCGGTACAGAGTCAATGTGGAGACTATATACAGGGGGTACCGGTACAGAGTCAATGTGTGGGGGCACCGGTTAGTCGAGGTAATTGAGGTAATATGTACATGTAGGTAGAGTTTAAGTGACTATGCATAGATTTTAAACAGAGTAGCAGCAGCGTAAAAGAGGGGTCTGATTAGGCCTTTGATTATCTGTTCAGGAGTCTTATGGCTTGGGGGTAGAAGCTGTTAAGAAGCCTTTTAGACTTAGACTTGTCGCTTCGGTACCACTTGCTGTGTGGTAGCAGAGAGAACAGTCTATGACTTGGGTAACTGCAGTCTTTGACAATTTTTAGGGCCTTTTAGGGCCTCTGACACCGCCTGGTATAGAGGTCCTGGATGTCAGGAAGCTCGGCCCCAGTGATGTACCGCACTACCATCTGTAGCACCATGCGGTCGGGTGTCAAGCAGTTGCCGTACCGAGCAGGGATGCAGCCAGTCAAGGTTTACAAGGTTTGTAAATTACGTTGTAACGACCAACCAAAATAGATCCGTCCCTATTCCGGTTCTAGTGACGTGAGATAGTTACGTACAGTAAGCGGTACGAAAAGTTACGTTCTCACTAGGTCGTGACAACGTAATATTGTTTGTTGTGGCATTCCACATCAATAAGTCTGTATTTTTGGTAAACACTAGTGCTGATGGGGGCAGAGATATGAACACCTATGTGCCTCACTATGCCCTTGTGCTCATTCAGAAAGGTATGAAACAAATTGTTGGATCAATGCAAAGAAAGAGGAAGAGGAATACAGATTCATGTACACTGAACAAAAATATAAATACAACATGCAACAATTTCAAAATTTTACTGAGTTACAGTTCATATAAGGAAATCAGTCAATTGAAATAATTTCATTGGGCCCTAATCTATGGATTTCACATGACTAGACAGGGGTGCAGCCATGGATGGGCCTGGGAGGGCACAGGCCCACCCACTTGGCAGCCAAGCTCACCCACTGGGGTTACAGGCCCAGCCAATCAAAATGTGTTTTTCTCAAAAATGGCTTTATTACAGACAGCAATACTCCTCAGCAGTGTATGGCAAAGAAATTAATATTCAATTATCTGGCAACAGCTCTGGTGGACATTCCTGCAGTCAGCATGCCTCCCTCAAAACTTGAGAGATCTGTGGCATTGTGTTGTGTGACAAAACTGCACAGTTTAAAATGTCATTTTATTGTGCCCAGCACAAGGTGCACCTGTGTAAGGACCGTGCTGTTTAATTTGCTTCTTGATATTCCACACCTGTCAGGTGGATGGATTATCTTGGCAAATGAGAAATGCTCACTAACAGAGATGTAAACACATTTGTGCACAAAATCTGAGATAAATAAGCTTTTCAGCTCATGAAACATGCGACCAACAAAAAAATGGTGTTTTTATTTGTTTGGCACAGTTCAAAAATATGAATCAGAGTTGAGTAAGAGTGTCAAAAATATTAATGACATATTGAGACATTTGAGATAGTTGATTGATCGTGACTTTGGCCCAGATAGTGTTCTCACATTGTAAGTATCTCAGAAGAACAAAGGCCTAATTGGGGCGAAATCGGTGGTTTCTTGGTCTTTAAAAAAAATCTACTTTGAAACAAAAGTATACACCTCACACACGTATATGGGCTTTATTTTAAAAAATATACCTGTACCATGTCAGATTTGTATTCAATTTTGAGTTTGCATCCCAATATTACACTTTATACACACTACCGTTCAAACGTTTGAGGTCACTTAGAAATGTCCTTGTTTTGAAAGAAAAGCACATTTTTTCATCCATTAAAATAACATACATTTGATCAGAAATACAGTGTAGACATTGTTAATGTTGTAAATTACTATTGTAGCTGGAAACGGCTGATATTTTATGGAATATCTACATAGGCCCATTATCAGCAACCATCACTCCTGTGTTCCAGGAGCTAATCCGAGTTTATCATTTTAAAAGGCTAATTGATCATTAGAAACCCCTTTTGCAATTATGTTAGCACAGCTGAAGACTGTTGTGCTGCTAAAGAAGCAATAAAACTGGCCTTCTTTAGACTAGTTGAGTGTCTGAAGCATCAGCATTTGTGGGTTCGATTACAGGCTCAAAATGGCCATAAACAAATACTTTCTTCTGAAACTCATCAGTCTATTCGAGTTCTGAGAAATGAAGGCTATTCCATGCGAGAAATTGCCAAGAAACTGAAGATCTCGTGCAATGCTGTGTACTACGCCCTTCACAGAACAGGGCAAACTGTCTCTAACCAGAATAGAAAGAGGAGTGGGAGGCCCCGGTGCACAACTGAGCAAGAGGACAAGTATATTAGAGTGTCTAGTTTGAGAAACAGACGCCTCTCAGAAGTCCTCAACTGACAGCGTCATTAAATAGTAGTCTCAACATAAAGGGTGAAGAGGCGACTTCGGGATGCTGGCCTTCTAGGCAGAGTTCCTCTGTCCAGTCTCAACGTAAAGGGTGAAGAGGCGACTCCGGGATGCTGGCCTTCTAGGCAGAGTTCCTCTGTCCAGTCTCAACGTAAAGGGTGAAGAGGCGACTCCGGGATGCTGGCCTTCTAGGCAGAGTTCCTCTGTCCAGTCTCAACGTAAAGGGTGAAGAGGCGACTCCGGAATGCTGGCCTTCTAGGCAGAGTTCCTCTGTCCAGTCTCAACGTAAAGGGTGAAGAGGCGACTCCGGGATGCTGGCCTTCTAGGCAGAGTTCCTCTGTCCAGTCTCAACGTAAAGGGTGAAGAGGCGACTCCGGGATGCTGGCCTTCTAGGCAGAGTTCCTCTGTCCAGTCTCAACGTAAAGGGTGAAGAGGCGACTCCGGGATGCTGGCCTTCTAGGCAGAGTTCCTCTGTCCAGTCTCAACGTAAAGGGTGAAGAGGCGACTCCGGGATGCTGGCCTTCTAGGCAGAGTTCCTCTGTCCAGTCTCAACGTAAAGGGTGAAGAGGCGACTCCGGGATGCTGGCCTTCTAGGCAGAGTTCCTCTGTCCAGTCTCAACGTAAAGGGTGAAGAGGCGACTCCGGGATGCTGGCCTTCTAGGCAGAGTTTCTCTGTCCAGTCTCAACGTAAAGGGTGAAGAGGCGACTCCGGGATGCTGGCCTTCTAGGCAGAGTTCCTCTGTCCAGTGTTTGTGTTCTTTTGCCCATCTTAATCTTTTATTTTTATTGGCCAGTTTGAGATACGGCCTTTTCTTTGAAACTCTGCCTAGAAGGCCACCATCCCAGAATCGCCTCTTCACCCTTTACGTTGAGACTGGACAGAGGAACTCTGCCTAGAAGGCCACCATCCCAGAGTCTCCTCTTCACCCTTTACGTTGAGACTAGTGTTTTGCAAATACTATTTAACGACGCTGTCAGTTGAGGACTTGTGAGGCTTCTGTTTCTCGAATTAGACACTCTAATGTACTTGTCCTCTTGCTCAGTTGTGCACCGGGGCTTCCCACTCCTCTTTCTATTCTGGTTAGAGCCCGACTCAATTTTGAGTCTCATAGCAAAGGGTCTGAATATTTATGTAAATAAGGTATTACTGTTTTTGATTTTGAATAAATGTACAAACATTTCTAAAACCTGTTTTCGCTTTGTCATTATGGGGCATTGTGAGTAGATTGATAATTTAATTTTTAAAATCCATTTTAGAATAAGACTGTAACGTAACAAAATGGGGAAAAAGTCAAGGGGTCTGAATATTTTCCGAAGGCACTGTATGTCTCTAAAATATTGCAAAATGAATGACATGTTTGTTTATACGATATATGTCAGAACATAATCCAGGTTTGCCTGGGGAAATATGATCTTAAATGGTGTTGTTGGTACTATTCCTCTTAACACAGACATACAGTGACTTGCGAAAGTATTCACCCCACTTGGCATGTTTCCTATTTTGTTGCCTTACAACCTGGAATTAAAATGGATTTTTGGGGGGTTTGCATCATTTGATTTACACAACATGCCTACCACTTTGAAGATGCAAAATATTTTTTATTGTGAAACAAACAAGACCACAAAAACAGAAAACTTGAGCATGCATGACTATTCACCCCCCCCCCCCCTGCCTCTGATCTGGTGGACTCACTAAACAGAGAACATCCCTGGTCATCCCTACTGCCTCTGATCTGGAGGACTCACTGAACAGAGAACATCCCTGGTCATCCCTACTGCCTCTGATCTGGAGGACTCACTAAACAGAGAACATCCCTGGTCATCCCTACTGCCTCTGATCTGGTGGACTCACTAAACAGAGAACATCCCTGGTCATCCCTACTGCCTCTGATCTGGAGGACTCACTGAACAGAGAACATCCCTGGTCATCCCTACTGCCTCTGATCTGGAGGACTCACTGAACAGAGAACATCCCTGGTCATCCCTACTGCCTCTGATCTGGAGGACTCACTGAACACAAATGCTTCGTTTGTAAATGCTGTCTGTGTGTTGTAGAGTGCCACTGGCTATCTGTAAAAAATAACAAAATATATATAAAAAATATATAAAAAATAGTGCTGTCTGATTTGCTTATTATAATCCATTTAAAATTATTTACACTTTTTAAGTATATTTTTGCAATTACATTTATTTTTGATACTTAAGTATATTTAAAACCAAATACTTTTAGACTTTTACCCCAGTAGTATTTTTCTGGGTGACTTTCACTTTTATTTGAGTCATTTTCTATGAAGGAATATTTATATTTACTCAAGTATGACAGTTGGGTACTTTTTCCTCCACTGCTTCCTGATTTAACTGAACTTCATTAAGTTCATTAAAAGGGTGCATTTATTTGGGGTTCACAACGGTTCATCTCCACTTCCCCAGAAGGCTTATTCTACTGTGTAGCCTCTGATTAAACCAGGGGGCTCTGTGGGTTTCTATGGCCCACTTCACACGTCCAGATTACATGACAATAATCTCTTGAACACTGGCATGTACCACCTCTTGTCACTCAAGGCTCTTGAACACTGGCATGTACCACCTCTTGTCACTCAAGGCTCTTGAACACTGGCATGTACCACCTCTTGTCACTCAAGGCTCTTGAACACTGGCATGTACCACCTCTTGTCACTCAAGGCTCTTGAACTCTGTCCATGCTGAACCACTTCAAACACAACACATGCAAAGACAATACTTTGGAATTGTTTACAACGATTTTATTCCAATATTCTGTCACGTGCCGTATATCCCCACTCATAGTGACGTTTTTGGGATCAAGTTATAAACTGTAAATTGGCATTAGGTCAAATAGTGTCTGATAACATGACTTAGAGGAAGGTAATGGATCACAAAACATAGATGGATGGCATTTGAATGGTGCAAACCTGAGGACATCCCTGAGCAACCATGCTTGTCAGCTTATGCATACCATCAAATTTCTATTTGGCAGATCACCTGAAGATATTGCAAGAAGGCACTGATGTAGAACTTGAAATAACAGATAACATGATGATAGGAACGCTTTCATTAGCATTAGAGACACTTCTGTCGAGTTTCCATCTAAGATATACCCTGGTGGGGTTTTTTTTCTTCAAAATATGGTATGTCTGCCTGTGGTCCTGTTCCAGCCTGCATCATTTGTCACCCTGGCGGGCCGCTCTGTGAGCCCCTATATGAACTTCCTCGCCCCTATACCCCTCCACCCGTCCCACGGGTTTCATTCAATGGGATGGGTGCACACAGGAGTAAACAAACACAGACATTAGCACACAGAGAAACAGAGAGGTCGGCGACTTTCGCCAGCCGTCTGAGGAGAGGATTAGGTGTCTGAGGAGAGTCTGACAGACTGTGTGACGACGCTCAGATCCATTGATACCCACTGTCTCTCACATCTTCCATCGCACCCAAACACATCAACACAGTCATCCACCATATCAAACCACAGAGGATTTGACCTCCTGACAGATACACCTCAACATAATATAAGACAGCGTTTCCCAAACCCGGTCCTGGGGACCCCAAGGGGTCCACGTTTTGGTAGTTTCCCCCTAGCACTACACAGCTGATTCAAAGCTTGATGATTAGTTCATTATTTGAATCAGTTGTGTAGTGCTAGGGCATCAACCAAAATGTGCACTCCTTCAGGTACAGAGGACCAAGTTCGGAAAATGCTGCTATAAGGTAATTCATTTAAAACCATAGAAAAATGATTACAAGAACCAAATTGCTACGGTCTGAGGATGACTATAGTGATTATATTTATATGGTAACAATCAGGGATGGAAATGAAGCCAACCCGTGGCTAGTACTTTTCAGATCGCGCTAGTAGAAAATGTGTCCAACTAGCCCGGCTGGTTAGTGCCGTTTTGGACCAGGGCTAGTAAAAATTGCAGTCTACTAGCCCTGCTGCCCAGTGCCTAAAATCCTTAAATAATCCAGTGAGTCTGGGTCTTCCAACGCTCAGACACATCTCAGCATCTCACCATTGTCAGCTGTACAAATGATGGTACAAATTATTTTACCGAAAAGGGCCTTTTGAATTATGATCTGATGGCCACAGAACTTACTGTAGTGGAATGAATAAGAGAGGCATAATGTTAATGAGAATATGTGCTATCATTTAGGAGCACGGAGAGAGCAGGTGTATGACAGTTCTGCAGGTGCAGACAGGTGTAGATGCAGGTGCTTAACAGCCAGTGAAGCTTGGATAAACAGGACTGGTATTCCACTCCACTGAGACTGTATGTGTATCTAAGTCAGTGGCATGCAGCACTGATGAAGGAAATATTATGGTTTCCAGACGTGTGGGGAATACATTGGCATCATGTTTTATATGAAGGAAAGCTAGCCTCCCTCCATTACAACTGCCATGGTTTATACAGACGCTGAGTGCAGTGGGGGCTTTGCTTTGTGAAACAGTCTTGAAGTGACACACAACGAGATGAGCTAAAGGATGATGATACATTACATCACATTACATCTCAAACCCGCCGAGCGAGCCTCAGAGCCAGGAAGGGGGAACACAGGGACTAGGGGACACAGGGACTAGGGGTTAAACACAGGGTTAAACCAAACCCCCCCCCCCCCCCCCAAAAAAATATATATACCTGGCAAATATATATATATATTTTTTTTTACACACACACGCACGCACACACACGCACACACACACACACACACACACACACACGTAACCCCCTCACCCACTACTGGGCTCTTAGGTCCAGTAGATAGAGACGGGGGTCGGTGTAGATAAGACCTGTAGATTCCATTGACCTTTCACCTTTTACATTTCTCAGACAAACTGTCAAACTGTAACCTTTTGTCTCTTTCTCTCTCTGAGACAGTGATGGGTATTTGGCGTAAAGGAAACATCAAACAGAGACCATCAGTGGCTGGCGTTTTATTGGTAGCCAGCTTTCTGTGGTCATGTCCGTTGCTGAAACAGAAGATTTTATCAGATCGCAAGTCAAGATTGGACATTTTCGGTGCACTCAGGTGTCAACTGTTGGAGCTGACAGGAGTTTATGAACGCTGAGGGATCTGAGAACAAGCCCCCACAAGCCCCCAGAGATAGTAAGAACAGGTCGCCTCAAGGCTGTTCTGTTGGCACACCGACACCCCTATAACCTGCTTGTACACACACCTACACAGGTGCACAAGAACACAAGTGCACACAACTACAGAAAAAAATGGCTAATTCTAATGCAATTGATTTAGTATTTGACTGAAATATATGTCTGACAGCACAGGAGGCAGTTTAAGAAAACAGTTTAACCAGTTTAGACTGACATTAAAACAAAAGTATAGACCTCACACACATGGTCAAGGGCTTAAAAAAGAAGACACCTGTACCATGTCAGATATAGAGTTGAAATATATTACATTTTGAGTTTGCATCCCAATATTACACTTTATATACATCACAGAAGACGGAAATCGAACAAAACATTTTGACATAGAAACACCAGATTTTCTGCAAAATACAAAAGTGTATTAATTATGAAAAATATTAACATTCCACCCATGAAACCACCACTAAGTCAATTGACTGCAGGAAAGGGCTATGGACTGAATTCAATCCATATCGCAGATGCATCGCACAACATTTCCGTTGTAGCTCGATTGCATTCGTGGAGACTGAATTCACTGTAAACGTTGCCGGCTCAATCAAAATGACCTTTACATTTTGACGCAGATCTCCCGCGATACGGATTGAATCAAGACCTAAGTCGTTTAAAGGATCCCTTCCATTAAACTACACACTCCCCCTGATCCTGTGTCTTTGTGGACAGTGAGAGAGGTGCTATGCCTGCCTGCCCATCACCCTTTATTCATATGGGTACCTGCGGTCTGAGGACATGCCTGCCTTACGCCTGGGGCTGGGAACTATTGCTCAACAGAATGTGATTAAAATCAATAAATCTCCCACTACACCTGCTCCATCGCTCACTGCAGACATCCACACACCTGCCTGATGAACTGACTGCAGGGAGAGAGGGAGAGATGGAGATAAATATATAGAGAGAGACTGAGAGAAATATAGAGAGAGAGTTGGAAAGAGAGAGACGGAGAGAAACAAAGAGAGAGAGACATCGAGAGAGATGGCGAGAGAGAGAAACGGATAGGGGTTTAGAAAGGGGAAAAGAGACTAGATCAATGATATAAAACTTGATCCCCCATCTTGAGCAAAAGGTTTAAAATACACAAGAACAAAGTCATATCAATCAGTAAAAAAACGGTTGTCAGCTAGATGGGGGCGTGTGGAGTCGGGTGGTAAACAGAGAGTTAACATGTTGGTTGATGTCGGGGTGGCCAGCAGTGTGACCTGGGGCAAAGTTGTACTCTCAGTAAGTGAGGAGATTAGGGGAAACGGCACGTGTTATAGGTTATGGCGCGTGCTACGGTGAATTAGGGAGGAGGAGGCAGGCAGCAGGTGCACTGTTGACACAATAAACATACACACGGACAAAGCCAAACTCTAAATTAGTCATCCAGCTCGCAGCACAGGGAGGAGAGGGAGAGGGCCAGGGGAATGACACAGTTGCATTTGTTTCATAAGGCATGCCACAGGAGGAGGTGGCCTTTGGTGCCGCTGCCTGCCTGCCTGCCTGCCTTCCCTCTCTTTGTCTTTCCATCTCAGCTGTTCATCCCTCTGACAGCCCGCTTAGACGTTAAACATGTCAATAAAGCACTGTTCGAGAGAAAAGGACAGAGAGGAACAGGGAGAGGAAATAGGATGAGATGAAGAGCGATAAGAAATGACAGAGAAAGAGAGAGTCAAGCAGCTAGTTCAACATGGCAGCCAACAGTACGCGCGACAGTACAGCCGACAGTACGAGCGACAGTACAGGCGACAGTACGAGTGACAGTACGAGTGACAGTACAGCCGACAGTACGAGCGACAGTACAGCCGACAGTACGAGCGACAGTACAGCCGACAGTACGAGCGACAGTACGAGTGACAGTACAGCCGACAGTACGAGTGACAGTACAGCCGACAGTACGAGTGACAGTACAGCCGACAGTACGAGTGACAGTACAGCCGACAGTACGAGTGACAGTACGAGCGACAGTACAGGCGACAGTACGAGTGACAGTACGTGTGACAGTACAGGCGACAGTACGAGCGACAGTACGAGTGACAGTACAGCCGACAGTACGAGCGACAGTACGAGCGACAGTACGAGCGACAGTACAGCCGACAGTACGAGCGACAGTACAGCCGACAGTACGAGCGACAGTACGAGCCGTGACAGTACAGCCGACAGTACGAGTGACAGTACAGCCGACAGTACGAGCGACAGCACAGCCGACAGTACGAGCGACAGTACGGCGACAGCACAGCCCGACAGACGGCGACAGCACAGCCGACAATCGCGGCGACAGCACAGCCCGACAGTACGGCGACGACAGCACAGCCCGACAGTACAGCCGACAGTCTGCGACAGTACGAGCGACAGTACAGCCGACAGTACAGCCGACAGTACGAGCGACAGTACGGCGACGAGTACGGCGACAGTACGAGCGACAGTACAGCCAGCACAGCCCGACGACAGCGGCGACAGTACAGCGACAGTACGGCGACAGTACAGCCGACAATCTGGCGACAGTACAGCCGACAGTACGAGCGACAGTACAGCCGACAGTACGAGCGACAGTACAGCCGACAGTACGAGCGACAGTACAGCCGACAATGCGGCGACAGTACAGCCGACAGTACGGCGACAGTACAGCCGACAATACGGCGACAGTACAGCCGACAATGCGGCGACAGTACAGCCGACAATGCGGCGACAGTACAACCCGACGAATGCGGCGACAGTACAGCCGACAATGCGGCGACAATCTGGCGACAGTACGAGCGACAATCTGGCGACAGTACAGCGACAATACGGCGACAGTACAGCCCGACAATGCGGCGACAGTACAGCCGACAGTACGGCGACAGTACAGCCAGCGACAATGCGGCGACAGTACAGCCCGACAATGCGGCGACAGTACAGCCCGACAGTACGGCGACAGTACAGCCGACAATGCGGCGACAGTACAGCCGACAATGCGGCGACAGTACAGCCGACAGTACGGCGACAGTACAGCCCGACAATCGGCGACAGTACAGCCCGACGAATGCGGCGACAGTACAGCCGACAATCTGGCGACAGTACGACAGTACAGCCCGACAATACGGCGACAGTACAGCCGACAATCTGGCGACAGTACGAGCCGACAGTACGAGCGACAGTACAGCCGACAGTACGAGCGACAGTACAGCCGACAGTACGAGCGACAGTACAGCCGACAGTACGAGCGACAGTACAGCCGACAGTACGAGCGACAGTACAGCCGACAGTACGAGCGACAGTACAGCCGACAGTGCGACAGTACAGCCGACAATGCGGCGACAGTACAGCCGACAATGCGGCGACAGTACAGCCGACAGTACGGCGACAGTACAGCCGACAGTCGGCGACAGTACAGCCGACAGTACGGCGACAGTACGAGCGACAGTACAGCGACAGTACAGCCGACAGTACAGCGACGACAACGGCGACAGTACGGCGACAGCACGACAATCCGACAGTACAGCCGACAGTACAGCCGACAGTACAGCCGACAGTACAGCCGACAGTACAGCCGACAGTACAGCCGACAGTACAGCCGACAGTACAGCCGACAGTACAGCCGACAGTACAGCCGACAGTACAGCCGACAGTACGAGCGACAGTACGAGCGACAGTACGAGCGACAGTACAGCCGACAGTACAGCCGACAGTACGAGCGACAGTACAGCCGACAGTACAGCCGACAGTACAGCCGACAGTACGAGCGACAGTACGAGCGACAGTACAGCCGACAGTACAGCCGACAGTACGAGCGACAGCACAGCCGACAGTACGAGCGACAGCACAGCCGACAGCACGAGCGACAGCACAGCCGACAGTACGAGCGACAGTACGAGCGACAGTACAGCCGACAGTACAGCCGACAGTACGAGCGACAGTACAGGCGACAGTACAGGCGACAGTACGAGCGACAGTACGAGTGACAGTACGAGCGATTGCCGACCGACTGATCTACAAAGAACATTGCATCATAAACAACGAATCATCATTATTTGTTGATCAGTCAGTCAGAATTTACCCATTAACTGTAGACCTACAGGTACATTGTGTCCCTACTTTGGGTTCATCTGTCTTGTTTTGGATAACAACATCCTAATCCCCATCACAGTCACAACCAGACAGGACCCTGGTCGTGACCCCACTCCCTGCGGGTGTCTCAGTAGGAGTTGGGATATGGTAACCCTGGTCGTGACCCCACTCCCTGCGGGTGTCTCAGTGGGAGTTGGGATATGGTAACCCTGGCCGTGACCCCAGTCCCTGCGGGTGTCTCAGTGGGAGTTGGGATATGGTAACCCTGGTCGTGACCCCACTCCCTGCGGGTGTCTCAGTGGGAGTTGGGATATGGTAACCCTGGCCGTGACCCCAGTCCCTGCGGGTGTCTCAGTGGGAGTTGGGATATGGTAACCCTGGTCGTGACCCCACTCCCTGCGGGTGTCTCAGTGGGAGTTGGGATATGGTAACCCTGGTCGTGACCCCACTCCCTGCGGGTGTCTCAGTGGGAGTTGGGATATGGTAACCCTGGTCGTGACCCCACTCCCTGCGGGTGTCTCAGTGGGAGTTGGGATATGGTAACCCTGGCCGTGACCCCAGTCCCTGCGGGTGTCTCAGTGGGAGTTGGGATATGGTAACCCTGGCCGTGACCCCAGTCCCTGCGGGTGTCTCAGTGGGAGTTGGGATATGGTAACCCTGGTCGTGATCCCACTCCCTGCGGGTGTCTCAGTGGGAGTTGGGATATGGTAACCCTGGTCGTGACCCCACTCCCTGCGGGTGTCTCAGTGGGAGTTGGGATATGGTAACCCTGGCCGTGACCCCAGTCCCTGCGGGTGTCTCAGTGGGAGTTGGGATATGGTAACCCTGGCCGTGACCCCAGTCCCTGCGGGTGTCTCAGTGGGAGTTGGGATATGGTAACCTGGTCGTGATCCCACTCCCAGCGGGTGTCTCAGTGGGAGTTGGGATATGGTAACCCTGGTCGTGACCCCACTCCCTGCGGGTGTCTCAGTGGGAGTTGGGATATGGTAACCCTGGCCGTGACCCCAGTCCCTGCGGGTGTCTCAGTGGGAGTTGGGATATGGTAACCCTGGCCGTGACCCCAGTCCCTGCGGGTGTCTCAGTGGGAGTTGGGATATGGTAACCCTCCCTGCGGGTGTCTCAGTGGGAGTTGGGATATGGTAACCCCCCACTCCCTGCGGGTGTCTCAGTGGGAGTTGGGATATGGTAACCCTGGTCGTGACCCCAGTCCCTGCGGGTGTCTCAGTGGGAGTTGGGATATGGTAACCCTGGTCGTGACCCCACTCCCTGCGGGTGTCTCAGTGGGAGTTGGGATATGGTAACCCTGGTCGTGACCCCACTCCCTGCGGGTGTCTCAGTGGGAGTTGGGATATGGTAACCCTGGTCGTGACCCCACTCCCTGCGGGTGTCTCAGTGGGAGTTGGGATATGGTAACCCTGGCCGTGACCCCAGTCCCTGCGGGTGTCTCAGTGGGAGTTGGGATATGGTAAACCTGGCCGTGACCCCAGTCCCTGCGGGTGTCTCAGTGGGAGTTGGGATATGGTAACCCTGGCCGTGACCCCACTCCCTGCGGGTGTCTCAGTGGGAGTTGGGATATGGTAACCCTGGCCGTGACCCCAGTCCCTGCGGGTGTCTCAGTGGGAGTTGGGATATGGTAACCCTGGTCGTGACCCCAGTCCCTGCGGGTGTCTCAGTGGGAGTTGGGATATGGTAACCCTGGTCGTGACCCCAGTCCCTGCGGGTGTCTCAGTGGGAGTTGGGATATGGTAACCCTGGTCGTGACCCCAGTCCCTGCGGGTGTCTCAGTGGGAGTTGGGATATGGTAACCCTGGCCGTGACCCCAGTCCCTGCGGGTGTCTCAGTGGGAGTTGGGATATGGTAACCCTGGTCGTGACCCCAGTCCCTGCGGGTGTCTCAGTGGGAGTTGGGATATGCAGAAACACATTTCCATTGGACACTTGTACAAGTGTGTAACAGGACAAATGTAAGCATGCATTTTACCGCCATATCATACTGTGCTATGATTGGTTAAGACCACCCAAATGGTTAGGTGATCGGCAGTTTGATCCTGGTTGGCGATACCTGAACATGCCAGTTATAGCTAATAAAGAGCTACGTTAAGAAAAATCCTGTAGTACTGCATTTTATTATTTTGTACAAAGTGTGCAAAACAAGACAACGGTCATGTCAATAACTCTGAGTCTTTGTCCAACCAACTACGGTTGTAACGTGCCAGAGGTTCAGCTAGGCTGGTCATGACTGGGAAGGGAGGGCTATGAGGGATGTGTGGAGGACGGATGGGACAAACGGACAAATATGAAAAAAAAATGTCTGGATTTCTTAACACACACACACACAGAATGAAGGTCATTCTGAAGAAGACAGGTTGTATCAGAGAGCAGCCCTCATGCCAAACCTGAGGGTCCAACTCCATCCACCCACCATGCTGTTTACTAAAACAGAGCTGACCTATGAGGCTTGTTTGGTAAACAGAGGGAGCAGCACACAGTTCTGTTCCTGTCTCCCTGCTCCGGAACACAGGCCACCCGTGCCACCATCCTTCTCCTCCTTCTCTGCCCCCGAGGCGTGCTGTTGTGGAAACAGGGCCCCCAGCAGCCAGCCACGTGTCACACAGGGAAGGACATCCACACGTCCTTGGTTTGTTGTTACCTCCATCGCTCCAACTGCACAACATTGTTCTGTTCTCTAACTACTCTCTATCCAATAGAAAATTAAACAATCTGCAGTAAGTTCTCTTCTAGTCTCTTAAAGAATACTGTCAACAATGTTTCTAAAAAAAAAATGTAAATAAAAAATTAAATGTTTTCTAAAAACCAAATGACCCCTCCAAAACTACAGAGATGTTTCAGGCACCAAGGTGAGAGTATATTTATCTTTAAATAAATAATAACACAGATAGAAATCTTGACTACTACTATTATTAGAGGACGTTAAATCATTTACAATGGTAAAATATCTCATTAATGGTAAATATCTAATCAACTCCCTATCATTGAAGCCGTTTGTTCAGACACTTGCCTATTTCGGTCATCTCAAATAAATACCTTGGTCACAAATCAAATCTATATGAATTCAAAGTAATATCCGTAGATATCCACCAGACTGGGGAAGAGAGGATCCAAAAATGGTCAGGATTATCTCCATCCTTGTAGGTAGACATCGAGGTTACTAATTCCAGGAAATATATCTGGAAAGTAGATTATCTTCTGTTAAAGTTCCTTCTTGGATGTTCCCCTGTTAAAACCATTGTGCTCTGATGGACTGAGACATGGCTCTTCTGCTTTTGTAGGATTTTGGGGAAAATAGAGCTAAACACAACAAACACAGTATTGGTGGCTTTTTTGGGGGGGAGAAATATTTGAAATGTCAACACAGGAAAAAACAGCAACATAAATGTTGGCCTGGTGGGGACTGAGGGGAGAGAGGGGTTCACAGACTGTTTCAACAGCCAACACGCCAGGTGTTTCCTCACCAAATAAAGAGCAGCACTACCCTGATTATCATTTTTTTTAATCCCCGCATCATTGGGAAAGGGCTCGTAAGTAAGTATTTCAGGTAGTCTACACCTTTTGTTTTCGGCGCATGTGACCAATAAAATGTCATTTGATTCACCCTATTCAGTGCACGAAGAATGGTGGGGTAAATGTGTGAGGGAAAGTGGCCATAATATGTTGTGAAATGTTCTGTTGAAGGTCAGATTCCAAGCAAAAAAACCAGACTGTCTAATAATGGGTTTTAAAATAAAGCCGGAATAACAGCAGGTGAAAGTCTTGACTCAATGCCTAGAGGCTACCAACAGGACAACGCTCACACCTAGTGGAGGGATATTTCTACATCAGGGAATGGCAACTTTGATAGGGGTGGGGGCCACAACTCATTATGAGGGGCCGCAGTGGCTCACGGGTCTGTGTACCCACATATGCAGTGAGCCGGACCTAGCCTAAGTTACATTTTTTTGGGAGGCGCCCGTACCTTGCAAGCAAAAGATTTTTAGCAGCCCCCCTCTTGACAGCGGAGAGAATAAATTGAAGTTAAGGGAGTTAATTTGCTGCATTCCTACCCATTTTGCCATGGGGCGGAGATAAGATTTTGCAATTGTATAACTCATTTCAAACAATCATACAAATTTTCCCATGGGGCAGAGAGAAAAACTAGTTTTTGTTGTTGTTGCAGTTAATATCTCTGAGTGAGAGTGACTAACAAAATCAATGGGGGCCCTGTGGTCTATAATTTGACCATGATTACAAGTTTAGCTGGCAAAACTTTTTTTTTTGCTGACATTTTTATTTGACCTTTATTCAACTAGGCAAGTCAGTTAAGAACAAAGTCTTATTTTCAATGACGGCCTAGGAACAGTGGGTTAACTGCCTGTTCAGGGGCAGAACGACAGATTTGTACCTTGTCAGTTCAGGGATTTGAACTTGCAACCTTCCAGTTACTAGTCCAACGCTCTAACCACTAGGCTACCCTGCCCCCTCTACACTCTAACCACTAGGCTACCCTGCCGCCGTGCTAATTGAGTGACTGTCAGTGAGTGAAGGAACAGAAACGCTGCAAGTTTCATCTTGTGCTCTTTTAACTTTAAACATTAGGTTGAGCCCCCTAATGTTGAGATGGGGGGAGTTGATTTATCTGCAGGCCCACATAAGAGGGTGCACCAGTTGCCCATCCCTGGTCTACATTAAAACGTGACACTACTGACACCTTGTGGTTGTTAGTAAAATCAAATCCTATTGGTCACATACATATGCTTTAGCAGATGTTATTGCAAGTGTCGCGAAATGCTACTCAGTTTCATAGGATAATTTTAGCCAAAACCTGCTACAAGAGCAAGTGCTTTACACATACAAAAAAAATATATTCAGCTCAACTTGTTCTTTCAGTGCAACCGATAGCAGGTGTGTCATTTAAGAAATGACAGTCTGTAAAATGCATCAAAAGTGTATCTGTGAAAAGGTGAACGCCTGCTCAGTTTGCTGCTACCAAACATGGCCTGCTAAGTTAATGTTTCCACCATAATGTTCACATACGTAATAATGATCTCCAATGCCCACCTGGGCTTTTACAAAACAAACGATAAGGACGTCCATTTTGTGTCACCATCAGTGCCATCATGATGTAAATTTATCCCCCCTCTCCTAATGTAAAGAAGCAAATGTGTTGAGATGTACCAAAAAAAACAGGTGCATTTATTGCATCAATACAGCCTCGTATCACCTGGCAACACACCTTCCACAAAGCAACAGAGTATGAAGAACCTATGCAAAAGGGGAATGTCAATATGCCTGTGACAAAATATATATATTTTTTAATTGTACCTTTAAACTAGGCAAGTCAGTTAAGAACAAATTCTTATTTTCAATGACGGCCTAGGAACAGTGGGTTAACTGCCTTTTTCAGGGGCAGAACGACAGATTTGTACCTTGTCAGCTCGGGGATTTGATCTTGCAACCTTTCGGTTACTAGTCCAACGCTCTAACCACTAGACTACCTTCCGCCACATAAGTGATACATTCGTTTACAACTGCAATGATCAAACCCATCAGAGTGAGATTGCAAAAAATGATGTAATGTTTAACTGCTCAGGAGTCCCTCAATTAGAACCAGCTGTTCACGCCAACACGTTAAGCACATGTTACCTAACCCGAGTCCCGACCATGCAAACACAACAAGGCTCAACTCAAAATCAGCGTGCACATTTATTATTCATACCAAAATGTATGTTATATAGCAGTGCAACCGATAGTTATGAAAGCACATAATACAATGTAAAAACTGAATGTACTTGGTAGACATATTCATATCTGGCTGTAGACAACGCATGGATGCCACCAAAACTAGGAAAATAAAGTCCAGTTTCAAGTCAGCACCTATTTAAAATACCAAAGGATGCTGTCAACCTTCATAGGCCCTGTTTACATTTAATAACCAAAACAAACAAATATGACATTTGGGGGGGGGGGGGGGGTAACTGCTGGGGTATCGACGTATACTGAGACAAATACCACACCACTCTGCAGCTTGGCTCTAGTTACAGTCAGTTCATTTCACCCCCCCCAATTGATTCTGCCTACAGCCAGACATTCTCAGATACAATTTGAGTCTGATAGCCAGAGAACAGGTTCAGAGGGGTTTGGGCAGGGCAGAGACCTCCTCGAAACACTCATCATAGGCCTCCTTATAGTCCTCGTGAGATTTGATCATGATGACGCAGGTGGGCCGCTTTGAGCCTGCAGACGAACCAAGGTCCTGAGGAGATAGACATGGCAGGGTTTCTTTAAAAGGTATTCGTCTCATTGATTTCATGGGAGAACCTCAATTGCATACTCGTCACATCCTTCGCAAAACTAATTGAAAAGGAAAGCCAGAGGTTTGTCATATTGTACATTCCTCTTTGTATTTTTAGTACAGTACACATGATCAATTTCAGCTCCAAGATTGTGGCGATATGAAAAGCTTAATTGTGATGTTAGGTGCTTTGAACCATGTAGCGCTCTGTAGTTTCATAACTCTGTGGACAATGAGGTGATATACGAATTCCGACATTTCTATGCACTTCCGCAGTTAGGCCTTTTGGTTTGGAGAACTCACCACTTTTGAGGGAATATAGGCATATGGCAGACTCCTGTCCTCACACATGACGGGTAGATGGCAGTAAACATCGATTGGAAGAGTATCTCCAGCCAACACCACAATCCTGCAAAATATATATAATTGTGTATAGATAGAGAAGCATGCGTATGATCTGAACCATTTGCAGAACGTTAGCAAAATATTAAAACAGTACAGGCTAAATGAATTAACTAGTTAACAAACTTACCCAATTTCTCCTTTGTTAATGAACTTCTGAACTTCTTTCACTCCACGGCGAATTTGTTTGAGCTTAGATGCTGAAAAGGACAGAGTTGCATGTAAAAAAAGACGGAAAGTTAGCTGAAGTAGCTAACACCACTCAGCTCACTTGCCAACTACTAACGTTGGCAAATGTCCTAGCTAACTAACAGTTCACCAAGCTAATATTAGCAGGCTGACTAACGTTACCTTGCTGGATACTATTTGAAAATGTCGACCATATTCTTGGCATTTATTTGTCAATATGAAAATATAATGTATAGTTTACCTTTTTTGACGCATTTGTAGAGCTTCTTGCTTAGCTTCTTAGTGGCCAGTGGATTAGCAATTGGGTTGATGTTTGCAATCAACTCTTGATACGACTTCTCTGTCCCTACAGTCTCCGTCGTTCCAGCCTCCTCCTCCTTAGTGCCTTTTTCCTTCTTTACCTTAGTCATGTTTCTGAGAGATAACGCAGAAGTTACTTAGCGTTTTAGTTAGTTTGCAGCGTGCTACGTTGCAAGTGGGGGGAAAAAGCTACACACGTGTTACCAGTGCAGAAAAACGTAGTACTTCCGGGTCAAGTATTTTTGCAATCCTTCAGAATAAGGATCCCAGTGCACCGCTGTGAGGCAGGCAAGAATAATTTTGTAATTCCGGGTCAAGTATTTTTGCAATCCTTCAGAATAAGAGTTCCATTTGGTTTATCTTTAAAATTAATAATTAGCGTGAGAATGACGGAAAGTTTGCACAATTATCGATATATTGTATACTAGCTATTATACAAATCATAATTTGATAATATGTGACATATTATGTGATTGTTTTATTTGAAATGTGTTCAAGCCTAAATGGTCAACAATATTTTTGGTGTGTGTGTACTCATCATTTACTGCACTGTACACCATTTTCTGTACTTTGTGTTGAATGTAAAAGGGGGGGTCCATTTTACTCTGGAGCCCCTATAGTTTCCAAATCCACAGAGTTTACAGAGTTTACTCTGGAGGCCCAAAAGGCACAAATGTAAATTTGTTCCACCTGAGCGAGTCTGACCACAAGTCAGAGACCACTATGATGACACACCAACTGGATTTGATGAATCGCGGGAAAAGAGCAGGAATATTTTTTGGGAAAAGCTACAATCCAAGCTATGTCTTCCAATGGTGCGACTGCTGTCAGCATCCAAAGATTATCCAATTTGAATAAACGCTTGGAGGTAAGGATGACAGCAGTGGTGTGATCTACGGCGATACGGATATCACTTATTATTAATATATACATAGCGTATTGATGTGAATCACACTGCTGCTCTCTCATTTAGCTCTCATCTAAATGTGTATTTGAATCCAATAATGGTTGAATTCAAGAAGTTTAAGCTGCCTATCAATCATTGTTTTTGAAACCAGCGGACAGTTTGCTCAATCTAATTCATGCTAATAAAAAAAAATCCATAGGCCTGATGGACACATGCTCAAGTTTGCACACTTTTGATAGACTTAAAGGGACAATCTGTAATTGTTACATCCATTTTTGGACTTATAAATTATATATAATGAATATATATCGATCTATCTATGTACAGTTCCAGTCAAAAGTTTGGACACACCTACTCAATCAAGGGTTTTTCTTTATTTAAATAAATAAATAATCTACATTGTAGAATAATAGTGAAGACATCAAAACTATGAAATAACACATATGGTATCATGTAGTAACCAAAAAGTGTTAAACAAATCAAAATATATTTGAGATCCTTCAGAGTAGCCACCCTTTGCCTTGATGACAGCTTTGCACACTCTTGGAATTCTCTCAACCATCTTTTTTTATTTTACCTTTATTTAACTAGGAAAGTCAGTTAATTAAGAACAAATTCTTATTTTCAATGACAGCCTAGGAACAGTGGGTTAACTGCCTGTTCAGGGGCAGAACGACAGATTTGCACCTTGTCAGCTCAGGGATTTGAACTTGCAACCTTCATGGTCACTAGTCCAACGCTCTAACCACTAGGCTACCATGCCGCTTCATGAGGTAGTCACCTGGAATGCATTTCAATTAACAGGTGTGCCTTCTTAAAAGTTCATTTGTGGAATTTCTTTCTTTCTCAATGTGTTTGAGCCAATCAGTTGTGTTGTGACAAGGTATGGGTGGTATACAGAAGATAGCCCTATTTGGTAAAAGACCAAGTCCATATTATGGAAAGGACAGCTCAAATAAGCAAAGAGAAATGATGAAGTTTCTTCAAGTGCAGTTGCAAAAACCATCAAGCGCTATGCTGAAACTAGCTCTCATGAGGACCGCCACAGAAAAGGAAGACCCAGAGTTACCTCTGCTGCAGAGGATACATTCATTAGAGTTACCAGCCTCAGGAATTGCAGCCCAAATAAATGCTTCACAGAGTTCAAGTAACAGACACATCTCAACATCATTTATTCAGAGGAGACTGCGTCAATCAGGCCTTCATGGTCGAATTGCTGCAAAGAAACCACTACTAAAGGACACCAAAAAGAAGAAGAAGAAAGAAATGAGACATTATGAAATGGACATTAGAAATGGACATTAGACCGGTGGAAATCTGTCCTTTGGTCTGATGAGTCCAAAATTGAGACTTTTGGTTCCAACCGCTGTGTCTTTGTGAGATGCAGAGTAGGAACGGATGATCTCTGCATATGTGGTTCCAACCGTGAAGCATGGAGGAAGAGGTGTAATGGTGTGGGGGCTTTGCTTGTGACACTGTCTGATTTATTTAGAATTCAAGGCACACTTAACCACCATGGCTACCACAGCATTCTACAGCGATATGCCATCCCATCTGGTTTGTGCTAAGTGGGACTATCATTTGTTTTTTAACAGGACAATGACCCAAAACACACCTCCATGCTGTGTAAGGGCTATTTGACCAAGAAGGAGAGTGATTGAGTGCTGCATCAGATGACCTGGCCTCCACAACCCAATTGAGATGGTTTGGGATGAGTTGGATCGCAGAGTGAAGGAAAAGCAGCCAACAAATTCTCAACAAATGTGGGAACACCTTCAAGACTGTTGGAAAAGCATTCCTCATGAAGCTGGTTGAGAGAATGCCAATAGTGTGCAAAGCTGTCATCAAGGCAAATGATGGCTACTTTGAATAATCTTAAATATATTTTGATTTGTTGAACACTTTTTTGGTTACTACATGATTCCATATGTGTTATTTCATTGGTTTAATGTCATCACTATTACTCTACAATGTAGAAAATAGTAAAAATAAAGAAAAACCCTGGAATGAATCAGTGTGTCCAAACTTGTCTGGTACTGTATATCATTTTTCACATGTAAATAGCACTTTTCAGTAGTGCTGAAAGCATGCCATTCCATGAGCGCAGCATTTATTTTTGAACTCGAATCAATGAGCCCAATCAGTCCTCCATGACAACAAAATCATAAACAAGAGAGTAGGGCTGGCTAATAAGTCCTATTCTTGAAGATCAAGGGGTATAACATTTATTGGAATGACTGGAATTCTGATAGACTTTGGTTTTAAATGTAAAGATATAATTTAATCATATTATTGTATGTAGTAGAAAGTGATGGGTTAGAAGAAGCCTACATATATGGCCAGCTATGTAAACGTTAACATTGATTTATCCTGCAAATAGATGTTATTCAATTGATAACATACTGTACCTTTTTGTCTTCTTCAAATGCCTGTCAATGGGAAAGTAATCTAAAAGTAACGGAATGTAATCAGATTAGGTTACTGAGTTTGGGTAATCCAAAAGTTACGTTACTGATTACAATTGTCTACAGGTAACTAGTAACTAACAGATTACTTTTATAAAGTAACCTACCCTACCCTGTTCAGGTCTATAGCTTAATTACAAAACAATAAATTAACTATTTTAGCTTACTCTTTGCTTCCAGTGTGAAACAAAATGCCATTGTATACCAGACCTGCAGTCTTGGCTTGCCCCGTAATGGAGGTGACACATTCCGACTATAAGCAGGTGATTAGGTGAGAAGCTAACTGCTTAAAATAAACAATGGAAACAACGTGATCAGTAGATGGAGTGTTGACTGACTGGCATACCTGTAGATGACCCACACTATCCTAATGATGAGAAGACTGCAGACTTCACACATTTATATCAGACAGCCTTACGTGTGTGTCATCATCCTTACGATTACCTCATCTCTGTACCCCACACATCCAATTATCTGTAAGGTCCCTCAGTCGAGTAGTGAATTTCAACCACAGAATTTAACCACAAAGACCATGGCGGTTTTCCAATGCCTCGCAAAGGGCACCTATTGGTAGATGGGTAATATGAAGAAAAAAAGCAGACATTGAATATGCCTTTGAGCATGGTGAAGTTATAAATTATGTTTGGATGGTGTATCAATACACCCAGTCATTACAAAGATACAGGCGTCCTTCCTAACTCAGTTGCCAGAGAGGAAGGAAACCGCTCAAGGGATTTGACCATGAAGCCAATGGTGACTTTAAAACAGTTACAGAGTTTAATGGCTGTGATAGGAGAAAACAGAGTATGGATCAACAACATTGTAGTTACTCCACAATACTAAAAGAAATGTCCGAGCGAAAAGAATGAAGCCTCTACAGAATACACATTTTCCAAAACATGCATCCTGTTTGCAATAAGGTACTAAAGTAAAACTGCATAGAAATTGGCAAAGAAATTAACTTTTTGTCCTGAATACAACGCATTCTGTTTGGGGCAAATCCAACACAGAGTACCACTCGTCATATTTTCAAGCATGGTGGTGGCTGCATCATGTTATGGATATGCTCATCATCGGCAAGGACTAAGGAGTTTTTTTTCTGGGATAAAAATAAACGGAATAGAGATATGCACAGGCAACATCCTAGAGGGAAAACCTGGTTCAGTCTGCTTTCAAAAGGGAGACAAATGCACCTTTCAGCAGGACAATAACCTAAAACACAAGACCAAATCTACACTGGAGTTGCTTACCAAGATGAGATTTCCTGAGTGGCCTAGTTACAGTTTTGACCTAAAATCGGCTTGAAGAACTATGGCAAGACATTAAAATGGCTGTCTAGCAATGATCAACAACCAGCTTGACAGAGCTTGAAAAAGAATAATGGGCAAATGTTATACAATCCAGGTGTGCAACACTTAGAGACTTACTCCAAAAGAAACACAACTCTAACCTCAGCCAAAGGTGATTCTTAACACCTATTTTCCGGCACTGAGCAGATTTCAGGTCTTGCTGAGCACAAACTTGAACTACATTCTGTGGAACTTCCGGCGCGCATGTTTACTGTGAACACGGAGGCTGTATCCCCTTTATGTTACAGTTTTAACAGTGGCCAAGTAGGCTGCTGTGGCTATTTGATCAGAATGTAGACCTACCGTCAAAAACAATGGAGAAAAATGCGTCCCATGAAATCCTGACATGGATGTTAAATGTTAACATGGAAATAGCTGTTCTGTCATTCAGTCTACAGTAGCAGCAAATGTGTGGTGTTCAATGTAGGCCTACATTCCATGAGACTTTTGAAAGAAAAAACTTAACATGCAAGGCTTGACATTTAGTGGTTTATCCACCTGTACATTAGACAATGTGACTGAAAATGTTGTGTTTGATGCAAGAAACCACTTTACAAAATAAAATTGCACTATCATTCCCATAGCATTATTGGCTACTTAGCTTATTCAAGACAGTGTCAAAGTACAACACTGCCTGCCCCCTTTACGACATAATAAAAGCTCTTCACCGGACTTCAAAGATGGCTAGAAATGCACAGGCTTTGTGCTCTTGTAGGAAGCAACCACCCCCCCATTGTTAACTAGACATTAGCTATAACTAGGTTAATAACTCACTAACTAGCAAAGAATATGAACAAAAAATGCACACTTGGGAACATGCAGCTCTCGCTTTGACGTGCTATCAACACAGCAGTTCAAAAGTGAATGGCAATTTGCATATAGGCCTACTGCAGCTCTGATTGGCTATGGCTCGCTGGTCTGTGTAGAGTAGGTGGATGAGTCATGTCTGTCAATCCAATAGAATCCTACTCCAATGCTGCTCTGCCTACAAGAAAATCTTTGGCAGTTAGTTTTGCATACGAAGTCTTGCATAGTTCATTTTCTTTCAGTATGTTACATTGAAAGTGGCTATTATTGCGTTGACTCAAGCACAATTCCAACAGTAGAGTGAAATGTTGATAGTGTTAAGTAAAGAAGTGGAAAACTCTAGAAAGTTAAGTGGAGTTCAATCTTGTGCGTCTCTGCTCGGGCTGATATTTCCTCTCCATTAGAGGGAGCATTGCTCAGAGGCTTGAATACCTTTCTGAATCAAGATATAGTACATTTTATATATATATATATATATTTTTTTTAAATACAAAATAAAAAATCTTGCACTTTGACTTTCAATTAAATCCATTTTAATCCTAAATTTGTAATAAAATGTTGAAAAAGTCAAGGGGGGTGTATACATCGGGAAGGCACTGTACATCAAATCAAGTGTAGTACATAAGATCATGCGCATCAATCAAAGTACAATTTAAATTAAAAAGGACAGATAAACATTTTTTAAAAGTGGAGAGAGGGGTTGGGTAGATGATATGAACCCACCTAACTGAAACCATTTCATTGTTGCATCATAAAAATATACAGTGCTCTTTGGGTAATGCTAAACAAAACACAATGTCCAAATAAATACATAAATCGCAACATTTTCAAAGCAAAAGTTGCAACCTTCATATAAAGATACAGGTAAACGGCACATTCTACGCAACCATCCCAACCTGTAAGATCACAGATTCTCTCTAACATCAAGATCTTCATTCTTACTTGCTCACGTGCCTGAAACAAGCACAATGGTGGAGGGCAGGATGAACAATGCAACTTCTCCAAATGTACACAACTTCCACATGACGAAGTAAACTAAAGGTGTTCATCAACCAGATCTTATGAGGTATAACAATATCCTTGAGTATCTACACATACATGTGAATGTCAGTAAATAGCAAAACACATTCATATAACATTCATATAACTAATAATAACAATAATAGATTTGCTTTATATAGCTAGTGTTTCTAATACAGAAGCTTTACATTTTTAAAATTTTAAAAACAGGCAGCTGGCAGTTCATTGGAGATGTTCTTCCACAGATAGATAATGATCCCGTTCAATAAAGGAGTAGCTTGAGTGGTGGTGGCGTCGATGGTACAGCCAGGGAGGGAGAAACATCAGACAGGCCAGGAGCTTTTCATGAGGCACTTCTGTCTTTGAAGTTCAAAGCTACGGCTCTGTATAGGCTGGGACATCCACCACCGAAAGTGTAACACCCACCTGGGTCATCCTTTGGCAGCTATAAGAGCCTTAGAGATCACCACACCTCGGCAGTTATCCTATGAGGCGATCCTCTGTCATCCCCTAACAGCATAGTCCCCATCCTTCCAGAAACAGGGGAAGGTGGATCAAACATCCGGTACATCATTCAAATTTAGAATTACCAGCTAGCTAGACAAGCTAAGTAAAGACTTGCCATCGTCAGTCCTACAAAAAAAAATATTGTAGCTCAACAGGTTATCAAATGCCCGAAAAATAAAAATGTAATTGAACACAAGAAAATACCAATAGAAAATAACAAAGATAGGCACAGTCTCAAAGTTAAAGAACTTCTAGAACAACGTGACAGTGACCCTATTTTCAGATCAAGTCAAAATGAAAGAAAATACAGGAAAAATTATAATACACAAATTCATACAGTACCAGTCAAAAGTTTGGACACAACTACTCATTCAAGGGTTTTTCTTTATTTTTTTTTACTATTTTCTACATTGTAGAATATTAGCGGAGACATCAAAAATATGAAATAACACATATGGAATCATGTAGTAACCCCCAAAAAAAAAAGTGTTAAACAAATCAAAATATATTTTATATCTGAGATACTTAAAAGTAGCCACCCTTTGCCTTGATGACAGCTTTGCACACTCTTGGCATTCTCTCAACCAGCTTCATAAGGTAGTCACCTGGAATTCATTTCAATTAACAGGTGTGCCTTGTTGAAAGTTAATTTGTGGAATTACTTTCCTTCTTAATGCGTTTGAGCCAATCAGCTGTGTTGTGACAAAATATAGCCCTATTTGGTAAAATAAGTCAATATTACGGCAAGAACAGCTCAAATAAGCAAAGAGAAATGATAGGCCATCATTACTTTAAGACATGAAGGTCAGTTAATCCGGAACATTTCACAAACGTTGAAAGTTTATTCAAGTGCAGTCACAAAAACCATCAAGTGCTATGATGAAACTGGCTCTCATGAGGACCGCCACAGGAAAGGATGACCTAGAGTTACCTCTGCTGCAGAGGATACGTTTCTTAGAGTTACCAGCCTCAGAAATAGCTTCACAGAGTTCAAGTAATAGTCACATCTAAACATCAACTGTTCAGAGGAGACTGAGTGAATTAGGCCTTCACGGTTGAATTGCTGCAAAGAAAGCACTACTAAAAGGACACCAATAAGAAGGGGAGACTTGCTTGGGTCAAGAAACACAAGCAATTAGACCGGTGGAAATCTGTCCTTTGGTCTGATGAATCCAAATTAGATATTTTAGTTCCAACCACCGTGTCTTTGTGAGACGCAGAGTAGGTGAACAGATGATCTCTGCATGTGTGGTTCCCACCATGAAGCATGGAGGAGGAGGTGTGATGTGTGGGGGTGCTTTGCTGGTGACACTGATTTATTTATAATTCAAGGCACACTTAACCAGCATGACTACCACAGCATTCTGCAGCGATACGCCAACCCATCTGGTTTGCGCATAGAGGGACCATAATTTGTTATGGACAATGACCCAATACACCTTAAGGCTGTGTAAGGGCTATTTGACTAAGGAGAGTGATGGAGTGCTACATCAGATGACCTGGCCTCCACAATCACCCAATCTGAACCCAATTGAGATGGTTTTGGATGTGTTGGACCACAGAGTGAAGGAAAAGCAGCCAACAAGTGCTCAGCATATGTGGGAACTCCTTCAAGCTTGTTGGAAAAGCATTCTAGAGCTCTTTGAGAGAATGCCAAGAGTGTGCAAAGCTGTCAAAGAAAAGGGGTGGCTACTTTGAAGAATCTCAAATATAAAATATATTTTGATTTGTTTAACACTCTTTTTGGTTACCACATGATTCCATGTGTTATTTCATAGTTTTGATGTCTTCACTATTATTCTACAATGTAGAAAATAGTACAAATAAAAACCGTGGAATGAGTAGGTGTCCAAACTTGTTACAGGTACTGTATGTACATAATTAATCTAGACAAAGTGACAACATTGAAACAACCCACATGAAAAACATTTACGTAACTGAAAGGATTGATGCACATCTGGATCTGTCAGGTGCAGACGACCGTGAAGTACTACAGAGAGGTCAGAGACGAGCACAAGCCTTAGTCCTGCTCCTGTGTCATCACAGCAATGCCCACCTGGGCATGTCGGATGGTGCGTCCATGGAGCTTGTACCCATCATGCTTCACCACAGCAACGGTGCCAGGCTCCCATCCCTCAGCAGGAGTGTGGCACACTATCTCGTGCTGGTAAGGGTCGTATTTAGCCCCAACAGGGCTCATCTTCATAAGGCCGTGCTTTGTAAAGACCCCCTGCAGTCTGTCCTTGATCTGGGCAAGTCTCTGGTCCTCCTCCACCTGCAGGTTTCCTGTCGTCTGCTTCAGCAGGTCAGCTACCTCCACCAGGTCACGGCAGAAACTCTGGATCCCTGTAGGAGTGGAGCGGTAGGGAAGAGGGATTACAACTGCACAAAGTAGAAGGACCAAACTCGGAATGGGTCGAAGATGTCAGGGTAGGAGGAGAAAAAACAACATCTCACCAAACAGCTTGGCGTCTTGAACAAACTTCTGAGTTCTTCTTCGAACGTTGTCAGAGTCAGCCATCACTCTTTTGTATCTTTCCTAAAATACAACACAGCTTCCGTGAAAAAAAATATAGATAAATATTTATATATACACAGATTCCGATGTTGGACGCACTAAACAACATGTCAAACTCATTCCACAGAGGGCTGAGTGTCTGCGAATCTTTGCTCTTCCCTTGTGCTTGATTGATGAAATAAAGTCAGTAATTAATAAGGAACTCTTCACCTGGTTGTCTAGGTCTTCATTGAAAGGAAAACCCCAAAACCTGCAGACACTAAGCCAGGGATCTTCAACTAGATTCAGCCGAGGGACACCAGTTGGGGGAACCCTGCACTAGGCCCTCCATGGAATGAGTTGGACACCCCTGCACTGAACCATTCACACCAACTACGGTGCGTTTTCCCCTCCACTTTCCTCCTAAATTCACATTAACGTCACCAACACTGCTGCGGTCATTCTCTGAGGCAATATGTTGTTCAAAGTGGCTGGAGAGGACGCAGTAATGAGAGAAAAATCATACATCATTGGAAAAACAATATGATAAGGCCGACATTAGGTTTTCATCTTATAGGATGAATCATGAAAGGTGTTTGGCCACGTTTCAGTCAGTCCACCCTATGTACTACGTGAGAAAATGCAAAAACCCGGCACCTGTCGTCATTCCACGCAAAAAATGCTGACCATCATGACGCTTGCTGCTTAAGGTTCTCTTTCCATCTGATTAAAGAGATGCAGTCCAGACAGACTAGACCTTGTTATAGGAAACTTTCTGAAAGGACATAAGAGAATTAGCAAACTCATACCCACCTAAAGGGACCCGTCAATCAAATCCACCTGCAGTGCATCTCACTCAGACATTAGCCAATTACATTTCTCCTTTTCCAAAAATGGATTAAGAACCTTATGCTACAGAAAGTATTTGAAGCTATCAAAAACATGTCTACATTATAGTATAATACTAAATAAATGTAGCCTATCATAGAAACTGACACGCAAAGTTAAGAGGGAGGTATAGAGACAGCTGTGATACAGGCTTTATGAAGATGAAATTGCCAACCATTACAAAATAGAAAAGCATGCAACCTGTCCATAGCCCAACAATCAGCCGTTGATCCACAGCCCAACGATCAGCCGTTGATCCACAGCCCAACGATCAGCCGTTGATCCACAGCCCAACGATCAGCCGTTGATCCACAGCCCAACGATCAGCCGTTGATCCACAGCCCAACGATCAGCCGTTGATCCATGTTTGTGAAGCAATGGGTGGTTATGTTGACACTACATTTTTTATTAGAGTAGAGTGCTTTATCTAAATCTGTGCAACCACTTATTGATAAGGGTCAAATCTGGCAGATACAGTGGGGCAAAAAAGTATTTAGTCAGCCACCAATTGTGTAAGTTCTCCCACTTAAAAAGATGAGACAGGCCTGTAATTTTCATCATAGGTACACTTCAACTATGACAGACAAAATGAGAAAGAAAAAATCCAGAAAATCCCATTGTAGGATTTTTAATGAATTTATTTGCAAATTATGGTGGAAAATAAACTTTTGTTATTGACCAAATACTTCTCAATACTTTGTTATATAAACTTAAAGTTTATTTTCCACCATAATTTGCAAATATATTCATTAAAAATCCAACAATGGGATTTTCTGAATTTTTTCTTTCTCATTTTGTCTGTCATAGTCACATCATTCAAATTTAGAATTACCAGCTAGCTAGACAAGCTAAGTAAAGACTTGCCATCGTCAGTCCTACAAAAAAAAATATTGTAGCTCAACAGGTTATCAAATGCCCGAAAAATAAAAATGTAATTGAACACAAGAAAATACCAATAGAAAATAACAAAGATAGGCACAGTCTCAAAGTTAAAGAACTTCTAGAACAACGTGACAGTGACCCTATTTTCAGATCAAGTCAAAATGAAAGAAAATACAGGAAAAATTATAATACACAAATTCATACAGTACCAGTCAAAAGTTTGGACACAACTACTCATTCAAGGGTTTTTCTTTATTTTTTTTTACTATTTTCTACATTGTAGAATATTAGCGGAGACATCAAAAATATGAAATAACACATATGGAATCATGTAGTAACCCCAAAAAAAAAAAGTGTTAAACAAATCAAAATATATTTTATATCTGAGATACTTAAAAGTAGCCACCCTTTGCCTTGATGACAGCTTTGCACACTCTTGGCATTCTCTCAACCAGCTTCATAAGGTAGTCACCTGGAATTCATTTCAATTAACAGGTGTGCCTTGTTGAAAGTTAATTTGTGGAATTACTTTCCTTCTTAATGCGTTTGAGCCAATCAGCTGTGTTGTGACAAAATATAGCCCTATTTGGTAAAATAAGTCAATATTACGGCAAGAACAGCTCAAATAAGCAAAGAGAAATGATAGGCCATCATTACTTTAAGACATGAAGGTCAGTTAATCCGGAACATTTCACAAACGTTGAAAGTTTATTCAAGTGCAGTCACAAAAACCATCAAGTGCTATGATGAAACTGGCTCTCATGAGGACCGCCACAGGAAAGGATGACCTAGAGTTACCTCTGCTGCAGAGGATACGTTTCTTAGAGTTACCAGCCTCAGAAATAGCTTCACAGAGTTCAAGTAATAGTCACATCTAAACATCAACTGTTCAGAGGAGACTGAGTGAATTAGGCCTTCACGGTTGAATTGCTGCAAAGAAAGCACTACTAAAAGGACACCAATAAGAAGGGGAGACTTGCTTGGGTCAAGAAACACAAGCAATTAGACCGGTGGAAATCTGTCCTTTGGTCTGATGAATCCAAATTAGATATTTTAGTTCCAACCACCGTGTCTTTGTGAGACGCAGAGTAGGTGAACAGATGATCTCTGCATGTGTGGTTCCCACCATGAAGCATGGAGGAGGAGGTGTGATGTGTGGGGGTGCTTTGCTGGTGACACTGATTTATTTATAATTCAAGGCACACTTAACCAGCATGACTACCACAGCATTCTGCAGCGATACGCCAACCCATCTGGTTTGCGCATAGAGGGACCATAATTTGTTATGGACAATGACCCAATACACCTTAAGGCTGTGTAAGGGCTATTTGACTAAGGAGAGTGATGGAGTGCTACATCAGATGACCTGGCCTCCACAATCACCCAATCTGAACCCAATTGAGATGGTTTTGGATGTGTTGGACCACAGAGTGAAGGAAAAGCAGCCAACAAGTGCTCAGCATATGTGGGAACTCCTTCAAGCTTGTTGGAAAAGCATTCTAGAGCTCTTTGAGAGAATGCCAAGAGTGTGCAAAGCTGTCAAAGAAAAGGGGTGGCTACTTTGAAGAATCTCAAATATAAAATATATTTTGATTTGTTTAACACTCTTTTTGGTTACCACATGATTCCATGTGTTATTTCATAGTTTTGATGTCTTCACTATTTAGTTGAAGTGTACCTATGATGAAAATTACAGGCCTCTCATCTTTTTAAGTGGGAGAACTTGCACAATTGGTGGCTGACTAAATACTTTTTCGCCCCACTGTATTTACTCGGCCTATAGCACAGATTCACTTTAGCAGACTATATAATACACATATATACAGTTGAAGTCGGAAGTTTACATACACCTTAGCCAAATACATTTAAACTCAGTTTTTCACAATTCCTGACATTTAATTCTAGTAAAAATTCCATCTTAGGTCATTTAGGATCACCACTTTATTTTAAGAACGTAAAATGTCAGAATTATAGCAGAGAATGATTTATTTCAGCTTTTATTTCTTTCATCACATTCCCAGTGGGTCAGAAGTTTACATACACTCAATTAGTATTTGGTAGCATTGCCTTTAAATTGTTTAACTTGGGTCAAACATTTCGGGTAGCCTTCCACAAGCTTCCCACAATAAGTTGGGTGAATTTTGGCCCATTCCCCCTGACAGAGCTGGTGTAACGGAGTCAGGTTGGTAGGCCTCCAAGCTCGCACACGCTTTTTCAGTTCAGTCCACACATTTTCTATCGGATTGAGGTCAGGGCTTTGTGATGGCCACTCCAATACCTTGACTTTGTTGTCCTCAAGCCATTTTGCCACAACTTTGAAAGTATGCTTGGGGTCATTGTCCATTTGGAAGACCTATTTGCAACCAAGCTTTAACTTCCTGACTGATGTCTTGAGATGTTGCTTCAATATATCCACATAATTTTCCTGCCTCATGGTGCCATCTATTTTGTGAAGTGCACCAGTCCCTCCTGCAGCAAAGCACCCCCACAACATGATGTTGCCACCCCCGTGCTTCACGATTGGGATGGTGTTCTTCGGCTTGCAAGCCTCCACCTTTTACCTCCAAACATAACAATGGTCATTATGGCCAAACAGTTCTATTTTCGTTTCATCAGACCAGAGGACATTCCTCCAAAAAGTACAATCTTTGTCCCAATGTGCAGTTGCAAACTGTAGTCTGGCTTTTTAATGGCGGTTTTGGAGCAGTAGCTTGTTCCTTGCTGAGCGGCCATTCAGGTTATGTCGATATAGGACTCGTTTTACTGTGGATATAGATACTTCTGTACCTGTTTCCTCCAGCATCTTCACAAGGTCCTTTGCTGTTGTTCTGGGATTGAGTTGGACTTTTTGCGCCACAGTACGTTAATCTCTAAAAGAGAGAACGTGTCTCCTTCCTGAGCGGTATGAAGGCTGCGTGGTCCCATGGTGTTTATACTTGCGTACTATTGTTTGTACAGATGAATGTGGTAACTTCAGACATTTGGAAATTGCTCCCAAGGATGAACCAGACTTGTGGAGACTTGTGGAGATCTACAATTGTTTTTCTGAGGTTTTGGCTGATTTATTTGGATTTTCCCATGATGTCAAGCAAAGATGCACTGAGTTTGAAGGTAGGCCTTGAAATACATCCACAGGTAAACCTCAAACTGACTCAAATGATGTCAATAAGCCTATCAGAATCTTCTAAAGCCATGACATAATTTTCAGAAATTTTCCAAGTTGTTTAAAGGCACAATCAACTAAGCGTATGTAAACTTCTGCCCCACTGGGATTGTGATAGTGAATTTTACCTGAAATAATCTGTCTGTAAACAATTGCTGGAAAATTACTTGTGTCATGCACAAAGTAGATGTCCTAACCGACTTGCCAAAACTACAGTTTGATCACAAGAAATTTGTGGAGTGGTTGAAAAACAAGTTTTAATGACTCCAACCTACGTGCATGTAAACTTCCGACTTCAACTGTAGTTTGAAACTTATTTCAAGCCATTTTTAAAAACTATATATAGCCTACCAGGCATAGAAGCATAGATCGATCCTCTTACTTGCTAGCGTTGGCAATGAACTGGCGGGGAAGTTTGAATGGCGAGAACGCCGTGATCCCATTGGCTAAACTTTGATACATTGCAAATGTAAAAAAAACTGGCAGAGAGAAATGTATTATTTTATTCACACAAATAATCCACAGACCTGTCAGTGGCAGTGCGCGTTCTTTTGGTCAACAGCTTATTTTCGCATGCGAAAAGACGCAAAAATTCAACCTGTATAAATAATTGACAGATTGAGGCAGGACGATATTTTGCAATTGGTGTGAACGACACCATAAACAAGACGTGCTCATATAAATACTTTTACAGACTAATTGTTCGGACAAAAAGAACGGACTTTGTGAGAAAGGGCCTCTCACCATTGAGGCTCTTACCGTGAGCTCCCTGACCTGCTCCTCCAGCTTGCTGGCTCTCATCTCCAGCAGTCTCACATTGGTCCCCGCATGGCTGGAGTCATCTGTGGTGTCATCACCATGGCAATCATCACCTGTTCCCCACTGCTTTGCTGCTGTGCTGTAGAGGCCAATCACGGCGCTGGAATGCAAAATATGGAAGAGAAGAAATGTTCAGAACATCGGCCTCAATAGATTTTTTTTAAAACTTTGTGCCGTAATATTATTAGTAGCAATCAGGGCAAACCCGTAAAAACCCTTTATGTATGTTTCACCAAGTACATCATGTGAAGGAATTAGCTGTTCAAACTATTTCCGTCTGAACAACATTTGACTCCTTAAAAATCCTACTTAATGTGGCTGAGCGCCAACATCCCACTTCTGTGGGATTTGTAACAGAGCTCAGGCTATAACCACTAACTAACTCAGGATCCCTTAAGCCTCGTTCTGTGAGAGGAATGACAGTAAAATATTTTGACAGAGAGTGGGCGTAAACATAGAAGTGTAAACTAGAGCAGTACCAATAAGTGCTTCATGCTTATCTAACACACTCTTATTCTAGTTCAAATAAACAGTTTAAAACAATAGATTCTAGATACAAGGATTGCAGTCTATGCAGTGCTATGAGAGGCATGATGCTTCAATTCCATTGACTGAGAGACTGGAATTCAATCAACCCCACCACAGCAAGGTTTACAGTCTCTTGTTTACAAAGTATTGGCCTGGGCAAGGCAAAGTAATTATCAGCTAGCTAGTTAGCTAGCTAAATCAGTGGTAGCTAGCTAGTTAATGATAACAAGCTATCTAGTACTTAAACCAGTATCTGGGCAGAGGAGGAGACGATGATGAATATGACGAGTCTCGTGTCTAGCTCAGTTAGCTACCATTCATTTTGACAGACAGCACTGCAAGCATTATGTCATAATATGTACTCACCAAATATGGAGTTTCGCTGAGCAACTATAGTAATTTACTGCGGCCACACCCAGTATGTACTATTGGTACTATACAGACAAATGGTAACTGACAAAAAACGAGGTCAAATTATGATGTCACTGATCTTAAAATCAGAAAGTCGGTGCCTTAGAAAGATGAGTTTCTGACCTCGAATTCCGAGTTGAACGTTCAAAGTAATTTCCCCCTCAGTCTTTTCTGAGTTGCCAGTTGTCTTGAACCGAAGTTGGAGATTTCCGAGCTGTTTTAAAGCAGCAATAATATCAGCGGGAAAATATCTGACATGATTGTACCACTGTAAATTGAGAAATACGGACAGGAATTGTAACAGTTTCTTGTTGTATTTGTCACAATTTAGTCGTAATCAACTCAAAGTCCTGTCAAAGTCACCACGCAATTTGTTGATGTTTAAAAATAAATAGTTTAAATGTAAGCCTAAAATATTATCAGGTTATTAGCCTACAGCTTAGTGAAAATTACATTCGTTTTGGCTTACCTTTGACTGAAAGATGTCAGCCAGCTTGTTGGCCCTTTTCTCAACTCTTGCACCTGACTATCAGGGAGATTTCGGGAAGGTTGTGGTTGTTTTTACTTGATGATAACCCACTTATTGTGGTGACACAGGGAACATATCTGATGCAATATTTTTGCACTGGTTTACTCACGTATAATAGTGCTGTATAATACTTTAGCAGACCATACATACAGTGCCTTGCGAAAGTATTCGGCCCCCTTGAACTTTGCGACCTTTTGCCACATTTCAGGCTTCAAACATAAAGATATAAAACTGTATTTTTTTGTGAAGAATCAACAACATGTGGGACACAATCATGAAGTGGAACGACATTTATTGGATATTTCAAACTTTTTTAACAAATGAAAAACTGAAAAATTGGGCGTGCAAAATTATTCAGCCCCCTTAAGTTAATACTTTGTAGTGCCACCTTTTGCTGCGATTACAGCTGTACGTCGCTTGGGGTATGTCTCTATCAGTTTTGCACATCGAGAGACTGAATTTTTTTCCCATTCCTCCTTGCAAAACAGCTCGAGCTCAGTGAGGTTGGATGGAGAGAACAGCAGTTTTCAGTTCTTTCCACATATTCTCGATTGGATTCAGGTCTGGACTTTGACTTGGCCATTCTAACACCTGGATATGTTTATTTTTGAACCATTCCATTGTAGATTTTGCTTTATGTTTTGGATCATTGTCTTGTTGGAAGACAAATCGCTGTCCCAGTCTCAGGTCT
Organism: Oncorhynchus nerka; assembly: GCF_034236695.1. Lineage (NCBI taxonomy): Eukaryota > Metazoa > Chordata > Actinopteri > Salmoniformes > Salmonidae > Oncorhynchus > Oncorhynchus nerka. The sequence continues at coordinate 91,322,802 of NC_088405.1, read as the reverse complement.
TTTGCAGACTCCATCAGGTTTTCTTCCAGAATGGTCCTGTATTTGGCTCCATCCATCTTCCCATCAATTTGAACCATCTTCCCTGTCCCTGCTGAAGAAAAGCAGGCCCAAACCATGATGCTGCCACCACCATGTTTGACAGTGGGGATGTTGTGTTCAGGGTGATGAGCTGTGTTGCTTTTACGCCAAACATAACGTTTTGCATTGTTGCCATAAAGTTCAATTTTGGTTTCATCTGACCAGAGCACCTTCTTCCACATGTTTGGTGTGTCTCCCAGGTGGCTTGTGGCAAACTTTAAACAACACTTTTTATGGATATCTTTAAGAAATGGCTTTCTTCTTGCCACTCTTCCATAAAGGCCAGATTTGTGCAATATACGACTGATTGTTGTCCTATGGACAGAGCCTCCCACCTCAGCTGTAGATCTCTGCAGTTCATCCAGAGTGATCATGGGCCTCTTGGCTGCATCTCTGATCAGTCTTCTCCTTGTATGAGCTGAAAGTTTAGAGGGACAGCCAGGTCTTGGTAGATTTGCAGTGGTCTGATACTCCTTCCATTTCAATATTATCGCTTGCACAGTGCTCCTTGGGATGTTTAAAGCTTGGGAAATCTTTTTGTATCCAAATCCGGCTTTAAACTTCTTCACAACAGTATCTCGGACCTGCCTGGTGTGTTCCTTGTTCTTCATGATGCTCTCTGCGCTTTTAACGGACCTCTGAGACTATCACAGTGCAGGTGCATTTATACGGAGACTTGATTACACACAGGTGGATTGTATTTATCATCATTAGTCATTTAGGTCAACATTGGATCATTCAGAGATCCTCACTGAACTTCTGGAGAGTTTGCTGCACTGAAAGTAAAGGGGCTGAATAATTTTGCACGCCCAATTTTTCATTTGTTAAAAAAGTTTGAAATATCCAATAAATGTCGTTCCACTTCATGATTGTGTCCCACTTGTTGATTCTTCACAAAAAAATACAGTTTTATATCTTTATGTTTGACGCCTGAAATGTGGCAAAGGTCGCAAAGTTCAAGGGGGCCGAATACTTTCGCAAGGCACTGTATATACACATAATATATATATATATTTTTTTAACTTCGTGCCATAATATTATTAGTAGTAATCAAGGCAAACACGTGTATATATATATATATATATAAAATATATATATATATACACACACACAAATATACAGGTTATATATATATATATATTATACAAGTTATGCATTCATGGTGTAAAGTACTGTTTTCGAATTTTACTTTAAAGTACTACTTAATATGAGTCTTCAATATACCCAGTTAAGAAGTTTTAGGTTGTAGTTATTATAGGAATTAGGACTATTTCTCTCTATACCATTTGTATTTCATATACCTTTGACTATTGGATGTTTTTATAGGCACATTAGTATTGCCAGCCTAATCTCAGGAGTTGATAGGCTGGAAGTCATAAACAGCGCTGTGCTTCAAGCATGGTTAATCCCTTCAAGATCATCAGATATAATATAATTTACATAAATTAATAAAATACTATTCCTAGTACATTTCTCCAAATTAAATAAAGTTTTTTTTTTCTCTCACCATTGTCAATCCATTTGGCCTTTGAACGTATGAAGGCACCCTGTGCCTTATTGTTGTATATGTCATCCAGATCACATTGACAATAGCAAACTCGGCTTTTTCATCTTCATTTAAATCTAGTTTATTGCTCTGCCTGTTACTATCAGTAATAATATCCATCTGCTTGGGGAATCTTTTCAGAGCAATTTACCAGTAGTGATTGGAAGTAGAGGTCGACCGATTTCAAGTTTTCATAACAATTGGTAATCTGCCTTTTTGGACGCCGATTTACATTGCAATCCATGAGGAGACGGCGTGGCAGGCTGACCACCTGTTACGCGAGTGCAGCATCAAAAGGACCTTGCTAGCATTAAACTTATCTTATAAAAAACAATCAATCTTCACATAATCACTAGTTAACTACACATGGTTGATGATATTACCAGGTTAATAAGGAAATATGCTCTTTCTACAGTACACTATCAATCTCATCTTTCGGAAGGCAACTTGGATTCCTTTTTTGATTCAGTTAATAACTCTGTTTAGCCTATAGAAGAAAGGTTTAAGAAACTCTGTGACTATGATATAGATATTACGGAGTTGGAGCATTCCATTAAACAAATGCCTATAGGTAAATCACCTGGACCGGATGGCATGACTCCTGAATTCTATTGTAATTTTTGGCCTGATATTAGAGAGAGTTATTGCTTTCGGTCTGCAAAGAGGGTATTGCTAATCCTATTTTACCTCCTTCTTTGAGACAGGGACTAATAGTTCTTATACCCAACCCAAACCAAAGGCTCTCTTTACCTGGACAATTGGAGACCAATCACATTGTTGGCAACTGACCTTAAGTTCCTAGCTCATGTCTATGCCAATAGGCTGAAAAAAGAGCCTTGATGATATAAATCAGTGACTCAATCAGCCTTCATTAAAAAGGAAGCATTATTAATAATCATATACGATTGTATTAGATATTTTATGATGGCTTCATATTGTTTTTATATATATTTTTAAGGCTTTTGACACTTTAGTGCTAAATAAAAATGTGTTCTCTTTAGTTTTGGGGTTCGGGACTATTTTCTGTAAAGTGATAAGGATGATGTATATGATATTAGCAGTTCGGTGCCTATGAGCACTGGAACATCCCTTTGTTTCTCTATTGTTAGAGGAATTAGACAGGGTTGTCCAATCTCCCCTCTTATTTATTTTAGCCAAGGATTTGCTAGCCGTATTTCTTAACAAATCTGAGAATTTAAAAAGGGATCCATATTTTTGGTAAAGATATAGATATCAGTCAATACTGCCCTTTTCCAAAAGGATAGGGTGGCTATTCCCTTGGTTATCAACAGGATAAAGAAATGTTCTACGGCCTCTGGGTTGACCCTCAACCTTAACAAATATGATCTCATGCCAATTCATTGCTGTGACTCAGTCAACATGGCCTCAATAATTGTTAAAAACTAAGTTAAATATTTAGGAATTGTTATCACTAAAAACATTTCAGATAGAGAATCTTTCAACATTGATAGTAGGACTAATTCCATGAGTTTCATTAAGTCGGTGGCTGCAACATGATCTCTCAATTTTGGGTTGTAATTCTTTTGTGCAAGATTGATGCCTTTCCTTTCTTTTAATATAAAAAAAGTATTTTTATTTTATTTAGATTTATTTGGAGGAATAAAACACATTATATTCAGAAATGTTAATTAGTGAAACTATGATTGTGGAGGTTTACAGGCTATTGATTTTGAGTCGTTAGTGGGTACTTTTAGAATTAAATGGTTGAAATGATGTCTGTTTAATCCTACCTCTATGTGGTATCATATCCTTTAACAGTCTGTTTGATAAAACTTGGACTTGAATTCCTAATGGGATGTGATTTTGTTCCTCCAAAATTACCTGTGAAATTGCCTAAGTTTCACCAGCAAATGTTTTCTTCTTGAAAATTATATTCAAGCACAATTACATGCCCCCCCCCCCTCAAAAAACATTGATTTGGAATAATAGAGTTATTCACATGAATAGGAAATCCATTTTCAAAGACCTTTGGTTTGACATGGGTATTAATTTATGTTGCTCTTGCTGCGGGTGATTCCCTGATCCACCTCCATGCAGACGACACCATTCTGTATACATCTGGCCCTTCCTTGGACACCAAACCTCCAAACGAGCATCAATGCCATAAAACACTCCTTCCGTGGCCTCCAACAGCTCTTAAATGCTAGTAAAACTAAATGCATGCTTTTCAAACCGATCCGCCCTCCCGCCTGCCTAGCATCACTACTCTGGACAGTTCTGACTTAGAATATGTGGACAACTACAAATACCTAGACTGTAAACTCTCCTTCCAGTCTCATATTAAACATCTCCAATCCAAAATTAAATCTAGAATCGGACTCCTTCACTCACGCTGCCAAACAAACCTTCGTAAATCTGACTATCCTACAGATCCTCGACTTTGGCGATGTCATTTACAAAATAGCCTCCAACACTACTCAGCAAACTGGATACAGTCTATCACAGTGCCATCCGTTTTGTCACCAAAGCCCCATATACCACCCACAACTGCGACCTGTATGCTCTCGTCGGCTGGCCCTCACTACATATTGGTTGCCAGACCCACTGGCTCCAGGTCATCTATAAGTCTCTGCTAGGTAAAGCTCCACCTTATCTCAGCTCACTGGTCATCATAACAACACCCACCCGTAGCACGTGCTCCAGCAGGTATATCTCACTGGTCATCCCCAAAGCCAACACCTCCTTTGGCCGCCTTTCCTTCCAGTTCTCTGCTGCCAATGACTGGAACGAATTTCAAAAATCGCTGAAGTTGGAGACACATCTCCCTCACTAATTTTAAACATCAGCTATCTGAGCTGCTAACCGACCGCTGCAGCTGTACACAGCCCATCTGTAAATAGCCCACCCAATCTACCCAACTCATCCCCATATTGTTTTAATTTACTTTTTTGCACACCAGTATTTCTACATGCACATCTATCACTCCAGTGTTAATTTGCTAAATTGTCATTTTTATTTTATTTTTTATTTCACCTTTATTTAACCAGGTAAGCAAGTTGAGAACAAGTTCTCATTTACAATTGCGACCTGGCCAAGATAAAGCAAAGCAGTTCGACACATACAACGACACAGAGTTACACATGGAGTAAAACAAACATACAGTCAATAATACAGTAAAAAAAACAAGTCTATATACAATGTGAGCAAATTAGGTGAGAAGGGAGGTAAAGGCAAAAAAGGCCATGGTGGCAAAGTAAATACAATATAGCAAGTAAAACACTGGAATGGTAGTTTTGCAATGGAAGAATGTGCAAAGTAGAAATAAAAATAATGGGGTGCAAAGGAGCAAAATAAATAAATTAATTAAATACAGTTGGGAAAGAGGTAGTTGTTTGGGCTAAATTATAGGTGGGCTATGTACAGGTGCAGTAATCTGTGAGCTGCTCTGACAGTTGGTGCTTAAAGCTAGTGAGGGAGATAAGTGTTTCCAGTTTCAGAGATTTTTGTAGTTCGTTCCAGTCATTGGCAGCAGAGAACTGGAAGGAGAGGCGGCCAAAGAAAGAATTGGTTTTGGGGGTGACTAGAGAGATATACCTGCTGGAGCGTGTGCTACAGGTGGGAGATGCTATGGTGACCAGCGAGCTGAGATAAGGGGGGACTTTACCTAGCAGGGTCTTGTAGATGACATGGAGCCAGTGGGTTTGGCGACGAGTATGAAGCGAGGGCCAGCCAACGAGAGCGTACAGGTCGCAATGGTGGGTAGTATATGGGGCTTTGGTGACAAAACGGATTGCACTGTGATAGACTGCATCCAATTTGTTGAGTAGGGTATTGGAGGCTATTTTGTAAACGACATCGCCAAAGTCGAGGATTGGTAGGATGGTCAATTTTACAAGGGTATGTTTGGCAGCATGAGTGAAGGATGCTTTGTTGCGAAATAGGAAGCCAATTCTAGATTTAACTTTGGATTGGAGATGTTTGATATGGGTCTGGAAGGAGAGTTTACAGTCTAACCAGACACCTAAGTATTTGTAGTTGTCCACGTATTCTAAGTCAGAGCCGTCCAGAGTAGTGATGTTGGACAGGCGGGTAGGTGCAGGTAGCGATCGGTTGAAGAGCATGCATTTAGTTTTACTTGTATTTAAGAGCAATTGGAGGCCACGGAAGGAGAGTTGTATGGCATTGAAGCTTGCCTGGAGGGTTGTTAACACAGTGTCCAAAGAAGGGCCGGAAGTATACAGAATGGTGTCGTCTGCGTAGAGGTGGATCAGAGACTCACCAGCAGCAAGAGCGACCTCATTGATGTATACAGAGAAGAGAGTCGGTCCAAGAATTGAACCCTGTGGCACCCCCATAGAGACTGCCAGAGGTCCGGACAGCAGACCCTCCGATTTGACACACTGAACTCTATCAGAGAAGTAGTTGGTGAACCAGGCGAGGCAATCATTTGAGAAACCAAGGCTGTCGAGTCTGCCGATGAGGATGTGGTGGTTGACAGAGTCGAAAGCCTTGGCCAGATCAATGAATACGGCTGCACAGTAATGTTTCTTATCGATGGCGGTTAAGATATCGTTTAGGACCTTGAGCGTGGCTGAGGTGCACCCATGACCAGCTCTGAAACCAGATTGCATAGCAGAGAAGGTATGGTGAGATTCGAAATGGTCGGTAATCTGTTTGTTGACTTGGCTTTCGAAGACCTTAGAAAGGCATGGTAGGATAGATATAGGTCTGTAGCAGTTTGGGTCAAGAGTGTCCCCCTTTGAAGAGGGGGATGACCGCAGCTGCTTTCCAATCTTTGGGAATCTCAGATGACACGAAAGAGAGGTTGAACAGGCTAGTAATAGGGGTGGCAACAATTTCGGCAGATAATTTTTAGAAAGAAAGGGTCCAGATTGTCTAGCCCGGCTGATTTGTAGGGGTCCAGATTTTTCAGCTCTTTCAGAACTTCAGCTGAATGGATTTGGGAGAAGGAGAAATGGGGAAGGCTTGGGCGAGTTGCTGTTGGGGGTGCAGTGCTGTTGACCGGGGTAGGAGTTGCCAGGTGGAAAGCATGGCCAGCCGTAGAAAAATGCTTATTGAAATTCTCAATTATGGTGGATTTATCAGTGGTGACAGTGTTTCCTATCTTCAGTGCAGTGGGCAGCTGGGAGGAGGTGTTCTTATTCTCCATGGACTTTACAGTGTCCCAGAACTTTTTAGAGTTAGTGTTGCAGGAAGCAAATTTCTGCTTGAAAAAGCTAGCCTTGGCTTTTCTAACTGCCTGTGTATAACGGTTTCTAGCTTCCCTGAACAGCTGCATATCACGGGGCTGTTCGATGCTAATGCAGAACGCCATAGGATGTTTTTGTGTTGGTTAAGGGCAGTCAGGTCTGGGGAGAACCAAGGGCTATATCTGTTCCTGGTTCTAATTTTCTTGAATGGGGCATGTTTATTTAAGATTGTTAGGAAGGCATTTAAAAAAAATATCCAGGCATCCTCTACTGACGGGATGAGATCAATATCCTTCCAGGACACCCCGGCCAGGTCGATTAGAAAGGCCTGCTCGCTGAAGTGTTTCAGGGAGCGTTTTACAGTGATGAGTGGAGGTCGTTTGACCGCTGACCCATTACGGATGCAGGCAATGAGGCAGTGATCGCTGAGATCTTGGTTGAAGACAGCAGAGGTGTATTTAGAGGGAAGTTGGTTAGGATGATATCTATGAGGGTGCCCGTATTTAAGGCTTTGGGGGTACCTGGTAGGTTCATTGATAATTTGTGTGAGATTGAGGGCATCAAGTTTAGATTGTAGGATGGCTGGGGTGTTAAGCATGTTCCAGTTTAGGTCGCCTAGCAGCACGAGCTCTGAAGATAGATGGGGGCAATCAGTTCACATATGGTGTCCAGAGCACAGCTGGGGGCAGAGGGTGGTCTATAGCAGGCGGCAACGGTGAGAGACTTGTTTTTAGAGAGGTGGATTTTTAAAAGTAGAAGTTCAAATTGTTTAGGTACAGACCTGGATAGTAGGACAGAACTCTGCAGGCTATCTTTGCAGTAGATTGCAACACCGCCCCCTTTGGCAGTTCTATCTTGTCTGAAAATGTTGTAGTTTGGAATTAAAATTTCTGAATTTTTGGTGGTCTTCCTAAGCCAGGATTCAGACACAGCTAGAACATCCGGGTTGGCAGAGTGTGCTAAAGCAGTGAAAAGAACAAACTTAGGGAGGAGGCTTCTAATGTTAACATGCATGAAACCAAGGCTATTATGGTTACAGAAGTCATCAAAAGAGAGCGCCTGGGGAATAGGAGTGGAGCTAGGCACTGCAGGGCCTGGATTCACCTCTACATCGCCAGAGGAACATAGGAGGAGAAGAATAAGGGTACGGCTAAAAGCAATAAGAATTGGTCGTCTAGAACGTCTGGAACAGAGAGTAAAAGGAGGTTTCTGGGGGCGATAAAATAGCATCAAGGTATAATGTACAGACAAAGGTATGGTAGGATGTGAATACAGTGGAGGTAAACCTAGGTATTGAGTGATGAAGAGAGATATTGCTTGTAATTGTAATTACTTCGCTACTATGGCCTATTTATTGCCTTACCTCCTCACACCATTTGCACACAATGTATATAGACTTTTTTCTATTGTGTTATTGACTGTACGTTTGTTTATTCCATGTGTAACTCTGTTGTTGTTGTTTGTGCACTGCTTTGCTTTATCTTGGCCAGGTCGCAGTTGTAAATGAGAACTTGTTCTCAACTGGCCTAGCTGGTTAAATAAAGGTGAAATAAAATACAAAATAAATATGTGATTTGTTAGACAACACGGGGGAGTTTCTGCCATTTGATGAGTTCATTGGTACATTTCAGGGTAATATTACTCAGAGAGAATATATGAAGGTTTACAAAGCAATTCCACTTCCTATACTTGGACTTATTAAGAACACTTTATTATATTATGAGGTTGTTCCCACTTTCCAAGTTCACAAAACCAATGACTTGAACCTTTTGGACAGAAAAGAAATTCAACAATAAGTGGATGCAATTGCCAATTAATGAAGTAATTTTGGTGATAATAATGAAATATATTGCTATGGAAGTGACCAACCCATGCTATGGTCAAAAGCAACTATCTTTACCCTTAATTGTCCAGTTATCCCAAAAGTTAATTAAAAGTGAAATTGTGAACATTATCCCAAAAGTGAAATTAATTTTAGAGCATTTTTATTTTCATGCCGCCATCCTAGTAAACTATGGATTGAAATTCATGAATGGTTGTGTATAAAATCTCAAAATGTACCTATGTTTACATTTGATGATGTTGAAAGGCATTATGCTTATCCTTGTAATTCCTTGTCAATCATTATTATTTTCTTAAACAGTATTATTCTCTGGTGTTTAATTATTTCATTTTTCATTGTATTCACATTAATGTCCCTGTATTGATGTGTAAGAATGGTATTATTGTTGGAGAAAAAATATATAAATCTATCTAGTTAGCGACAGCTAGCTAGCACGCGGCGTCACCAACGACTGCTGTGTACCGGAGTCCTCCTTAGGACTAGCTGGCTAAGCTAGCAAACAGTGTCCTCCGCTCCCGCCTACCGAACATCTTCCCTCAATGTCGCTAACAGAACTGCAGAAAAACACAGGCGAAGGACACTACCGGTGTGTACTAGCTACTGTTGTCGCCCCCGCCTCTTATTCTGTGGGGTTTATCGGCTGTTGGCATCCAACGTTATGGTGCATTGCCACCATCTACAGTACTGTACAGAAGCGCCCCTGCGTCCCGCCCATGTACTGGAGTCATGGCTTACAAATGTACCAAGAGAAGTATAAAGATGGGTTCCTGCAGATGTAGGCTGGACAATAGAACGAGTCAAAATTCACCCAATGGCAAAAGAACATTGGCTAAGATGGAACACTGGCGTGAACCCATAACAAATGAATGGAATGGAACGGGAGGGGGAGGTTCTGCGTTCCAAGGGCAAAAGGTATTTTGGGGCTTGCGTTTGATGACAACCGACCAACTTTGGACTATTTCTGGTCTAGCGATCGATGACAGCAGAGTACGCTGCCCATCATTACACAATTAGAAAGAGGAGATTATTATGATTAAAATGGTGTACAATTCGAAAAATATATATAAATATACATATTACGAGATATTTGGCAAAAATAGAGCCATACCTATATTCCCTAAAGGAAACAACGGGACGACAGAGTTCCATGAGTAATTTTGTGTTGTTTACATATTAACTACCAACGTGGGCAGATCTCATTGCCAACAATAGCAAAGCAGGCATTGTGACGTAGTACAAATAGGCTGGAATAGAACGTTCGGAAGTGCTCAATAGAACGAACAGGAGCAGGCTGAAAAATGACCTAAAATAAGGCATGTTTTCGTGATTACTTCAAAACTACGGCAAGCAGCTGGGACATGTGATAATATTACGAAACTGGTCTAATCGGCTGATGAAATGATCTAGTTTTCATCAGAAAAAAAAAAGCATTGTTAAAAATGTCATGTGTCCAGCCTAGGATCGCCCCGAATTGCGGGCTGCAGTTCCACCCTTCTCGAATAAAGCGTGTATAGGTCAGAAATAATCTCTAGACACAACTCCGCTACATTTCCATTTGTCTGATCACCACACCAAACGAGTACTTTGGGAAAACGGACCCCTTCCCCCTCCTTTGTATATTCAAGGTCAGAATACGTGTTTAACTAGGGTCTGCATTCCCCCCCTAGCTAACGTTAGCAAACGGAAAGCTAACTAGCTAACGCTGGCTAGTTTGTTGAAAGTGTTGTCTTTACTTTAACGTTTACATTTTAAATGGCTAGAGGAGGTGCTATATGTTACTAATACACACCTGCAATCATTCGACAAGAGGAGTTGTAATCTGCCGACGCAGTTCAGATTTTTCCGAGCCGAGAAAAAACAGCGTATAGCCATATTTTTTAGATTCCGTTCAAATTCACTGCAGCGGAAGTTTAGGCCAGCCAACTGGTCACTAGTTACCACAGCCACAAAACCCCCAACCCCGCCCATTTCTACAATTTATTCATTTACATTTGAAATATAAATTGATAAACACTGATAACCTTAAATGGAGACCAAAACATTCGTTTTCATACATTTTTACGATATTTTGGCTGTGCAATCTGGATGAAACCCAGCCGTTCGAGTCTTCTTCCTCTTCTGTTAGGCTTTATGGCGGAGTGCAAACCCGATGGTGCATTACCACCACCTGCTGGATTGGGGTATGGTGGCGACTAGGTTCTTACTGTTTATATTCTAGTTAGGAAAAGTATTAACGCTTTGAGGATGTCTTCTTCAGACTGTAGGACATAGAGGCTCTGGAGCGCTCCAGCATTTCCCCCTTTGCTGGTTAAATCTTGAGTCGACTGTTCATTTATACCTCAGTGGAGGTTGCCCTTGTCCTGCCTCTTCTTCTCTGGGGTTTATTGGCAGATTACACAACCTATAATATGTATTGCCAACAGCTACTGTAAAAGGGCAGTGAACTTGAAAAATAAAACATCCATTGTGGGAAAGAAGACATACCACAAACACCAAAATCAACATCAAATACAAAACCCATCCCACTCTTTCAGTCCAAAACACGTCCCTACACAGGCTCGGGAGCCTGCGAGGTCGGAACAGTATTCCTTGCAAGGCATCACCTGTGAAGTCACGAATCCCCCAAAAAACTTTCACTCAGTGATGCTAATTTTCTCCGATTTCTTCTCCGCTTGTGCCTTGTCCTGCCTCCTACAAAAGTGGTCTTTCCAACTGGTGGACTTCCAAGCACACAGGTAAACAAGTATTAAAATGAATTGGGAAGTGACATCCTCATCATGGTGTATAAGCTAATGACAGAGACACTAATCTTACAGAATAAACATTGAAAATGGCCATGCATATATTATCTCTCTCTCTCGGATGAAAAAGACAAGACAAGATCAATGAACAGCTTTTAATGTACAATACAAATAATATAAAGTGCAAAAGTAATTCAAAGTAAAAAGGCTCATTACACTGAGAAACAGTCAGTGAATTACGTAATAAAGGAACATCTTTGTTTAGTCATTAGTCTCACATTACATTAACTATTTGGTTTTATACAGGTGTTATTCTATCGTTTTTTTTCTTCTGTCTGTTGTCCAGCTGCACCAAATTGTTAAATCACAATCTGAAATAAGTGTTTCATATACATGAACAGTCGTTTCCTCTCCCTCTTTGACCAGCTTACTGTATGTGTTCTGAAGTTACTTGCATAGCGGATACAGCATAGAACTGTATTTCAGTATCTCCTTTAGGCTACTATTCTAACAACAAACTCACAATTGATACGTTCTATTTCCCTTTAGTGTCCTTTCGTGCAGATATGTGCATATTCAACCTCTGCAAACCACTCAGCTCTCACCATCTCCAGCCCTCTGATGTATTCACATGGAATCCCCATAACATATCCTCTTCCACAGTCTGAAGGAACAACGGTACCACATGCAACACAAGCGATTACTGAATCACAGAATGAACATTCAGCGTTTCCAAGTGAAATAGTGCTTTGAGTTCTACAACAATTCCAAGAGATTCAGTGTCTCGTCTTCTCCAGTCACACGTTTCTCAGCTCAGCGAAGTGCAGTAAATGTTGAGCTCTCAAGAGGGGAGTGGAAAAGTTGAGAATGGAGTGCCTGCTTCACCTGCTCTCCCCTCTTTCAAATCAGCTCCAACATGTTCCAAGACCAGAATTAGACTGTCCATCTGCATGAGCATTGTCTTTCTAAGTCCCCTTCTTCGACTCCCATTCCTGAAAAACAGGACACTCATGTAGTGTTGGTACATAAAATAAACATAAGGGGTCTGACATTGCTGTATGTTTGTTCGTCTGAACTCTGATTTCGTTACTGATCATTGAGACACAGTGCTACTTCAGAAAACAGGTACAGTTGAAGTCGGAAGTGTCTTTTATACTGATAACAAGTTCAAACAGGTGCCATTAATACAGGTAACGAGTGGAAGACAGAGGAGCCTCTTAAAGAAGTTACAGGTCTGTGAGCCAGAAATCTTGCTTGTTTGTAGGTGACCAAATACTTATTTTCCACCATAATTTGAAAATAAATTCATAAAAAATCCTACAATGTGATTTTCTGGATTTTTCCCCATTTTTTCTGTCATAGTTGAAGTGTACCTATGATGAAAATTACAGGCCTCTCTCATCTTTTTAAGTGGGAGAACTTGCACAATTGGTGGCTGACTAAATACTTTTTTGCCCCACTGTAGATACTTTGTACCTGTTTCCTCCAGCATCTTCACAAGGTAATTTGCTGTTGTTCTGGGATTGATTTGCACTTTTCACACCAAAGTACGTTCATCTCTAGGGGACAGAACATGTCTCCTTCCTGAGCGGTATGACGGCTGCGTGGTCCCATGGTGTTTATACTTGCGTACTATTGTTTGTACAGAGGAATGTGATACCTTCAGGAGTTTGGAAATTGCTCTCAAGGATGAACCAGACTTGTGGAGGTCTACAATTGTTTTTCTGAGGTCTTGGCTGATTTATTTTTATTTTCCAATGATGTCAAGCAATGAGGCACTGAGGGTGAAGGTAGGCCTTGAAATACATCCACAGGTACACCTACAATTGACTCAAATTATGTCAATTAGCCTATCAGAAGCTTCTAAAGCCATGACATCATTTTCTGTGATTTTCCAAGCTGTTTAAAGGCAAAGTCAACTTAGTGTATGTGAACTTCTGACCTCCTGGAATTGTGATACAGTGAATTATAAGTGAAATAATCTGTAAACAATTGTTGGAAAAAATACTTTTGTCATGCACAAAGTAGATGTCCTAACTGACTTGCAAAAACGATAGTTTGTTAATTAACAAAACATTTGTGGAGTGGTTGAAAAACGAGTTTTAATGACTCCAACCTAAGTGTATGTAAAATTCCGACTTCAACTGTACATCAGGTCAATGGGTGCCTTGGATCTTGTTTAATGACTGTCTACCTTGGCTTTCTGCATGACATTCCCTCTGCTAGATGCATAGATGGATAGGGGACGCTTCCTCATCTCAGCAGCACAGTTTACTGGCATGGATGCCTCGCTGTATAGATGATCCACTTTACTGATCTGGGCCTGGACAAAGTTGAGAATATCTGGGTAAAAACTCTAAAAGAGAATAAAACATGGTCTGAAATTCAAACAGTTGTTTGTGATGTAGTAGGAGATAAAGCAGCCAGGCACCTTTCTGGGGGGTTTGCTCTCTGTGGGTGGCCCCAGCACCCCTCCAGCCAGCGACTTCTTTAGATTCTCCTTCACCTCAGTGAGACGCAGCTCCAGGTCCACCCGCTCCCCCTCCTTCGCCCTGCAGTTCTCCTCCAGCTGGGCAAAACGCTTCTCCAGCTGCTTCTGCTGCTTACCTGACCACAGTCACAAACACGCATTTGTTCGGTTACATGACACCTCAATAAGTCTGAGTGAAGAATTCCTATTCTGTGGCCAAGCTGTAGGTGGCGCCAGTAATCTACACACAAAAAAACATGCTCAATCTTTTTTTTTATTTTACCTTTATTTAACCAGGCAAGTCAGTTAAGAACACATTCTTATTTTCAATGACGGCCTGGGAACAGTGGGTTAACTGCCTGTTCAGGGGCAGAACGACAGATTTGTACCTTGTCAGCTCGGGGTTTGAACTCACAACCTTCCGGTTGCTAGTCCAACATTCTAACCACTAGGCTACCCTGCCGCCCACTTTTTAAAGGATAGTTAATACAATAATGTGTTTTATTGTCTTACCTGTAGCGTCCTTCAGTTGTTCCTTCACCTCTTTCCTCTCATTGCGTAACACAAGCAGGGCACTTTTGAGGACCTCTCGCTTCTTCTCCATCTCGTCTTTCTCCTTCAGGTACCTCCTGGCATCGCCCTCTGCTCGTGTTTTACCATACTTCCCTGATATATGCTGATTCGCATCTAAGGCAGACAAACAACGAAAATACATTCTGAGTGGTCACATTTCTAAATAATATAGGTTTATTTCAGGCATACTCTGAAAAGATGGGATCATGTCAAATTCCCCCCTCTCTTCCCAGCATCACACACAGTCTTGGCTGACCTTCTGGAGACTTACTGGAGCAGTGTCTCTTTGTGGTGACTAGGGAGTCCACCTTCTCAGTCTCTCTGCTGCTAGGGAAAGAAGAGTGGTGTTTCACCTGAGCTCCTGGTCTGGGCACCTGCTCCTCTGGCTGCTGTGGAGGGAAGAGCAGGAAAGGGTAAGGTAGAGCAGGAAAGGGTAAGGTAGAGCAGGAATTGGTAAGGTAGAGCAGGAAAGGGTAAGGTAGAGCAGGAAAGGGTAAGGTAGAGCAGGAAAGGGTAAGGTAGAGCAGGAAAGGGTAAGGTAGAGCAGGAAAGGGTAAGCAGGAAAGGGTAAGGTAGAGCAGGAAAGGGTAAGGTAGAGCAGGAATTGGTAAGGTAGAGCAGGAAAGGGTAAGATAGAGCAGGAAAGGGTAAGGTAGAGCAGAAAAGGGTAAAGTAGGAAAGGGTAAGGTAGAGCAGGAAAGGGTAAGATAGAGCAGGAAAGGGTAAGATAGAGCAGGAAAGGGTAAGGTAGAGCAGGAAAGGGTAAGATAGAGCAGGAATTGGTAAGGTAGAGCAGGAAAGGGTAAGGTAGAGCAGGAAAGGGTAAGGTAGAGCAGGAAAGGGTAAAGTAGAATAGGAAAGGGTAAGGTAGAGCAGGAAAGGGTAAGGTAGAGCAGGAAAGGGTAATGTAGAGCAGGAAAGGGTAAGGTAGAGCAGGAATGGGTAAGGTAGAGCAGGAAAGGGCAATGTAGAGCAGGAAAGGGTAAGGTAGAGCAGGAAAGGGTAAGGTAGAGCAGGAAAGGGCAATGTAGAGCAGGAAAGGGTAAGGTAGAGCAGGAAAGGGTAAGGTAGAATAGGAAAGGGTAAGGTAGAGCAGGAAAGGGTAAGGTAGAGCAGGAAAGGGTAAGGTAGAGCAGGAAAGGGTAAGGTAGAGCAGGAAAGGGTAAGGTAGAGCAGGAAAGGACAATGTAGAGCAGGAAAGGGTAAGGTAGAGCAGGAATTGGTAAGGTAGAGCAGGAAAGGGTAAGGTAGAGCAGGAAAGGGTAAGGTAGAGCAGGACAGGGTAAGGTAGAATAGGAAAGGGTAAGGTAGAGCAGGAAAGGGTAAGGTAGAGCAGGAAAGGGCAATGTAGAGCAGGAAAGGGTAAGGTAGAGCAGGAAAGGGTAAGGTAGAGCAGGAAAGGGTAAGGTAGAATAGGAAAGGGTAAGGTAGAGCAGGAAAGGGCAATGTAGAGCAGGAAAGGGTAAGGTAGAGCAGGAAAGGGTAAGGTAGAATAGGAAAGGGTAAGGTAGAGCAGGAAAGGGTAAGGTAGAGCAGGAAAGGGTAAGGTAGAGCAGGAAAGGGTAAGGTAGAGCAGGAAAGGGTAAGGTAGAGCAGGAAAGGATAAGGTAGAGCAGGAAAGGGTAAGGTAGAGCAGGAAAGGGTAAGGTAGAATAGGAAAGGGTAAGGTAGAGCAGGAAAGGGTAAGGTAGAATAGGAAAGGGTAAGGTAGAGCAGGAAAGGTTAAGGTAGAGCAGGAAAGGGTAAGGTAGAGCAGGAAAGGGTAAGGTAGAATAGGAAAGGGTAAGGTAGAGCAGGAAAGGGTAAGGTAGAGCAGGAAAGGGTAAGGTAGAGCAGGAAAGGGTAAGGTAGAGCAGGAAAGGGTAATGTATAGCAGGAAAGGGTAAGGTAGAGCAGGAAAGGGTAAGGTAGAGCAGGAAAGGGTAAAGTAGAGCAGGAAAGGGTAATGTAGAGCAGGAAAGGGTAAGGTAGAGCAGGAAAGGGAAGTCCAGGGTAGACCAGGCAATGGCATAGCAGAGAAGGGAAGAGGAAGGAGATAGAGATGAGGGAGGAGAGAGTAATACAACAGATGAACTCTCACTAATGTGTGGTATTTAATGTGTGGTATTGCAAAACGTACTGTTTGAGAAACTAGACCACAAGTTAAATAAACTAACCACTTCAAGTTGAGTAAAGTGGAATTTGAGAAATGTATCACAAAGTATTACAGTCAAATAGTGAAAGTTGGATTTAGACACATTTTGGGAAGTAAAGAAAAGCCTTGACACACAGTTGGATATGATTCATATTTCCCCTCAGAGAGTCATGAGTTTTCCCAAACACGTCAGGGCTGTGTGAGATCTCTGTACTCTGTACTTTTTCCCCCTCGCATGACCCTCATCTTGGACTTTAAAGTAAATGTACTCAAAAATAACAATAACTGTAGCGACCGTGTGTTTAAAAATGTGGATATCGACTTTTGTGGTACAATCAATTTCCACGCAGGTCTACGGGCCAGAAGATTCACCAAACCACCACCGATGAGCTCCCCCTCCCTGCCTGTTCCAGTATACTACAATCAGAGTCGTCTGCAGACAATGATTTTCAACATTTGGATGCCATATCTACAATTATATAGAACCTACGCAACACATTTTCCACCAACAGGTTTCTGTGCCAATGCACCACACAACCAATAAACAGAGCATGCAGTCTTCGGTTTCCGTTTTCAACAACATAATACATTGACATAATCTATCTGGACAAACAGAAAATACACCCCTCCCTACCTTGTAGGTTTGCCCAGTATCGAAGGCTTGGCTTGACAATCTCAGAATGTCATTAAACATTTGTGTTTTGTAACAGATTTCTATTTCCTTTCATCAATTGGCCGCTAAACAGTTTGGATTGATTTTAGTTGTCAGTTTAAAAAAAAAAAATTATACACAAAGATTTTTTTTAAGAGACCGGGATTGTACAATAAAGTCGGGACTTATTTCCATTGTGGTCTCTATTTCTTTTTTAAATTTACATAAATATGTAACAGGATTCAAATAGACATCCTTGTTTGTATGAGTTGCCGTAATTAAGCAGACAGGTTATTTATATGTACAAGTCTCTGCTAGGTAAAGCCCCGCCCTATCTCAGCTCGCTGGTCACCATAGCAGCACCCACTCGTAGCACACGCTCCAGCAGGTATATCTCACTGGTCACCCCCAAAGCTAATTCCTCCTCTGGTCGCCTTTCCTTCCAGTTCTCTGCTGCCACTGACTGGAACGAACTGCAAAAATCACTGAAGCTGAAGATTCCCATCTCCCTCACTAGCTTTAAGAACAAACTGTCAGAGCAGCTCACAGATCACTGCACCTGTTTTATAGCCCATCTGTATACAGCCCATCTATCTACCTCATCCCCATACTGTATTTATTTATTTTGCTCCTTTTGCACCACAGTATTTCTACTTGCACACCCGTCTTTTGCACATCTACCATTCCAGTGTTTAATTGCCATATTGTAATTACTTCGCCACCATGGCCTATTTATTGCCTTAACTCCCTTATTTGACCTTATTTGCACTCACTGTATATAGACTTTGTTTTCCTTTTGTTTCTATTGTATTATTGACTGTATGTTTTGTTCATTCCATGTGTAACTCTGTGTTGCTGTGTGTGTCGAACTGCTATGCTTTATCTTGGCCAGGTCGCAGTTGCAAATGAGAACTTGTTCTCAACTAGCCTACCTGGTTAAATAAAGGTGAAATACATAAATACAATTTTAAAAATATTCTAAAATCTTCATAAAAATCTGCCATTTCAGAGTTTACTTTATGAAAATTTTGCGCCAGACAAGTTGATAGGTAAGATTTTAATTTACCCGACATTTGAGAAATGTTATGGACATCCATATGCATTCAGATCCAACATGGCGCAGACAGTGCCATCAATAAACGAGTGATGTTGGCCAAATTAGGCTTAGGTGCCTACTGTATGAGAGAAACAGTGCATTCGGAAAGTTTGGTCCCCTTCACTTTTTACATATTTTGTTACGTTACAGCCTTATTCTGAAATTAATTACATGTCCTCAATCTACACATAATAAGCCATAATGATGAACGAAAACAGGTTTTTACACATTTTTGCAAACGTATATAAAAAAATAAAAACATAAATACCTTATTTACATAAGTATTCAGACCTTTGCTATGAAACTAATTTTCAGGGGCAGGGACTGGGAGACCAGTCAGGATCGAGGGAAAGATGAACAGGGCAAAGTACAGAGGGGTCCTTGATGGAAACCTGCTCCAGAGCACTCAGGACCTCAGACTAGAGCGAAGGTTCACCTTCCAACAGGACAACGACCCTAAGCACACAGCCAAGACATCGCAGGAGTGGCTTCAGGACAAGTCTCTGAATGTCTCTGGCCCAGCCAGAGCCCGGATTTGAACCTGATCGAACATCTCTGGAGAGACCTGAAAATAACTGTGCAGCAACACTCCCCATCCAACCTGACAGAGCTTGAGAAGATCTGCTGAGAAGAATGGAATAAACTCCCCAAATACAGGTGTGCCAAGCTTCAAGCATCATACCCAAGAAGACTCAAGGCTGTAATCGCTGCCAAAGGTGCTTCAACAAAGTACTGAGTGGGTCTGAATACTTCTGTAAATGTGATATCAGTTTTTTCTTTGTAATAAATTTGCAAAAGTGTCTAAAACAAAAGTTTTTGCTTTGTCATTATGGGGTATTATGTGTAGATTAATGAGGGGGAAAAAACATTTTTATTTTTCAATTTTAGAATAAGGATGTATTGTAACAATGTGGAAAAAGTGAAGGGGTCTGAATACTTTACGCATACACTTTTCACCAGTCAAAAGTTTGGACATACCTGCTCATTCAAGGGTTTTTCTTTATCTTTACTTTTTTCTACATTGTAGAATAATAGTGAAGACATCAAAACTGAAACACATATGGAATCATGTAGTAACCAAAAAAGTGTTATATATTATACATTTGAGATTCTTCAAAGTAGCCACCCTTGGCCTTGTTGAAAGCTTTGCACACTCTTGGCATTCTCTCAACCACCTTCATGAGGTAGTCACCAGGAATGCATTTCAATTAACAGGTGTGCCTTGTTAAAAGTTCATTTGAAGAAGTTCTTTCCTTCTTAATGCGTTTGAGCCAATCAGTTGTGTTGTGACAAGGTAGGAGGTGTTATACAGAAGATAGCCCTATTTGGTAAAAAGTCCATATTATGGCAAGAACTGCTCAAATAAGCAAAGAGAAACAACAGTCCATCATTACTTGAAGGTCAGCCAATGTGGAAAATGTCAAGAACTTTGAAAGTTTCTTCAAGTGCAGTCGCAAAAACCTGGGTCTCATGAGGACAGGAAAGGAAGACCCAGAGTTACCTCTGCTGCAGAGGATAAGTTCATTAGAGTTACCAGCCCCAGACTGCAGCCCAAATAAATGCTTCACAGAGTTAAAGTAACTGACACATCTCAACATCAACTGTTCAGAGGAGAATGCGTGAATCAGGCCTTCATGGTCAAACTGCTGAAAAGAAACCACTACTAAAGGACACCAATAATAAGAAGAGACTTGCTTGGGCCAAGAAACACAAACAATGGACATTAGACAGGTAGAAATCTGTCCTTTGGTCTGATGAGTCCAAATTTGTGTTTTTTGTTCCAACCGCTGTGTCTTTGTGAATTGCAGAGTAGGTGAACGGATGATCTCACCATGTGTGGTTCCCACCGTGAAGCATGGAGGAGGAGGAGGAGGAGGAGGAGTGACGGTGATTTGCTGGTGACACTGTCTGTTATTTATTTAGAATTCAAGGCACACTTAACCAGCATGGCTACTACAGCATTCTGCTGCGATACGCCATCCCATCTGGTTTGAGCTTAAAGGGACTATCATTTGTTTTTCAACAGGACAATGACCAAACACACCTCCAGGCTGTGTAAAGGCTATTTTACCAAGAAGGAGAGTGCTGCATCAGATGACCTGGCCTCCACAATCACCCGGCCTCCACAATCACCCGGCCTCCACAATCACCCGGCCTCCACAATCACCCGACCTCCACAATCACCCGACCTCAACCCAACAGATGTTTTGGGATGAGTTGGACCACAGAGTGAAGGAAAAGGGTGACTTTGAAGAATCTAAAATATATTTTGATTTGTTAACCTCTTCAACCTATGGGGCGCTATGTCATTATTGGATAAAAAGACGTGCCCGTTTTAAGCGCAATATTTTGTCACGAAAAGATGCTCGACTATGCATGGAATTGACAGCCTTGGAAAGACAAAACTCTGACGTTTCCAAAACTGCAAAGATATTATCTGTGAGTGCCCCAGAACTAATGCTACAGGCGAAACCAAGATGAAGTTTCATACTGGAAATGCCCCAGATTCTGAAGGCGCTGTGTTCCAATGTCTCCTTATATGGCTGTCAATGCGCCAGGAATGAGCCTGCCCTTTGTGTCGTTTCTCCAAGGTGTCTGCAGCATTGTGACGTGTTTGTAGGCATATCATTGGAAGATTGACCATAAGAGACTACATTTACCTGGTGTCCCGCCCGGTGTCCTGTGTCGAAATTATTGCGTAATCTGTAGGTCCATGCGCGTTCCATTTCTTCAGAAGAGAAAGTCAACTGCCACGAAGGATTTTATCGTCGATAGATATGTGAAAAACACCTTGAGGATTGATTCTAAACATCGGTTTGCCATGTTTCTGTCGATATTATGGAGTTAATTTGGAAAAAAGTTCGCGTTTTAATGACTTAATATATATATATATATTTTTTCTTACCCAAACATGATGAACAAAACGGAGCGATTAGTCGACACAAATAATATTTTTTGTAAAAACGGAACATTTGCTATCTAACTGAGAGTCTCCTCATTGAAAACATCTGAAGTTCTTCAAAGGTAAATGATTTTATTTGAATCCTTTTCTGGTTTTTGTGAAAATGTTGCATGCTGAAAGACAGGCATAATCCTATGCTAGGCTATCAATACTGTTACACAAATGCTTGTTTAGCTATGGTTCAAAAGCATATTTTGAAAATCTGAGATGACAGTGTTGTTAACAAAAGGCTAAGCTTGAGAGCAAATAGATTCATTTCATTTCATTTGCGATTTTAATGAATAGTTAACGTTGTGTTATGCTAATGAGCTTGCGGATAGATTTACACAATCCTGGATACAGATTTTTTTCGTAGCTAAACGTGACGCAGAAAACGGAGCGATTTGTCCTAAACAAATAATCTTTCAGGAAAAACTGAACATTTGCTATCTGAGAGTCTCCTCATTGAAAACATCCGAAGTTCTTCAAAGGCAAATGATTTTATTTGAATGCTTTTCTGGTTTTTGTGAAAATGTTGCCTGCTGAATGCTAACGCTAAATGCTACGCTAAATGCTACGCTAGCTATCAATACTGTTACACAAATGCTTGTTTTGCAATGGTTGAGAAGCATATTTTGAAAATCTGAGATGACAGTGTTGTTAACAAAAGGCTAAGCTTGAGAGCAAATAGATTAATTTCATTTAATTTGCGATTTTCATGAATAGTTAACGTTGCGTTATGGTAATGAGCTTGAGGCTGTAGTCACGATACCGGATCCGGGATGGCTCAACGCAAGAAGTTAAACACTTTTTTTGGTTACTACATGATTTCATGTGTTATTTCATAGTTCATAGTACTATTCTACAATGTAGAAAATAGTAAAAAATAAAGAAAACCCTTGAATGAGTAGGTGTGTCCAAACGTTTGACTGGTACTGTATAAATAAAGGAAGAGAAGCATAGGCCTAACACCAGAGAGATAGAGAGACAGTGGTGGAAAAGTACATGATTATCATACTTGATTGAAAGTCGACATACCTTAGAAAATGACTCAAGTGAAAGTCACCCAGTAAAAGTTTGAATAAAAGTCCAAGTATTTGGTTTTAAATATACTTAAGTATCAAAAGTAAATGTAATTGCTAAAATATACTTAAGTGTCAAAAGTATACATCATTGCAAATTCCTTATATTAAGCAAACCAGATGGCACGATATTCTTGTTTTTTTTAGCCAGGGGTACACCCCGACATAATTTACAAATGAAGCATTTGAGGCAATAGATGACCAGGGATGCTCTCTTGATAAGTGTGTGAATTGGACCATTGTCCTGTCCTGCTAAGCATTCAAAATGTAACTAGTACATTCCGTTTTCAGAAAATGTATGGAGTAAAAGACAAACATTATAAATGGTAAAGTAATATAAATAGAATATAAATAGTAAAGTAATATAAATAGAACATAAATAGTAAAGTAATATAAATAGAACATAAATAGTAAAGTAATATAAATAGAACATAAATAGTAAAGTAATATAAATAGAATATAAATAGTAAAGTAATATAAATAGAATATAAATAGTAAAGTAATATAAATAGAATATAAATAGTAAAGTAATATAAATAGAATATAAATAGTAAAGTAATATAAATAGAATATAAATAGTAAAGTAATATAAATAGAATATAAATAGTAAAGTAATATAAATAGAATATAAATAGTAAAGTAATATAAATAGAACATAAATAGTAAAGTAATATAAATAGAACATAAATAGTAAAGTAATATAAATAGAATATAAATAGTAAAGTAATATAAATAGAATATAAATAGTAAAGTAATATAAATAGAATATAAATAGTAAAGTAATATAAATAGAATATAAATAGTAAAGTAATATAAATAGAATATAAATAGTAAAATACAGATACCCCCAAAAACTACTTAAGTAGTATTTTTACTTAAGTACTTTACACTACTGAAGACATATGCCGGTGGCATGCTACGACACCGACATGCTACGACACCGACATGCTACGACACCGACATGCTACGACACCGACATGCTACGACATCGACATGCTACGACACCGACATACTACGACCCTGACATGCTACGACACCGACATGCTACGACACCGACATGCTACGACACCGACATGCTACGACACCGACATGCTACGACACCGACATGCTACGACATCGACATGCTACGACACCGACATGCTACGACCCTGACATGCTACGACACCGACATGCTACGGCATCGACATGCTACGACACCGACATGCTACGACACCGACATGCTACGACACCGACATGCTACGACACCGACATGCTACGACCCTCACATGCTACGACCCTGACATGCTACAACACCGACATGCTACGGCATCGACATGCTACGGCATCGACATGCTACGACACCGACATGCTACGACACCGACATGCTACGACACCGACATGCTACGACACCGACATGCTACGACACCGACATGCTACGACACCGACATGCTACGACACCGACATGCATTTCCTTAATGTCAGATGGCTACTGCATCTCCTATACAGAAGGAGGGTAATTTGTTCATTTTCCATCTGAATATTTTGTGTAAAGATAAGCATTATATTATAGGATTAACTCTGGTAAGGCTGAAACAGACTGTTGGAGTCAGTTGGAGCGTCAGGGCGCACTGCCTTCATAGCATAGGCCTGTAGTAGCTAAAGCTTAATAATAGCCATAGCAAACCTTCAGAAACATTTCTAAACTTTAGTGTGATATCAAAAGTCAGTCAAGTCGTTGTTAATAGTGAAAATACGAGCAGAAGAACGAATGTGAACCAGTAGGGGGGAAAAAAAACGCACTACCCTCCTGTGCACAATAAAGAAAAACACACAACCCTCCCCTACTTTGGACCAACCCTCCCCTACTTTGGACCACCCTTCCCCCAGTACATTTCGATCTGTCCCACACACAACTCAGAGTTCCGATGAGCTACTTTCAGAGCACATCCCTGGAGTGTCGTCTATACCCTCCCACATACCCACAGAGGAGCCTATCGGCATTCATCAGGCCTTCAGAATGCTGTAGAATTAAAATCCCTTTGACTCCTACTCCCTGACTCTGTGGGGAGATATGGGAGTATATAGGAACAGATAATTCATCAACTGGATCCTTAGGATTCCATCTACAGTTATGGGTGTGAACACAGAGCTGGGGATTCCTTAGATGTGAATCTCAACCAAAGGAAGCCTGGGTTTTTGCTACAGTTCAGAGGTTGCTGGTATACTGGTGTCTCATGTTCAGCCAATAGGGTTTGGTTAACCTGTTTTTCTTGAAATGTGGTTTCTTTCCCACAAAAAAAAATAAGGGTGTGGAGCTTTCCCACTTTCAAAATGAAATTAAAGTTTGTCATTATGATGTGTCAACAAGTTAAAACATGTTTAGTATTCGTATCTCCTCACCAATATGCTCTCATAAGGAACCTCGTCATACGTTCTGGAGTCTGTCGAGGCGCTGCTGGAGGAGGTAGCCCATCTATAGAACAGGAAGAGGCTAGCATTGTCATAACAACCATACTGTGCAGAAAGACCCTGGTAGAATTGTCAAAATACCGGTGGTAAAATGTTGGTACCCTGATGAAAACCTCCAAATAGTCAAACCGATTCAGCATTTCAAAAGAGTCAAGCATTTATCCCTATGACCATCTGGCATTATAAATGTACTCCCCTTAAAATATAAAGCCCTTTAAGCATTTGGAAATGACCCCAGCCTCAGACTCACAGGAAGGAGTGTCTTGCTGCGTCTGTGATGCTAGTGATGGTGTCCACGTCCACATAGTCATAGTGCAAAGCCTCAGGGCTGGTGGCACAGCCAGACTCTGCCAGCAGAACCCCCAGCCAGCGGCCCATCTCTTCTGAACAGCTGGCCTGTTGGACACACAGAGACACCACATGGCACTGATCCCAAAGGGGACTTAGAACCCACGAGACGGACCGGAGAGACTGGTCAAGGGACAGGGGACATTGGGCTACATATACACGCACAAACATACCTCCAAGGCAGCCACCTCGTTGCCTCCTTGCAGGATGCGGAAGGCGAAGGGGTGATTGGGCCCTACTCCAGGTATGACCTCAGCCCCATGGAGGACCACAGCTCTTACGTGAGTACCCAGGTCGCCCCGGTCTTTGTGAAGGTACAGTGTTCCACTCCTCACACAGCACCATCTCTCCCTCCAACACTGGCTCAGCAGTAGATTTAGGTAACCTGAGGACAGGAACACATCAATACTTTCCAGAAAAAAGGTAATTACACGGAGCAGTAGAGATGAAAATAACAGCTTTTAAAAGGTGGGAAGCCAACAGACAAGCAGCAACATAGTAAATACCAGAGACATGACTGTGGGATGAACATGTCATATATGACGTGGATCGCCTCCCGAGTGGTGCCGTGGTCTAAGGCATTGCATCACAGTGCTAGCTGTGCCACTAGAGATTCTGGGTTCGAGTCCAGGCTCTGTCGCAGCCGGCCGCGACCTGGGACACCTATGGGGCGGTGCACAATTGGCCCACCGTCGTCCTGGTTAGGGGAGGGTTTGGCCGGCAGGGATGTCCTTGTCCCATCGTGCACTAGCGACTCCTGTGACGGGCCGAGCACAGTGCACGCTGACACGGTCGCCAGGTGTACAGTGTTTCCTCCGACACATTGGTGTGGCTGGCTTCCAGCTTAAGTGGGCATTGTGTCAAGAAGCAGTGAGCCTTGGTTTGGTTGTGTTTCGGAGGATTCACGGCTCTCGACCTTCACCTCTCCCAAGTCCGTACGGGAGTTGCAGCGATGAGACAAGACTCCAATTGGATACCACGAAAAAGGGGTTAAAAAAATATACATATGTATGACATGGATGCGGGGTGCTCACCACAGCGGGGGTTGTCGTCATGGTGGTAGGAGGACGGAGCGTCTCCTGGGAGAGGAGGCTTCTTCTTAGAGAAACTGATGATCCTGGTGATCTTCCGTCCAGCCGCTCTGCTCATAGACCCCGTCAGCTCTGAAAACGCCCCCCTCTTCCCCTTCCCTAAACAGAAACACACCGGCGTCAGCAGAGTCGTTTACAAAAGAGTCATTTACTAGATCATTTATTGTGTGTCTGAAAGGTCCTGTTTTAGTTAGCCATTTACTGGAGGCTCATGTTCCAATGTGGCACACTGTATTGGCAATCGAACAATATAGGCAAATGTAGTTCAGTGCTTCTAAAATTTTTGTTTTGGGCTCTGTCACCCCGGTTCGCTACCTCTCTGCCTTGTCTACGTGTGTCCTATGATGTCATTGTGAGACAAAGGCAGGAAGAGGGCAGGAAGGATGGTTCTGCTCCGGGCCACACTTCCTTTGTCTTTTATCTGCTTTAGTTAAAACATCCAAACTTTGACCCCTTCTTCTGACTCAGGAACATAGATCACGCTACTTTCTCCTTCCCTATGTTTTCCTCTGTCTTAAGGTTGGCAAAGCCACTGTCCTACACAGTGTTTCATTTCAATCTGCTTGGGCCTGTGCCTCAGCTTAAAAAGGGTTCTAGAATGTAACAAAATGACGTATCTAAAAGTGGTCTTTTGAATCTCAGAATGCAGACTAGTAAAACACAAAGCTACAGTAGAACAGCAGGAACCAGACACCCAGGGAAGTTCAGGTATGTTGAGGCAGATTGGGGCCTAACCTTCACAGTTGTCACGGAGCTGACCAGAGGGCAGGTTGTCACCTGTGGCCACGCTGTCAGAGTCAGAGGTGTGCTTGTCAACCAACAGTACAGTGTGCTTGTCAGCTCCTAGTAACTAGAGAGAAGAGAGGGGGCGCAATTAGGTTAGTGGACACACACACACACACACACACACACACACACACACACACACACACACACACACACACACACACACAAGAAAGATTTCCAGCTAGGACATACACACTGTGTATGTGCCTCTGTCCACAGCCATACATTTAGGCTATAATAGAATGGCTCTGTTTTCCTCTATGTGGAGTTTCAGTTGCTGATTACTAGACTATTCAGTCAGCTGTTTTTAACAGTCAGAAGGCAACATTAGAGCATCAACCCCTCCTCTGATTGAGTGTTGACACGGAGTAAACACACTATCAATGAACTGATACAGGTACATTAGAAGGTGGGGTGGGGGGGGTCAAACAGGGTGGACGTCTGTCCTGTCTGGTTATTTACTGAACTGCTTTCATTCTGTCTGGTTATTTACTGAACTGCTTTCATTCTGTCTGGTTATTTACTGAACTGCTTTCATTCTGTCTGGTTATTTACTGAACTGCTTTCATTATGTCTGGTTATTTACTGAACTGCTTTCATTCTGTCTGGTTATTTACTGAATTGCTTTCATTCTGTCTGGTTATTTCCTGAACTGCTTTCATTCTGTCTGGTTATTTACTGAACTGCTTTCATTCTGTCTGGTTATTTACTGAACTGCTTTCATTCTGTTTGGTTATTTACTGAACTGCTTTCATTCTGTCTGGTTATTTACTGCAGCATGGTTATGTGCAGTATGTGAAACATAGCTTGTGAAAACACCAGTTCCAGGTTGTCTGAGTCAGTTGGAGTGAAACAGGATAAGGGGCCCATACGGTCTGTGCAGTGCAGACACAGAAGGCTGTGTTGGGTTACAGGCCTATAGACTGAGTATGGTATCTAGCAGGGTTACTGAGGGGAGACCCACCTTGTCCAGCTCCATCTTCCTCTGGATCATAGGAGAGGATGAGCCCTCTAATCCTTCACTGCTGGTGGCTTGACTGGCCACTTCCCGGATCACCTTGAGCCATCGTTCCGCCTGCTCCTTGCTCTGGACAGCCAGCACCAAGGCCTCGCCACCAGGCAGGGAGAAACGCAGCTCGTGCTTCTTGCGGCGCGCCTCTTTGGGAATGTAGATGACGTTACACAGGTTCAGCGGCAGCTCAATGTGTGGGCTTCTGTCTTTAATGCTCTTGTAGCACTGCAGAGGAACACACGGATAAACTGTTGTTTATTTATTTTATATATTTACAACTGACTGTAAAATACTTTACTGCAGATCACTCCTAATATCTAAATGTGTCTCAATTAGATCAGGCCTGATGTGTAATAAACCTTTAATACTAAAGGCTCTACCTGTAATCTGTTGTCACGGACGACCGTCAACTGTTTGGCCCATTGGCCGAAGCGTTTCTTGCGCAGCAAAAAGGCACAGATACGACAGTCCTTCATGGGGCCCACAGAGTTCTCCTCTGACTGCCACCTCTGACTAGTCCTGTCCTGGCCCTTCGCCTCCTCATCCTCCTCATCATACGATTCATAGGAGCTGCTCAGCGCGTCTGAATCAGCGTCTGGAGAACAACCAAGGATAACAGATAAGGTGGTTCCTCCTCCCCTCGAAACATACAGATGTAGTAGCATCAAGTACACATTCATCTCAACCGGGTGCTATGATTTCATTCATACTCACATGAGTTCTTGTGCGGGCCATTGATTTGGGTGGTGGGGTAATTATTGTCAGCATCCTCATAATATGCATCTTCAATGGAATTTGGGGGACTTGCGCTGACTAGAAGGAAGCAGGGGACAGAGGACACAGATCAGAGATAACCCAACAGTAAGAGTGTGTATCACAGTAGGCTGATGGCCCCTTAACTAATGAGGACAGGCTCATAGTAATGAACGGAATGGTATTGACACAAACACATGCGTTTGATATGGTTCCATTCCCTCCATTACAGCTCATAGTAATCTATGAGCCTCTACTCCCCTCAATTCTCCTGTGTTGTGCACCGTGTATGGACAGTGAGTTGGGGTGGTTATGAATAGGCGACGGCAGGGAGGACGTGTGACTGACTACTCACTGTTTTTGGTGATGTTGGCGGTGATGTATTGGGTCGCCGTGCCTGGATCCAGGGGCACTGCCTCCTCATAATAGTCCTCTGGGGGAGGGGTGGTTGGCAGAGGAGGTGGGGTGTCAGTGGGACTCTGGGGGAATTAACGTTAGGAGAAATTCAATAAACAAAAGTGTTATAGACAAAGTTCTGATGTATTTATACAGTACTGTCAAAAAGGCTCTCACTTTTGAGGGCGGTATTTTGGGGGTTTCCTCCTCAACCGGTTCCTCCTCCTCAATCGGTTCCTTTAGTTCTTCTGGGGAGGGTCTGAACTCATCCAGGTCTGTTGGGACAATGTAATATACACATCACTAAAGAATGACTGATCATATAATTGTTTACTCTATATTAGCATCGTCTAGAAAGTCATTATTCTTCTACATGAAATAACACAGATATGGTATTTAACTCACCGAATTCCTCAAACAGGGATTCCACAAAGCTGGTGCCATTTCCGTAAAGAGAAGTGTTCATGTATATGAAGTCTGATCCATTCACTTTAACAGAGAAGAGAATGTGAAAACATATTTAAAAAACACACTCTCCGTGCCCTCTCTCTCTCACACACACACACACACACACACACACACACACACACACACACACACACACCCGTACCTGATGGCTGCAGCTGCCCCAGCAGGCTCCGGACTGTGCTCATCTTCTCCGTTGTGGCCCTGCTCACACTCTCCTGGTCCAGCAGCTTCAGCAGCATGTTCAGCTCACTCACCAGGTGCTCCATCGCTGCGGGGAGAGAAGAAGAACAACACAAGTCACAGGTCACGTCTGAAACAATGAGCGACAGTTTAAAGCGATTGTACAATATGATGTCAATTACTGAGCAAATCTATCAACGATGATGGTAAGACTCATTACTTTTACATTTTAGTCATTTAGCAGATGGACTTAGATAACTGGGCGAGACAACTATATATCACAGAGAGCAACATTTTTCCTCCAAGTAACTATCAGCAAAGTCAGCACTGGTAAGAAAAGACAAGTATAAAGGGTTATTTCATTACCGATTACAACTATTGCTTTCCAACTCAACAATCAAGCCCGCTTCATAATATGCTGAGGCCCTATTCATGGGCCAACTGCGCTGACAACAGAAGTGGTTATGGGTGGAGCTAACCTCAGACATCTGGTTGTATTGGCCTGCGTCTGGACGAACCCAGACAAAATAATCACAATGTGGTATCTGGCGGCTTAATGCAATAAACAGGTGCGATAGGGTTTCATCAGCCTGTCACAAAAACAGAAGTAGGTATTGACATTACGGTCTGGATGGCTCTCTCCCATTGGGTAAGTCAGGTGTAGTTTATGTTGCCCTGAAGAAGCCTGATGATCACCTGCCCGGACATGGAAAGTATTTTCACCTACACACAGTGGAGGAACCAGAAAGACCAGACCACTGCAATTCTTTGCGTTCAGACTCAACTTGCATAACTGTTCAGGTCCCTTGCCCCGGGCAATAGAGCAACCCTTAGCTCAAGTGTCCAAAGAAAGGAACTCAACATTTTGGATGAATTTCCACATATCAATTTCAAGATGTTTTCCACGTGTCGAACTCTTAATTGTTAGATATTACTGCACTGTTGGAGCTAGGAACACAAGCATTTCACTACACCCGCAATAACATCTGCTAAATATGTGTGTGCGACCAATAACATCTGCTAAATATGTGTGTGCGACCAATAACATCTGCTAAATATGTGTGTGCGACCAATAACATCTGCTAAATATGTGTGTGCGACCAATAACATCTGCTAAATATGTGTGTGCGACCAATAACATCTGCTAAATATGTGTGTGCGACCAATAACATCTGCTAAATATGTGTGTGCGACCAATAACATCTGCTAAATATGTGTGTGCGACCAATAACATCTGCTAAATATGTGTGTGCGACCAATAACATCTGCTAAATATGTGTGTGCGACCAATAACATCTGCTAAATATGTGTGTGCGACCAATAACATCTGCTAAATATGTGTGTGCGACCAATAACATCTGCTAAATATGTGTGTGCGACCAATAACATCTGCTAAATATGTGTGTGCGACCAATAACATCTGCTAAATATGTGTGTGCGACCAATAACATCTGCTAAATATGTGTGTGCGACCAATAACATCTGCTAAATATGTGTGTGCGACCAATAACATCTGCTAAATATGTGTGTGCGACCAATAACATCTGCTAAATATGTGTGTGCGACCAATAACATCTGCTAAATATGTGTGTGCGACCAATAACATTTGCTAAATATGTGTGTGCGACCAATAACATTTGCTAAATATGTGTGTGCGACCAATAACATTTGCTAAATATGTGTGTGCGACCAATAACATTTGATTTGAGATGTATCAACCTATCTTCCTGGCATTGTGATGAGAGGGTCCCAGCATAGCACCCTCAAACCCATAACAGGACCATTTAACTACACAGAAACATCTATTTAACAGCTCCCCTGGTGATAAGTGATTCATCTTATCTGTAGTGGGTCATTCCTGGAGCTGAGAGGAGATTGCCGTGCCACCAGGCACTGGGGCTCCCCTGGAGAGGAGCATCTCTCTATCACACACACACACACACACACACACACACACACACACACACACACACACACACACACACACACACACACACACACACACAGGGAAGAGACACCGATGACTTTGTAGGCAGTAATCTCAGGCCTACCTGTTTTTCTTTGACGTCTCTGGAAGTGAGATATGTTTTTCTTGGTCACAAGTTTTCAGTAGAATATGGGCCTGTTTTTGTAGCTTTTAGTGCTGAAGGTTGTTGTCTCTATCTCTGCTCATAGCAGATCAAACAACCTGTCGGTCTAAGTGTTTTATTTCTCTACCCACAGCAACAAACTGATCAGCTTCAAAGAGTAGACCTGAAGTGCTTTGTGAGCAGAGGTCTTCATGTAGAAACAAGGCTAACTGTAAGGTTATGTTGGCACAGTCATGACCTCTCAGAATCCCATTGGAAAATGTCTGCTGTCTTGGCATCTTGCTTTTGTTGCAGAAGTTACTCTGTAATAACACCATACAACCCTTACCTATCAAACAAGAGTAAACAAGTTCAGCACAGCCACTGTGATTTCAGATGACTTCACAACCCTCTGAATACAGTCCAGTTAGAGTTGTTTAGAAGTGAGGTGCCGCAACGTCTGGGCTGGTCAGAAAGTCAGGTTTCCTGGTCAGCTTATTGGAACAGTCGTCTCAGTGACAGGTCAGGGATCAGTCTGAAAGTCAGGTTTCCTGGTCAGCTTATTGGAACAGTCATATCAGTGACAGGTCAGGGATCAGTCTGAAAGTCAGGTTTCCTGGTCAGCTTATTGGAACAGTCGTATCAGTGACAGGTCAGGGATCAGTCTGAAAGTCAGGTTTCCTGGTCAGCTTATTGGAACAGTCGTATCAGTGACAGGTCAGGAAAAAGACAGGAACCTTTGCACTAGCCATGATTGGCTGAGATAATGGATGGGCTGGACATGCCGAGAGATGAGTTCAGATTGGTCTGCCATGTAGCACGCTTCTGTCTATACCATGAGCGGCTTAGTATGTGTAGGTAATCCTTTCTATACAGCTTTTTTGAAAGATATCACGACGAACTGCACAACTGTTGCTAAGGCTCTTCACAATATGATAGCTAAGGAGGCATTTGATTGCAAATGCGGAGGGAGTCGAAAAAGAGAACACAGAAGGCTGTTGTATAGAACACCTGACTGGATTACATCTTCAAGCTAAGGGTAACCGTGACAGAGGGAGAAGCTTTCATCCATGTATATGGGTAAGAGAGTCTAGCTGGCTACATTTTCAGATATGATATGTTTCTAATTTAGCCAGAAAGTAATTTATTGCAAGTAAAAGCGTACTGTTAGCTAGCTAACATTAGCTGGCTGGCTCACTAGCATTATGTGTGTGATGTCATCCTTATCTCAAAGAAATTTGTATTGCTAGTTCTAGCCTAATGTTAGCTAGCTAGCTAAAATTGAACCTAGCTAGATGGTTAGCTTTAGCTAACTGTAGATACATGGAGGGTAGTAACGTCAGGAGTTAGGATTATGGTTCATTGTTTAGCTTGCTAGCTACATGTCTTAACAAAAGACTCCACTATGCAAGTAACCATTTCATTGTACCGTTTACACCTTCTAACAAGCTAGAAACTAACCAAAAACATTCTTTAGAAAGTTGCTTTTAGTTGCCTGGGTTGTTACGATTGACAAACACTAAATACATGTTTAAACTAATAGGTTTATTGGTATTGAAATACACCATTTATGCTGTTTTGGACCACCGTGCTGCTGTCTTTATACTCTTTCATAACAACAATGACAAGTTTGATGTCGGAACGACAATAGAATGTTCATGATGTCATTGCGACAACTGTATACAGACATGTCGATAGACATAGTAGAAACCAGTCTCGAGTCTTGAAATCTTTGGTTGTACACTACCATACTCACTGTTTAGCACATGACCTCACGTGTATCCTTAAAGACATGGATGGGGCTAAGGCTTAAGAAGGTGTGAACAATACTTAATAGGTGTAGACAAAGAAGAGCTCTCCAGTAGGTGTCCCAAAACATTCAAGAGCCATTTTCGTAAAAGTTTATCAATTTTCAAAGCTGAACTACTTTCCCATGTGTTCCTCAACTGCTGTGTATGATATACCATTTTCTAGCTTTGAATCTACTTTTATCCAATGTAAAAAAAAAAATGTAAATTTATTTTTGCTACACAAGACCGAAACGAGGCGGTCGGTCACAATAAACATCTCTGTAATAACAAATCCCCTCTCTGAATATCAAGGAACGGAAATGAACTGGCCCTGTCAAAACATAACTGTCTGAAAAGTAGTCAACTTTCAGAGATAATTGAGAAAACATCCACACATCGTCAGGAAGTGGAGATCCAGTACTCAGTAGAACCAACCATAAGAATAATCACATGATCTACACGGACATCCATCTCCAATTCAAATGTTACAGTCCTGAGAGACGAGGACAAACACAACCCACACAGACCACTAAGAGAGAGGCTGCCAAGACAGTATAATACAAGCATGCAGTCGATTTGGTTGCTTACCGGCTTCAACAGCTGAAGAAGAAGAAAGCCCACCATTTCCCAAAAACAGCTCCAGTGAGAAATGCTGTGGTAATCCACACATCAGCTGTGCTCGTCTCTGGATGATTGCAGAGCTCTCAACACACAGTCATTTAACTCACTCCCTCGCTCGCTCCTACCCTGGTATTGTGGTATCTAGTGGGCCGGGCTCAAAGAATTTACTCTCCTGCTGTTACACCCTCCACTCCTCTACTCGCTCTACTTTGTCGCTCTCAGTCAGTCAGTCTCTCAGTCAGTCAGTCTCTCTGTCAGTCAGTCTCTCTGTCAGTCAGTCTCTCTGTCAGCCAGTCTCTCTGTCAGCCAGTCTCTCTGTCAGCCAGTCTCTCTGTCAGTCAGTCTCTCTGTCAGTCAGTCTCTCTGCCCATCTGAGACGTCACACACAATCTTTAAATTTCATCTACTTGTCTTTGAGGGGTTCCACTTCTCAGGGTTGGGTCTCTAGTACGATTGTAAACCTACCGGTAGTTTACCGATGTTACTAGAATCGTCAGTAATTTTGGTCATTAACAGAAAAGCTATCATAACTTTGATAATCTTGAGTCACTTAAGCAATTTATTCATATATATATATAGTATTCATTTTTTCTATCCGTGTACATGAGTTTCTAGTAGATAGACCAGATGGTTCATGAGTTTCTAGTAGATAGACCAGATGGTTCATGAGTTTCTAGTAGATAGACCAGACGGTTCATGAGTTTCTAGTAGATAGACCATACGGTTCATGAGTTTCTAGTAGATAGACCAGATGGTTCATGAGTTTCTAGTAGATAGACCATACAGTTCAAGAGAAAATAGCCTAATTAATGAAAAAAAGCAACTAATAAACAATGGTATTATTTACAATTAACTCTGCAACTCTTCCAACTATTGACCTTCACAGCTGCCACCAGTTTGACACCGAAACATTGACAACAAATACATACTGACATAGTAAATAAATGTGTAAAAAAATGTTTTTTATATAAAAAGGATATTTCATGTTGAAACCTTCATTGAACAAAAGTATTCACCTAGTTGATTTACATTTAGGATAATGTTTTACAGCTTAAATGACGTCACTGGATGATATCAAGGAAACCACAATGGAAGTCTCAATGCATGCATAGTCAGTCAGTAAAAGGTTTCCATTCAATAGTGTTGGGTTGGGTTCTTCCCTCCAGAGGGGATATCCGGGGGGGGGTCAGGCTGATCCACTGACCTTGACTCTTCTGCCTCTCTCCGTCTCCCTCTCTGCTCACCACATTGACACGTCCTCATGGCTACAGCTGGACACACTAGGAAACCGTGGAGACCCCAGAGAGCCACCGACTGAACTGAGCAAAATGCCTGCCAACGCACTCACAGCAGTACAGCACGTCACGTGACTAGCCTCAACACTCAGACATAACAGAGAGCTTCACATGAATCAGCCTCAACACTCAGACATAACAGAGAGCTTCACATGAATCAGCCTCAACACTCAGACATAACAGAGAGCTTCACATAACTAGCCTCAACACTCAGACATAACAGAGAGCTTCACATGAATCAGCCTCAACACTCAGACATAACAGAGAGCTTCACATGAATCAGCCTCAACACTCAGAAATAACAGAGAGCTTCACATGAATCAGCCTCAACACTCAGACATAACAGAGAGCTTCACATGAATCAGCCTCAACACTCAGACATAACAGAGAGCTTCACATGAATCAGCCTCAACACTCAGACATAACAGAGAGCTTCACATGAATCAGCCTCAACACTCAGACATAACAGAGAGCTTCACATGAATCAGCCTCAACACTCAGACATAACAGAGAGCTTCACATGAATCAGCCTCAACACTCAGACATAACAGAGAGCTTCACATGAATCAGCCTCAACACTCAGACATAACAGAGAGCTTCACATGAATCAGCCTCAACACTCAGACATAACAGCGAGCTTCACATGAATCAGCCTCAACACTCAGACATAACAGAGAGCTTCACATGAATCAGCCTCAACACTCAGACATAACAGAGAGCTTCACATGAATCAGCCTCAACACTCAGACATAACAGAGAGCTTCACATGAATCAGCCTCAACACTCAGACATAACAGAGAGCTTCACATGAATCAGCCTCAACACTCAGACATAACAGAGAGCTTCACATGAATCAGCCTCAACACTCAGACATAACAGAGAGCTTCACATGAATCAGCCTCAACACTCAGACATAACAGAGAGCTTCACATGAATCAGCCTCAACACTCAGACATAACAGAGAGCTTCACATGAATCAGCCTCAACACTCAGACATAACAGAGAGCTTCACATGAATCAGCCTCAACACTCAGACATAACAGAGAGCTTCACATGAATCAGCCTCAACACTCAGACATAACAGAGAGCTTCACATGAATCAGCCTCAACACTCAGACATAACAGAGAGCTTCACATGACTAGCCTCAACACTCAGACATAACAGAGAGCTTCACATGAATCAGCCTCAACACTCAGACATAACAGAGAGCTTCACATGAATCAGCCTCAACACTCAGACATAACAGAGAGCTTCACATGAATCAGCCTCAACACTCAGACATAACAGAGAGCTTCACATGAATCAGCCTCAACACTCAGACATAACAGAGAGCTTCACATGAATCAGCCTCAACACTCAGACATAACAGAGAGCTTCACATGAATCAGCCTCAACACTCAGACATAACAGAGAGCTTCACATGAATCAGCCTCAACACTCAGACATAACAGAGAGCTTCACATGAATCAGCCTCAACACTCAGACATAACAGAGAGCTTCACATGAATCAGCCTCAACACTCAGACATAACAGAGAGCTTCACATGAATCAGCCTCACTGCTCTGGTTGTTTTTTTTAAAGACTTGTGATCTTGTCATTTGAGTGTCACTTTAGAGAAACTGTACGTGTAGCTAATGAATGCTGACTTCTTTTCTCATAGTCAGCAGATTGAATCTCTAATTCATTGAGGAGACGTTTAAAAAGGGCAGCAGATTGTTTCCACAGAGAATGGTTGGTTTCCTTCCTCTTGAAAAACAAGGAAATGGAGCCTAACAAAATAATAAAAACCTGTATTTCTGCTGCTAAACAATATAGACGTGTGTGATCATCACCTCTCACTAGAGAGCATAGACATACTGTATGTGTTTGAGGAAAGAGAAATGGGAGCAGGAGCAGGAGCAGGAGCAGGAACAGGAGCAGGAGCAGGAACAGGAGCAGGAGCAGGAGCAGGAACAGGAACAGGAGCAGGAGCAGGAGCAGGAGCAGGAGCAGGAACAGGAACAGGAGCAGGAGCAGGAGCAGGCCTAGCGGTGCTGTAGGATGTGTGTGTTATTGGAGTGGTGTGGGGTGTAATCACAACTCCACAGCCCCGGGGTCTCTAGGGGTCACTAGTCTGTCTGAACCCCTACTGCCAGGACCAGAGAGGGGCCTGGCCCGCTCGCCTCGCCACTTGCATTCCCATGCAACACCCTCAAACCTCCAGCCCTACACCCCACTCGCCCAGACGCCCAATCCCCTGCGCCCTCTGCTCGGACATCTCTGGGAAGTGTGCCAGCCTGGGAGATCCTGTGGGTGGTGTAGCTAATTTAGGTTGTTTCCATGTAAAAATGACCAATGAGCACCAACGTGAAGTTCATAGCAGCATGTCAAATTCTGTGTCTAATTAAAAGCTGTTCTTTGGAAATTAAGGTACACACACACACACACACACACACACACTTCTCAACCATTTTACATTTGATTTCTGGTCAAACAGATGGAAAAGGGGTCTTAGAAAACATCAACCAGAAAACTTTATAAAATAAATTTTAGAAATGTATCAAAACACAATAAATGTTGAAGTAAAGACCCCTGCCAGGTAATATCAACACTTCTATTTAGTTTTGGAACCATTTTTCTGCCTTCTGTAAATTTAACAAACATTGCCTTGTTACCAAAAACACCACATATCTTTAACCCAGCTGAGACCCTCACAAAAGTACAACTGAGAGCATTCTGTCGGGCTGTATCACCGCCTGGTACGGCAGCTACACCGCCCGCAACCACAAGGCTCTCCAGAGGGTGGTGCGGTCTGAACAATGCATCACCGGGCGCACACTGCCTGCCCTCCAGGACACCTCTAGCACCCGATGTCACAGGAAGGCCAAAAAGATCATCAAGGACATCAAACACCCGAGCCACTGCCTGTTCACCCGGTATCATCCAGAAGGCGAGGTCAGTACAGGTGTATCATCACCACCCGAGCCACTACCTGTTCACCCCGTTATCATCCAGAAGGCGAGGTCAGTACAGGTACATCATCACCACCCGAGCCACTGCCTGTTCACCCCGCTATCATCCAGAAGGCGAGGTCAGTACAGGTACATCATCACCACCCGAGCCACTGCCTGTTCACCCCGCTATCATCCAGAAGGCGAGGTCAGTACAGGTACATCATCACCACCCGAGCCACTACCTGTTCACCCCGCTATCATCCAGAAGGCGAGGTCAGTACAGGTGCATCATCACCACCCGAGCCACTGCCTGTTCACCCCGCTATCATCCAGAAGGCGAGGTCAGTACAGGTGCATCATCACCACCCGAGCCACTGCCTGTTCACCCCGCTATCATCCAGAAGGCGAGGTCAGAACAGGTGCATCATCACCACCCGAGCCACTGCCTGTTCACCCCGGTATCATCCAGAAGGCGAGGTCAGTACAGGTGCATCATCGCCACCCGAGCCACTGCCTGTTCACCCCGTTATCATCCAGAAGGCGAGGTCAGTACAGGTGCATCATCACCACCCGAGCCACTGCCTGTTCACCCCGCTATCATCCAGAAGGCGAGGTCAGTACAGGTGCATCATCACCACCCGAGCCACTGCCTGTTCACCCCGTTATCATCCAGAAGGCGAGGTCAGTACAGGTACATCATCACCACCCGAGCCACTGCCTGTTCACCCCGCTATCATCCAGAAGGCGAGGTCAGAACAGGTGCATCATCACCACCCGAGCCACTGCCTGTTCACCCCGCTATCATCCAGAAGGCGAGGTCAGTACAGGTGCATCATCACCACCCAAGCCACTACCTGTTCACCCCGTTATCATCCAGAAGGCGAGGTCAGTACAGGTGCATCATCACCACCCGAGCCACTGCCTGTTCACCCCGGTATCATCCAGAAGGCGAGGTCAGTACAGGTGCATCATCACCACCCGAGCCACTGCCTGTTCACCCCGGTATCATCCAGAAGGCGAGGTCAGTACAGGTGCATCATCACCACCCGAGCCACTGCCTGTTCACCCCGCTATCATCCAGAAGGCGAGGTCAGTACAGGTGCATCACAGCTGTGACAGAGAGGCTGAAAAGCAGCTTCTATCTCAAGGCCATCAGACTGTTAAATAGCCATCACTAGCTCCACCCAGTATCCTGTCTTGAACTTAGTCACTAGCCGGTTACCACCCGGTTACTCAACCCTGCACCTTAGAGGCTGCTGACCTATATACAGTGGATTCAGAAAGTATTCAAGCACCTTCACTTTTTCCACATTTTGTTACGTTACAGCCTTATTCTAAAATGTATTAAATAATATTTTTTCTCATCAATCTACGCACAATACCCCATAAAGACAAAGCGAAAACAGGTTTTTAGAAATGTTTGCATAATTTGATTTGGAAAGACACACACCTGTCTATATATAAGGTCCCACAATTGACAGTGCATGTCAGAGCAAAACCAAGCCGTGAGGTCGAAGAAATTGTCCGTAGAGCTCCGAGACAGGATTGTGTCGAGGCACAGATCTGGGGAAGGGTACCAAAAAATGTCTGCAGCATTGAAGGTCCCCAAGAACACAGTGGCCTCCATAATTCTTAAATGGAAGAAGTTTGGAACCACCAAGACTGGTCGCCTGGCCAAACTGAGCAATTGGGGGAGAAGGGCCTTGGTCAGGGAGGTGACCAAGATCCCGATGGTCACTCTGACAGAGCTCCAGAGTTCCTCTGTGGAGACGGGAGAACCTTCCAGAAGGGCAACCATCTCTACAGCACTCCACTAGTCAGGCCTTTATGGCAGAGTGGCCAGACGGAAGCCACTCCTCAGTAGAAGACACATGAAAGCCTCCTTGGAGTTTTCCAAAAGGCACCAAAGACTCCCAGACCGACCATGAGAAACAAGATATTCTGGTTGATGAAAGATTGAACTCTTCGGCCTGAATGCCAAGCATCACGTCTGGAGGAAACCTGGCACCATCCCTACGGTGAAGCTTGGTGGTGGCAGCATCATGCTGTGGGGACGTTTTTCAGCGGCAGGGACTGGGAGACTAATCAGGATTGAGGGAAAGATGAACAGAGCAAAGTACAGAGAGATCCTTGATGAAAACCTGCTCCAGAGCACTCAGGACCTCAGACTGGAGTGAAGGTTCACCTTCCAACAGGACAACGACCCTAAGCACACAGCCAAGACAAAGCAGGAGTGGCTTCGGGACAAGTCTCTGAATGTCCTTGAGTGGCCCAGCCAGAGCCCGGACTTGTACCCGATCGAACATTTCTGGAGAGAGCTGAAAATAGCTGTGCAGCAACAGTCCCCATCCAACCTGACAGAGCTTGAGAGGATCTACAGAGAAGAATGGGAGAAACTCCCCAAACACAGGTTTGCCAAGCTTGTAGGGTCATACCCAAGATGACTTGAGGCTGTAATCACTGCCAAAGGTGCTTCAACAAAGTGCTGAGTAAACGATCTGAATTCTTATGTAAACATCTTTGCAAACATTTCTAAATACCTGTTTTTGCTTTGTCATTATGGGGTATTGTGATGTCATTATGGGGTATTGTGATGTCATTATGGGGTATTGTGTGTAGAAACAGTCAAGGGGTCTGAATACTTTCCGAATGCACAATGTATGTATGCATGTACAAAAAAAAATTATAGGAGCAACAACGACAAAAGTATCTACGCCAAATTAAGATTGAAAGATGTCTGCAGAAAGAATGGGGTGTCAGCTATGACATGACACATTGACTTTGGAATAATGTATTTTAATCTATTATTGAACTACAGTAAGTGAAGTGGATTTACACTTTCTGAATGTACTGTGTGTACTGTGTGTACTGTGTGTTCTGTGTGTACTGTGTGCACTGTGCACTGCGTGTACTGCGTGTACTGCGTGCACTGCGTGTACTGCGTGCACTGCGTGCACTGCGTGTACTGTGTGCACTGTGTGTACTGTGTGCACTGTGTGTACTGTGTGCACTGCGTGTACTGTGTGCACTGCGTGTACTGCGTGTACTGCGTGCACTGCGTGCACTGCGTGCACTGCGTGCACTGCGTGTACTGCGTGTACTGTGTGCACTGCGTGTACTGCGTGTACTGCGTGTACTGCGTGCACTGCGTGTACTGCGTGTACTGCGTGCACTGCGTGTACTGCGTGCACTGCGTGTACTGTGTGCACTGTGTGTACTGTGTGCACTGTGTGCACTGTGTGTACTGTGTGCACTGTGTGTACTGTGTGTACTTGTGTGTACTGTGTGTACTGTGTGTACTGTGTGCACTGTGTGTACTGTGTGTACTGTGTGCACTGTGTGTACTGTGTGCACTGCGTGTACTGCGTGTACTGTGTGTACTGTGTGCACTGTGTGTACTGTGTGTACTGTGTGTACTGTGTGCACTGTGTGTGAGATATATGGACACTCAAACACTTCAAATGAGTGGATTCTGATATTTCAGCCACACCCGTTG
Organism: Oncorhynchus nerka; assembly: GCF_034236695.1. Taxonomy (NCBI): domain Eukaryota; kingdom Metazoa; phylum Chordata; class Actinopteri; order Salmoniformes; family Salmonidae; genus Oncorhynchus; species Oncorhynchus nerka. The sequence continues at coordinate 91,280,788 of NC_088405.1, read as the reverse complement.
CTGACAGGTGTATAATATCGAGCACACAGCCATGCATCGCCATAGACTAAAATTAGCAGTAGAATGGCCTTACTGAGGTGCTATCTTAGTGACTTCCAACTGCCCCGGTCAATTGTAAGTGCTGTTAATGTGAAGTGGAAACGTCTAGGAGAAACAACGGCTCAGCCGCGAATTGGTAGGCCTCACAAGCTCACAGAACAGGACCACTGAGTGCTGAGGCACGTCTGTCCTCTGTTGCAACACTCACTACTGACTTCCAAACTGCCTCTGGAAGCAACGTCGGGAGTTTCATGAAACGCTGTGTCTGCACAGTTCTTCCAGTAAGTGTTTTTGTGTCAAATATTCCGTGTAAATTGTTAAAATAATTCCTTGTGCATAGAGTTTGTATGGTTTGTTATACTTTGAAATCCATGTTTGTTGGAAAAATCTGAGTCTCAGCGCAATTCCATTTCTGTGAATTTGCCCTTTAGTTGAGTCACAGTGCTCAGAGAGGCCTCTAGTGACGTTCCCCTGCAGCCACACCCACACAGTGTGATTGAACACTATGACCTCTGCCGTAGTTCTGAGTTCAGGTCAACAAAGCCTCGCCTGCCAACTGTCAACACTCTCAGATCACAGAGCTGTCAGCTTAGATCATAAAATTTGACATGTACTCTCTCCTTTCCCTCCCCACGCCTGAGAGCTATTCCAGTATAGTCAGAGCTGGCTTACAGTACAAGACAAATCAGCAAACTTACAAGCACTCACGCTACCATTAACATCCGACAGCCTCTTAGGGCTGGAGTCAATCCTTATCGCAGAAGTATCACGGAAGACCCGCGTTGTAGCTCCGTTGAATCGTAAAGGCAATGTTCCGGCGTTCGCGGAGACTGCATTCAGGGTAAACGCTGCATGTGTCGCGCAATCGTAATTTACCTTTCAATTTTAACACGGCTCTTCCGCGATACAGATGAAATCCAACCCTTAGAGGCTGTCTGATGTTACTATAACATACATATGGGTGGTAACAGAGCCAATGTAGACAGCTCCAACAGGTCACAACAGTAATGTCTCCACTAAAACAGATCCATCCTACAGAGAGGAGAGTTTGTCCTGAACCTTCATTCAAGCTCTTTGCACTCAGCCTTTCCGCACCCTAACAATACACCATTGTCCAGACAAGGGACACAATTAGACAATGACAATACTCTTGAAGAAAGAGGGACAATGCAATGTTACAAACTAGAACAAAAAACAACAAAACATTCACTCAAAACACACACGGCGGCTGATATGTGCAGGGGCGTAGGGACGCAGCTGTGCGGTCCAGAGGCATCCATTGGCATTATGGGTAAAAGGATATGTCCTGCAGCTGTGGTTTCCCCGTCTAGGCTGACGACAGCAGCTTCTATCAACCCCAACCTTCTGCTTCCTGTTCCTGTAATCTCGTTACTACAACATCCCAAATTCACTTCATCGTCACCATCCACTGCCTTCATCCTTTCACATTATTTGACCTCCGCATCGTATAAAAGATCTGCTGATCTCTGAGTCTTAAATGGTATCACATTACTCTATATTTACTTTCTGTCCAGTGGTAGGCTCTCCAGACCAGAGCTTAGTGAGACATTCTCTGCACACAACAAATGGTCTGTAGTCTAGGAGGAGAGAAAGCTATGTGGTCTGGTTTGACCTGCCATGTCCTCCCTACGGGGCAGTGCACGGCCAAGGACAGGCTCTCGCTGAAGATGCACATCAGCTGTTGTGGCGAGAGGCTTGCTGTTCATCACACTCACCGAGGGCTGAGGAATGACTCATAGAGAGGGCCTTTGTGCACCCAGAGCCTGGTCATATGGAGACCACATGGGAGGGAGGGTGAAATTCAATTCTGATGACAACAAAAAGTTGGACTGGGTCAATCACAGATCTGAGAGAGACAACAGGCCACAGCACTGAGAGGGAAGGGAAGGACAGAGTCTAGGAGGATGACATTGTCATTACATAGCAATGATTCCACAGCACTTCAGGAAATCAAAGGCAGTGAGGACAGACGTGGCTCGAGTCTGTTGAGTCCATTCCTCCATGCATTATAAAGACAAGTTCCAGAGATACCGCCTGAGAACATCCATCTCCCAGAGGAGGTCTAGATTTCAACTGGTCAGTGGGACTTTATGTCATCAGGGAGTCTACTAAAAATGTACTTTGGCCACACCCACATTGTCAAGACGCCACATGACAAGATAAACACACCATAGACTCTTTTTACCTTCTGCGTGGTTATTGTGAATGTCTCAGTTTCATTCAGGATGCTGCTCTGCCAATATTTCAACACGGAACTGTTTATTTAGAGGAGAACACAAGCTGCACATCAACAGGAAATTGATGACAATGCTCTGCAGAGGCCAGCCCCGGACCTCCTCTGTCTGGAGGCTCAGACATGATAGAAACTACCGGACCTCCTCTGTCTGGAGGGTCAGACTGACCCCAAGAGAGAATAATTGTCCTAATACTCGCTCCCCGCTTTTCCCTCACAAAACTTGTTTTAGACCTTTCTGCCTGAGTATTGAAGAGATACAAGAGTTTGTGTGTGCACATGTTTCTTGTCTGTGTTGGTGTTGTGTACAGACTCCTTGACTGAAGACCCAGTAATGAGACCTAGGTCAGGCCATCATGGGAGTCATAGTTACAGAAAAACAACCCAAACTGCTCTTCGGGATGGTTGTGAAATGGCTTTTCTGGGGCATTTTGAGAGAGTTGGAGGGAGTTCAAATAACTCATAAAACCTCTCTCTCTCTAACAGCTCTGTCTTTTATCGTTATTCTATGACCTTGGCTATCCGTGACATTCCGAGGTTAGAGAAAGGTCAGTTCAGCTCAACTCCCATCTACGACCATAGTAAAATCACAGCCCAGTCAGTCTCTCAGCCTCCCCTGCTAGGGCCCTGACCTTGGGGGCAGCACACAGAGTGCCCCTTTAGACGGGCAGCTTTGATTTCCACTCAACAGGCCCCGGAGTCAAACTGTGGCGGGCCACTCTCAGACAAAGACCATTTCAGCTCTTACATCCCTATTCATAATCAACATAAGTCTGATTTCACTCTGTCGTAACACATGTGTATGTATGTATATATATACACACACATATATATATATGTAGTTGAAGTCGGAAGTTTACATACACCTTTGCCAAATACATTTAAACTCAGTTTTCACAATTCCTGACATTTAATCCTAGTAAAAATTCCCTGTCTTAGGCCAGTTAGGATCACCACTTTATTTTAAGAATGTGAAATGTCGGGATCACGTGACCCTTGAACGAGATGGCCGCATGAACTAAGAGCTCCGCACAAGTAGTTTCCAATTCCTAATCTTACCTCCACTCCAAGTTCAAATTTATTTAGCTTTAGTAAGAAAAAGTCATGGCAGCTACAAAAGGCGACACTACAGGTGACATTTTTACCCGGACTCGAGCATTAGCGACGGAAAAAGCCTCCAATTAGAAGCTAGCTTCAGAAAAAACTAGCGCCATTAGCCAGGAGCAAGAGAACCCGCTCCTCCCCTCCCACACCAATATCTCTACCTGTACATGACCATCTGATCATTTATCACTCCAGTGTTAATCTGCAAAATTGTAATTATTCACCTACCTCATGCCTTTTGCACACATTGTATATAGACCCCCCCCCCCTTTTTTTCTTTCTACTGTGTTATTGACTTGTTAATTGTTTATTCCATGTGTAACTCTGTGTTGTCTGTTCACACTGCTATGCTTTATCTTGGCCAGGTCGCAGTTGCAAATGAGAACTTGTTCTCAACTAGCCTACCTGGTTAAATAAAGGTGAAATAAAATAAATAAAAAACGAATGCCAACCTCGCACTCTGTCGAAGACATCCTTTCTGAGTTGAGATCCCAACGTACAGAACTAAACACCAAATTAGATGCCATTAACTCTCAACTCAGTGCGATAGGGGTCAAGGTGACAATCCTGGAAAACGCTTTGCCTGACATCAACAACAAGATAACCATAAACGCGGGGCGCCTGGACGAGGCAGAGGGGCAAATCCTATCCATGGAAAACTTATTGACCGATTCCATGGAAACATGAGCATATGCTAAAAAGAAAAATCGAGCATCTGGAAGAGAAAACAGAGGACCTGGAAAACAGGGGTGAAGGAATAATTGTGTTCTATTCAATCTGGGCGAAAAAGAGGAGGGAAACATGCCACTGATCCGCTACCTGCAAGACAAACTTCCCGAGTGGCTCCACCTGTCCAACGACAGGCCCATAGAACTCGAGAGAGCTCACCGAGCACTGAGGCCCCCACCAGCAGCCAGACAACCACCGCGTCCAATCACCATACGTTTCCTGAGATTCACCGACAAGGAACGAGTCCTACAGGCGGCGAAAAACAACACCGTCACAGTGGGAAACGCCAAACTCGCTTTACACCAGGACCTGTCAGCTGGAATACGCCGAAAGCGCCGAGAGTTTGACGAAGTGAAGAAATACTCCATTGACTGAGGCATCTTCAGGGGATTCAAATACCCAAACGAGCTCAGGATTCTTCACCAAGGAGCCTTGCGACACTTCAAAACTCCCGAAGAGGCCAAACGTTTTTTGAAAGACAATCCTGGTCAATGAGAAACAGACCAATGACTAAATGCGATTAATGCCATTACTAAAGGAGGTAAGACAACATATAGCCGATATCCAGAGACCCACCCGCTAAATGTCATTATAGCCATCCAATTTATATTTATTTTCCTTTAGCTGAGAGGGATGGGCTGTATAGCCTAACCTAGGCCTACTAATGTTTCAGCCTACTTTTATTTCCCTGTTGCTATTTTTACTTGGGGTTCCCTATGTCCCTTGGGGGAGGTATATGTAGGCTGGGCTATTGATTTGATTTTTCTCCTTCTTTTACTGTGGTCTGGACGAGGGCAACTGTGTCATTTACTCAATGCGGGGTGGAGAGGATGAGGCATTTCTTTGGTGGGGAGAGGGAGACGTTGTGCGTTGCTAACTGTTCCCGGTTTCTGTTTTATTCGGAACACAGAATTGAGACTGAGCGGGGGGTAATAGATCCAACGGGATGTGTCGAGTTGTTTGGGAACTCGGCTGGGGTGTTCAGAGATGATTATTTTAAGTACACCATTTATTTTCCTTTTATGTGAACGCAGCTGTAACTACTATCCACTTTTACCCAGCGATGACTTGCACTAAAGTTCGATTACTGTTTGATGACGATGACTAGTACCTTAAATCTATTGACATGGAACTGCCATGGTCTAGGGCATGCAATAAAACGGAAAAAGATACTATGTGCTCTAAAAAAGGAAAAAGCAGACATTGCGCTATTACAAGAGACACACCTCTGTGATGCTGAACATGCCAAACTCCGCAGAGCTTGGGTGGGACAGGTGTATTTCTCATCTTTCAAAACAAACAGTAGAGGCACAGCCATACTTATCCATAAAAATGTTCCATTCATAATTGACAAAAACATATCTGATCCGGAGGGGAGATTTATTTTGATAACTGGGTCACTATATGGTCAACCAATTACTATCTTAAACATATACGCCCCTAACACAGATACTCCTGCCTTCATGTAAAAAATGATAACCCTGTTCAATGAGCATTGTGTCTCCTTTGGCGTGGTGGCCGGAGATTTTAATTGTATCCTTAACCCAACCCTAGACAAATCATCTCAAGTCCCCACCACAAATCCTAGATCTGCAAAGATGTTGAACTCTCTTACTAAAGAGATGGGACTGATAGATATCTGGAGAGAGACTAATAGCTCATCTATGGACTATATATACTACTCTAATGTCCATAACACCTACTCCCGTATAGATTACATTTTTATCCCAAAGAGTTTAATAAATTCAGCCATATGTACAATCGGACCCATAGCACTTTCAGATCACGCCTTTGTCCACCTCCGCTTTGACCTCTGCAAAAACATCCCGAGGTCAAAGAGCTGGAAATACAACACCTCCATGCTATCAAACGAAGCGTTCCATACATTGGTAACTACATGGATAGACAACTACACACAAGACAACAAAGATTCTCCTGTTTCTCCGGCCACAATGTGGGACGCTGCTAAAGCCACACTAAGAGGTCATCTAATCGCATATGCTTCCTCTAAGAAAAAAGCAATGGAAGCACACAGGCTAGATCTTGAGAGGGAGCTGGAATGCTGTGAAAGAATACATAAACAATCCCCAGACAGCACCTCCTGGAGTCATCTTAAAGCAGCCAAAGCCAAACTGAATTTGGACTACACTCAGGAGATAAAAAAAAAAGGTTTTCTTTACTAAACAGAAATACCATGAGTATTTAATTTTTTAATTTTACCTTTATTTAACCAGGCAAGTCAGTTAAGAACACATTCTTATTTTCAACGACGGCCTGGGAACAGTGGGTTAACTGCCTGTTCAGGGGCAGAACGACAGATTTGTACCTTGTCAGCTCGGGGGTTTGAACTCGCAACCTTCCGGTTACTAGTCCAACGCTCTAACCACTAGGCTACGCTGCCGCAATAGGCCCAGTAGATTGCTTGCTTAACAATTAAAAAAGGAGCAGTCAGAGCGTCCAATCACGGCTATCCGAACAGCAGAGGACGAGGTCACATATGACCCAAAAAAGATCAATTTAACTTTTCATGATTTTTACTGCAAACTATATACCTCTGAGAGAAAACACACGGAGGCAGAACTCCACTCTTTCCTAGAGGGAATCTCGCTACCTAAACTATCAGAGACCGACCAAGAAGATCTCAACTCCCCTTCACTCCTGAGGAGATCCTGGAGGCAATTACCTCCATGCCACCTAAGTCCCGCGGATGATGTCTTGCTCTACATATCCAACCCTGAGAAATCCCTCCCTCTCATTTTAGACACAATTGCCCAGTATGGCAAGTTCTCAGGTTATAAGATCAATTTTAACAAATCCACTGTCTGCCCTCTCAATATTACACTCACCAGCTCTATGAAGACACTTTGTCCTTTCCAATGGAAAACACAGGGATTTCAATACCTCGGGATCTTCATAACACCAGATCTGAATAGCCCTTTTAAGGAAAATTATCTTCCACTCCTGGATCGAATCAAGAACGATCTCCAAACCTGGATCTCCCTCCCAATTAGCTTAGTAGGAAGAATTCATGTCATCCGTATGAACGTCCTCCCTAGACTGAACTACTTATTTCAGATGCTCCCATGCCATCTCCCAGTTTCCTTCTTCAAAACAACTAACCAAAGCATCACCAAATTTATATGGGGCAATAAAAAAACCTAGGATCAAGTTTTCCACTCTATTGAAACCTGAATCTAAGGGTGGTCTTGCCCTTCCCTCCCTTCAATTGTACTACTGGTCTGCCCAAATCCGCAACATGCTAACATGGATCACAAACAGACAAGAGTCAACGTGGATTCAGATAGAAGCCCAATCCTGTGGTTCATTGCCCTTAAGCTCAATTATATTAATTAATAACTTTAGTGAAGTGGGCAACATAGCCAAAACCTTTGTGATTTACAGCACCCTACTAGCGTGGAGGGACTGTAAGAAATACCTGGGCATTTCCTCCCAAATATGTTCTCACTCGCCTATAGTAGGCAACCCAGACTTGCCAAAAGCCCTGAGGGATGCCAACTTTAATCTTTGGCATACTCTAGGAATCAGGACCTTTTCAGACCTATTTCATCAGAAAACCACTACACTGAAATCCTTTCAAGAGCTCTGCAGTGAATTCGATGTGCCAAGATCCATTAAAAAAATATATATCTTCAAATTAGACATCCTCATTTACCTCCAAGAGGAGGTTTAAAACTCAGTTGAATGAAGTTGAAACCCTTCTTGTCACAGCACAATCCATTAAAGGCAAAATATCTTACATCTATAGACTCCTTTCTGAGAAAGGAGGCTCCTCCTTTACTCCTTTGAAAATAATCTGGGAAAAGGTTGGGCGGAGGTTTGCGACAGGGTATACTGCACCTCTACTAATGTAAAAATGAAAGAATCTAATTACAAATGTTTGTACAAATTTTATTATACTCCTTTGAGACTCCATAGAATGAAAACAGATATGTCTCCTAACTGCAAAAGATGTACCTCTGAAAGTGGAACCTATATGCATGTATTTTGGAGCTGTAGAGAGATTGCCAGATTCTGGCAATCTATACATACTGCTGCACAGAAAATACTAGAGGTACAGTTTGATATGACCCCGTGTATCTATCTTCTTAATGCCCAGAATTATTGGCCCGTCGTCTCAGCGAATGCTTGAAATAGCTGATAAGAACCTTGATAGTGCTGCTGCAAGTGATATGTTTTTTTGTGTTTTTATTTAAATTTTTTATTTTTGAGTACGTGTGCGTATGTATGTATGTATGGGTATGTTATGTATGTATGGGTATTGTTGGTTGATTTGAAAAACAAGAAAACTTAATAAAACTTTAAATTGAACAAAAAAAGAATGTGAAATGTCAGAATAATAGTAGAGAGAATGATTTATTTCAGCTTTTATTTCTTTCATCACATTCCCAGTGGGTCAGAAGTTTACATACACTCTATTAGTATTTGGTAGCATTGCCTTTAAATTGTTAAATTGTTGTTGCTCGCACACACTTTTTCAGTTCCATAGGCTTGAGGTCAGGGCTATGTGATGGCCACTCCAATACCTTGACTTGCCATTTTGCCACAACTTTGGAAGTATGCTTGTGGTCATTGTCCATCTGGAAGACCCATTTGCAACCAAGCTTTAACTTCCTGACTGATGTCTTGAGATGTTGCTTCAATACATCCACATAATTGTCCTGCCTCATGATGCCATCTATTTTGTGAAGTGCACCAGTCCCTCCTGCAGCAAAGCACCCCCACAACATGATGCTGCCACCCGCGTGCTTCACGATTGGGATGGTGTTCTTCAGCTTGCAAGCCTCCCCCTTTTTCCTCCAAACATAATGATGGTCATTATGGCCAAACAGTTCTATTTTTGTTTCATCAGACCAGAGGACATTTCTCCAAAAAGTACAGTTGCAAACCGTACTTCTTCCTTGCTGAGCGGCCATTCAGGTTATGTCGATATAGGACTTGTTTTACTGTGGATATAGATACTTTTGTACCCGTTTCCTCCAGCATCTTCACAAGGTCCTTTGCTGTTGTTCTGGGATTTGCACTTTTCGCATTAAAGTACGCTCATCTCTAGGAGTCAGAACGCGTCTCCTTCCTTGGCGGTATGATGGCTGTGTGGTCCCATGGTGTTTATACTTGCGTACTATTGTTTGTACAGATGAATATGGTACCTTCAGGCATTTGGAAATTGCTCCCAAGGATGAACCAGACTTGTGGAGGTCTACAATTTGTTTTCTGAGGTCTTGGCTGATTTCCCCATGGTAGGCCTTGAAATACATCCACAGGTACACCTTCAATTGACTCAAATGATGTCAAGCCATGACATAATTTTCTGGGATTTTCCAAGCTGTTTAAAGGCACAGTCAATTTAGTGTATGTAAACTTCTGAACCACTGGAATTGTGATACAGGGAATTATAAGTGAAATAACAATTGTGAACAATTGTTGGAAAAATGACTTGTGTCATGCACAAAGTAGATGTCCTAACCGACTTGCCAAAACTATAGTTTGTTAACAAGAAATTTGTGGAGTGGTTGAAAAACGAGTTTTAATGACTCCAACCTAAGCGTATGTAAACTTCCGAGTTCAACTGTATGTGTGTGAGTGAGAAGGAGAGAGATGCTGTTGGTCAGTCTGGTCTCAGCAGGCATTCCAGTGCGTGAGACAGACAGTGTTAGGCCTGTGTGACCCATCAGGCCTTATGAGCAGCAGAAGACTGGGGGCTTTGTCTCTGCGTCACAGGGTATTTATAGGAGTGTGTCATGTACAGGGCTTGGAGAAGGGTCTTAATCCAGACCCACTCAATGTCTCCTCCACCATATCCACCAAAATACTGTACAACTCAGAATTCACCTACCCCGTGCACTGACGTTTGGTGTATATTCTATAAGTAGGAGGCCTTTTTCTCTAGTCAGGCCACGTGGTTGGGGGGGGGGGGGGGGGGGGCAGGACCACTGTGATTGTCATAGGAAGAAATTCTACTCATTCAGCAGATCAGAAGGAAAGACCTTTCCATAAACCACAGAATCCTATACTGATGTTTGAAAATGGTATCTTTTCATACCCCACAGAGCAGATCACACTCGGTATACATGACTAAATCAACAAGCACTATAAAATGTTTACCCAAAAGCCCTCATCCTGTCAGACATCTCGTCCACTTTTACATCCAAGTTAAACACAGCTCTGCTTTGATGTGTTTTTACATGAATATGTATTGACGTTCCCCAAGTGAATGTGCACTTCTCTCAGTGTGTAGTTGGAGATCTTTGTGTCAAGCTTCTTTGATTTGGACCAAATCCACACACGGATAACATGAATCACATATTTATTGTCATGGGACATATGGTGGGAGTGATTGTTTAGTTATTCATGTTTTCCGTATGTTAATGACTGCACCTCTCTAAATGTCTTCCAAAGAGGAACAATAAGTCTTTGAGCTCAGAGCAGGTTGTAAAATATAGCAAGGAGAACAAGAATAATGTTCTGAAGTCTTGAATGAGTCATATTCCTAGCCAACACCCGCAAAGACTTCTCCTCTAAAGTGTCCCACAGGTAGGGAGGTACTAACCGGTAACGAAACCTAACTAGCCTACTGATATATATATATATATATATATATTTTTTACACTCTTCGTCTTTGGGTTCTAGGGTCAGTAACCTGAATGAATGTGTGCATTTCTGTGAGAAATCAGCGTATGTGTTGAATGTGCATGTGCCAAGGGAGACCACAACATTGGTTCAGGGCCAGCCCTGTCTCTCCCAACCCTACCTTGGTTCAGGGCCAGCTCTGTCTCTCCCAGCCCTACCTTGGTTCAGGGCCAGCCCTGTCTCTCCCAACCCTATCTTGGTTCAGGGCCAGCTCTGTCTCTCCCATCCCTACCTTGGTTCAGGGCCAACTCTGTCTCTCCCATCCCTACCTTGGTTCAGGGCCAGCTCTGTCTCTCCCATCCCTACCTTGGTTCAGGGCCAGCTCTGTCTCTCCCAGCCCTACCTTGGTTCAGGGCCAGCTCTGTCTCTCTTGACCTCTTGGTTCAGGGCCAGCTCTGTCTCTCCCATCCCTACCTTAGTTCAGGGCCAGCTCTGTCTCTCTTGACCTCTTGGTTCAGGGCCAGCTCTGTCTCTCTTGACCTCTTGGTTCAGGGCCAGCTCTGTCTCTCTTGACCTCTTGGTTCAGGGCCAGCTCTGTCTCTCTTGACCTCTTGGTTCAGGGCCAGCTCTGTCTCTCTTGACCTCTTGGTTCAGGGTCAGCTCTGTCTCTCTTGACCTCTTGGTTCAGGGTCAGCTCTGTATCTCTTGACCTCTTGGTTCAGGGTCAGCTCTGTCTCTCTTGACCTCTTGGTTGGCCAGTCCAAGCGGATTGTTATTTGTTCAGATGGTGACGAAACATCAATATGTACAAAAATGAAGCTACAAGGAGGCATGCCCAAACTAAAGATTCAAAACCAAACGAAAGGCCACTAAACCAACCAGCAACCTCACAGCTCTCCAAGCTGGAACTCTGACTGATCACCTTAATTGGCGGCACCTGAAGTGCTTATTAAACAGGCTCAGCACCAGGACAAGGTTGCTGTTGCCCCCCCTGGAGGAATGGAGTGTGGAAGTGGAACCTGGATAACGTGTTTGTCTATGTCCTAACACTAATCTTCCCACCATAACATAACTCTCCATCCTGTCTCATGCTACCAGGTTCTGTTGAGCTCGTGTACAGAGGAGAGACTGTGGGAACTGAATGTAGTTCTCTGAACTAAATGACTAAAACACAAATGTGCAAAGACAGTACAGGCCAGGGAATGTAGTGTAGCTAGAACATAGCTTAGCAAAGCACATTAGATATGCAACATGTAGGTCACTGAGGAATGCGTGTCTTTGTGCTTCGTCTGCCTATTTTGTCAATGAGGCCTTAAGAGGGACAGAAATCATTTATTTAAATGTAGCTTAGGAGATAGTATGCATGTAACACACACACACACACACACACACACACACACGGCTAATGGGTGTTTTTTCCTGGTGTTTGTGTGTGGGGCATGCAGCTGGACTGACATCCTGGATGCAGAGTGAGGTAGTTAGTTTTCACCCCAGTCATAAATAGCCATCCTTGTCCTTCAACTAGCAGAACACAGAGGACAGGCGGTAGAGAGAGGAAGAGGAAGACCAGGAAACACTGATAGGTCAAGGTCCATAACAATGATGCAGAGTAGGATGAGAGGTGGACACAGGATGCATTGTAATAACACAGCAAAAAAAGGTAACGGTTTTCTCCTAAACTGGGCATTTCTTATTCAAATTATAACAATACATGTGTTAAAAACATCGAAATAAAAATAACATTTTAATATTATGTGTAGGCTATTTGAAAACGCATTTTATTTCCAAGTATGAAAAAACGGTTTTTGTCATTTTCAAAACAAAAAAAATCTCTCAAAGCCCTTTGATAAAAATAAATAAATAATCAATTTCTCCCTCTGTGCATTCTGATGCGCAGACAGAGACCCAGACACTCCGCGCTTCCAGCGCAGCTTCCCACAGGTACTCTGTCAGCATCAGATTGCATCACTTCCCTGAAACACGCCGATATCTTCAATTCACACAGCATGTCTGCACCGATATAACTTTACTGCGATATGATCCGATTTAACTTTACTGCGATATGATCCGATTGAACTTTTCTGCGATATGATCCGATTGAACTTTTCTGCGATATGATCCAACTCCTCAATTAATCAACAATAGAGGCATCAACCCCGATATGTCAGTCACAGAGATGGGTAGAGAGAGATATGTCCAAACTTTCCTTCAATAGTTGACTAACACTTCAACAGTTTTCGCTATTCATTTCATGCCATTGCGTTAGAAATAGGACAGTTACTTACAGTTAACACTACTGGTATCCATGTGTGTTTTCCAATCCGCTTCTTCTTTGACGTTCATTTATTTTGAACAAGTTTGCGCAGCAGTAGGCTACACGACGTGGACCCATGTGTGGCGTAAGTGACACACAGAAATGAGTCAGTCACAGACGCGAGTTTACCTCATCTGCTCGCTCTCACAGGGTCCTAGCGCTAGTTTAAAATACATCTTAACTGGCTACTGTGCTACACACGATGACATCACCTTAGTACAATCAACACAGACAAATATCCACATGTAGACTGCTTTCATTTAAATCAAATATGTACATCATTTGTTGAGCAGTAGTTCTGACATTGAAATAAATCATATGCAGATTGCTTTGTACAGTTACAAAATGAAAACATACATTTAAAAGTCTCCCAAACCTTTTATAATGGATATGATTCAAAAATGAGATTGTGAATTCTGGAAGTACTGTATATGTACATTATTGACCAGTATTGCTGTTGGTATTGTAAATATCTATGATAACTTGCGACTCTCACACACACACACACACACACACACACACACACACACACACACACCTTTAAAACAAACAGCCATTACAAAGATGACAGTAAGAGTTATTTACACTAAATGACTGCTGCTAGTCAGTATGACTAATATGAGTCTGATAAAGGCAGTGCTGTATACACTAACAATCAGAACTATCTCTTCCTATGACGCACAACCTCATACCAGACCATTCAAATACAACTGAAAGAAAAAGGACAGCTTTGCATGTAGGCTACCAATAATATTGTATGATCTATTGGATAACTAGGAGTCACCACCTCAAAACCCAGTAGGAGATAACTAGGGGTCACCTCTTCAAAACCCAACAGGAGATAACTAGGAGTCACCTCTTCAAAACCCAACAGGAGATAACTAGGGGTCACCTCTTCAAAACCCAACAGGAGATAACTAGGGGTCACCTCTTCAAAACCCAACAGGAGATAACTAGGGGTCACCTCTTCAAAACCCAACAGGAGATAACTAGGGGTCAACTCTTCAAAACCCAACAGGAGATAACTAGGGGTTACCTCTTCAAAACCCAACAGGAGATAACTAGGGGTCACCTCTTCAAAACCCAACAGGAGATAACTAGGGGTCACCTCTTCAAAACCCAACAGGAGATAACTAGGGGTCACCTCTTCAAAACCCAACAGGAGATAACTAGGGGTCACCTCTTCAAAACCCAACAGGAGATAACTAGGGGTCACCTCTTCAAAACCCAACAGGAGATAACTAGGAGTCACCTCTTCAAAACCCAACAGGAGATAACTAGGGGTCACCTCTTCAAAACCCAACAGGATAATGTTTTGTTTTACTGTATGCACACTATAGTGTATTCTTTAGCAACCAGTAATCATTTCACCCCCTAAGTTGATTTAGATCGCACTGTATGAAACAAAAACAAAAACAAATTATATCAGGACCCTGGTTGTCATTTGGACTGGTATCCACATAGACCAATCAGGACAATTCCATCAAATCAATTCCACTTCAACATCCACAAAATTCCCTCACCTCCATTCCTTCCCGTCTCACCTCGATTCCTTTCCTTCTCACCTCGATTCATTCCCTCCTCACCTTGGTATTGTTCAAGGAAGAGTTCATTCAATCCCTTTCAATTGTAATCTAATTCAGATCCATTCCTCTATTTCATCTCTAATCCAGACTTCTGGTCTCCGATCCCTTCAATCCACTTTCCTCCACAGGCAGATTCCATCTAATTAATGTATATCTCTATTCATTATCTCGATTGACCGCTCTAACAATGGAAATACATGTCCTCAAAGACAGACAGCAGGTGGGAGTAGGAGAGATCAGGTGGGACCATTCTAGCCAATGAGAGGGCAGATACGTGTGCGAACAAGAGGCCATAGTGATAGATGGACTCATCTTTGTATTTGTGCCATTATAGTGTCTGTGACAGCCTAAAAGGCGCTGCCCATGCTATCTTCATTTTAAAGTAGTACATTTTCTTTTTCTTTTAAAATTTGGAGCTATTAATATTTTAAATGATTGTTCCATGTACATTGTGTAATTTACTGATGGTCCTTAACTAGCCCCATAGGGATTTCAAATGTCAAACCACATTGAAATAAACCCAACTCAAGGAAAACTGTTAGGGTACCCTTCATTCCGTGACATAACATTTTTTCTATTATCTCGCAAATCTCTGATTTTAGATGAGACTGACTTTATGACCAAAACTATCCTATTCACACTTTGTAGTCAATTTTAACACTTGAATCAATGAATCAATGATATCGATGTCACATAGGCTGTTTTCAAAAAGAGAAGTTGCTTTTTAGGGACAGTCGCTCTTTAAGCATGTTGCTATCTAAAACAAAACAACACAAGCAAACAAACTAATTGGTTCTTAATATAGTTGTATTACTTTGGTTTTTCAGTAAACACACAATGATCCACACATTTTCTTAAACCGTACTACCACAATACATCGATCTAGCCTTTCACTCTTCACTCCGTGGGGGACCCTTGCTCTATTAACAAATACAACGTTTTAGTCTCAATGTAAAACATAAATAAATAAAAGTCTGAATGAAACAATATATTTAGAGTAAAGAAAGCAAGGACAGAGTTAATCTGGTAGAACGTTCTGTTTGGACAGTTTGCTGGTGTTCTCTTTCCTGCTTGATCATAAAGATAATGTCTCAGAGCTCTCCAAACCTGCAACCTGAAAAGGGTTCAAATCTGCTATAACCTCATGACATGACAGCCATTGAACTATAGTTAAACTCCCCCTAATAAAGCAAACACATAATGCTGAAAGCATAGGCAGAACTAGCCTGGTCTAGTTCTCCCACAAACAGCCATGGCTCAGGGGGAGGAGCCTGTTACTCCTCTTTCTCCAGGGATATATTATTGATGTATAGACTCAGGCTGACTGGATGTCTCTGGCCCACAGGATGTCCTGGAACAACAGAACTTTATCATTACAACTCATTCTATTTCTATGGCTAGAACCCAAGCTGGTTTTAGTTCGGGTTCTGCTGTGACTCTGACCTGATGGATCGAGGACTACCCAGACGGGTTATTATGGCTCTCAGTGAGGACTCAGGCCCCTCTAACGTTAAGCCCAGCAGGCTGCTATACTGAACTTCTACAGTCTGATCCTTTCAGAACAGTCGGACTTGTTTCTTGAGCTCGTTTCTCTTCCACAGTGCCAGCCGGTCAAAATCAGGCATAGTCATCCTAAACACCCGGTAGAAGTCCTCAGGAGACAGGTGGCGCTGGCAAAGAGAGATTACACAAAGGTTAGTGTTGTTGCAGACATTGTCATAACCAACTCAGAAATGGAAATACAATTGACTTACTATATAGCATGTGCAGTGAGAGGTGTTCATTACTTGCATGTTAACAAACCTGAGAGAAACTCACCTCTAGCCTGGCTCTGTCCACGTCGTTGGGGGGCTGGTTCTGCCTCCTTATGGTGACCACCAACACATCATATGGGTAGATCTGAGGGAGGAATGGTTATGAGGAAAACATGACATTATTTTAGATTTTCACACCATACATAAACTATGCAATGCTGGCCATCCTATTGTCAACGAATCACAGATGTTTGCCTGGGTCATACATTCACCTGCACTTCCTCTGACAACAATCACACTTCCTGGTTCTGACCTGAGGTTAATAGTAAAGGTAAGATAGGATGGACACTAGTTGACTGTTCAGTCGGGACAACGTTCTCCATATCTCTCTCGGAATGGCTTTGAACCTCCTTCCCTGTCCAGACCTAATTTCCAGGTGAGTGGACCTGGGGTGAACCCGTCTCCTGAGAGGAGCAGAGGAGACTCTTATCTCTGTGACACCATGGACGAGGTCAATTCCTGTAGTAGGAAGTGTCCCGCCAGCCCAGACTTCCTCATAGAGACATAGGGAGAATCTCAATTGCATACAGCAGGTAGCCTAGCGGTTAGAGTGTTGGTCCAGGAACCGAAAGGATTCTGTTTTGAATAAAGGAGCTGTAAAGGTGAAAAATCAAATGTGTTCTTAAGCAAGGCACTTCGTCATAATTTACTCCAGGGGTGCCGTACTATTATGGCTGACCCTGTAAAACAACACAATTCACTGCAACAATTTGGTATACGGTTCCTCAATATCCTATTCTAGTGTTCTCTACTAGTGTTCTCATCAAGTGGTTTCTACTAGTGGTCTCTTCTAGTGTTCTCTACTAGTGTTCTCTACCAGTGTCCTCTTCTAGTGTTCTCTATTAGTGTTCTCTACTAGTGTTCTTTAGTAGTGTTCTATAGTAGTGTTCTCTACTAGTGTTCTCTTCTAGTGTTCTCTACTAGTGTTCACTACTAGTGTCCTCTTCTAGTGTTCTCTACTAGTGTTCTCTTCTAGTGTTCTCTACTAGTGTTCACTACTAGTGTTCTCTACAGCCAGCTTACATTTGGTTCAGTGATAGTCAGTTTGTTCATTAATTTGCGTAACATCTTACTTTGTATTCTGTAGAAAAAGAGAAAAAAAAGAGCTTATCACCACATTTATTCATATTCTCATTGGTTCTGTAATTTGTAAGTGCAATTATTGAAAGGTAAAGCCACGATTGCTTACCTCGGATTCCCCAGTTAACTGCACTGCTGCTGTCGTACTGGAAATAATCTGCACTCTGGGGTTGAAAGAGACAGATGACAAGAATAATTATTTTAGAGATACAAAAAAGTTATTGGTCTTTACTCTTGCTACGGGCTGGTTTGGGTCCACACAGGATCCATTTACAACACCCACATCCTGTGACCCCCCCCCAGCAGGGAACTCACCCTGTGCAGTCCGTTCCTGCCATAGCCTGGCAACGAGGCTGACTTGGAGATGAAGGAGTCTGAAAGACAAGAAACACAAGCATCCCAGCCATTCAGCCTGGGACCTGACCCATACACTGCGTCCCAGCAGAACACCGCAGCACGACTCAGTAGAAACACTGTGAGGGATGGGCAAGTAGCAATCTCTAACCGATTGCAAATGCAAGGCGATATAAGAGACAGCAGGGGGCGCTAACAGCAAACACAATGGAGAAGCCCTCTGTGATTTTCATTTACAGGCAATGAAATTACAAAGAGATGTCAAAGCCTGGATCGAAAGTGATTATTCTGAAGAATATTATGTACTGGATATTGCATTATTACATTGTTTTACGAAAAAGTATGAAAATGTGTTCCGGACAAGAGCGTCTGCTAAATGAATAAAATGTAAGAATGCCCCCCTCTACGATGCAACATGCACACTTTATAATCCTTGTGTAAACAATCATTAGGATAATTGATCTCAGGCTCTTGAAATGGCATTTGTTATCAATGTAATGACCATTGTCCCAGACAGAGAACAATCACAGGGTCAAAGAGAAATGACTCAATCAATGTCAGTGGTGTAAAGTACTTAAGTAAAAATACTTGAATGTACTGCTTAAGTCGTTTTTTGGGGGTATTTGTAATTTACTTTACTGTTGATATTTTTGACAACTTCTGCTTTTACTTCACTACATTCCTAAAGAAAATTATGTTCTTCTTACTCCATACATTTTCCCTGACACCCAAAAGTACTCGTTACATGTTGAATGCTTAGCAGGACATAAACATGGTCTAATTCACACACTTATCAAGAGAACATCCCTGGTCATCCCTACTGCCTCAGATCTGGCCGACTCACTAAAACACATGCTTCGTATGTAAATTATGTCTGAGTGTTGGAGCTTGCCTCTGGCTATCAGAAAATAAACTTTCAAAAACAAGAAAATGGAGCCGTCTGTTTTGCTTAATATAAGGAATTTGAAACAATTTATACTTTATACTTTTAATACTTAGGTATATTTTTGCAATTACATTTACTTTTGATACTTAAGTATATTTCAATCCAATACTACTCAAGTAGTATTTTACTGAGTGACTTTTAACTTTTACTTGAGTCATTTTCTATTAAGGTTTCTTTATTTTACCTCAAGTGTGACAGTTGGGTACTTTTCCACCACTGGTCAACATCAGACGAGAGACATTTTTTATTTCACCTTTATTTAACCAGGTAGGCTAGTTGAGAACAAGTTCTCATTTGCAACTGCGAGCTGGCATAGCTGTGAACCATAGCTGAAGAGCCCATGTTGACTCCCTCCTGCATACCGAAGGGATAATCAACAAGGGGCTATGTGTTCTGTGGAAGGTGTGCCATGACACGCTAGTGGAATGGCACTAACTTTACAAAAAGTGTTGCATTATTTTCCAGAGAACGCCCCCGAGTTGATTATCCTGCTTATATTACAGCTATAACACATTTTGCCGCTAGAAATGTATTAATTTAGCGGTAGAAATGTGACAACATCCACTGAAGTAGCTAGCACGTTTACTGAAGTAGATAGAACGTTTACTGAAGTAGCTAGCACGTTTACTGAAGTAGATAGCAGGTTTACCGAAGTAGCTAGCACGTTTACTGAAGTAGATAGCAGGTTTACTGAAGTAGCTAGCAAGTTTACTGAAGTAGCTAGTGTAACAGTATAACTTTAGACCGTCCCTTCGCCCATACCCGGGCGCGAACCAGGGACCCTCTGCACATCAACAACAGTCACCGAGGAAGCACCGTTACCCATCGCTCCACAAAAGCCGCCGCCCTTGCAGAGCAAGGGGAACCACTACTTCAAGGTCTCAGAGCAAGTGACGTCATCGATTGAAACGCTATTTAGCGCGCACCACCGCTAACTAGCTAGCCGTTTCACATCCGTTACACTAGCACGTTTACTGAAGTAGATAGCAAGTTTACCGAAGTAGCTAGCACGTTGCACGTTTACTGAAGTAGATTGCAAGTTTACTGAAGTAGATTGCAAGTTTACTGAAGTAGATAGCGAATTTACTGAAGTAGCTAGCAAGTTTACTGAAGTAGCTAGCAGGTTTACTGAAGTAGATTGCAAGTTTACTGAAGTAGATAGCACGTTTACTGAAGTAGATAGAACGTTTACGGAAGTAGATAGCAAGTTTACTGAAGTAGCTAGCATGTTTACTGAAGTAGATAGCATGTTTACTGAAGTAGATAGCATGTTTACTGAAGTAGATAGCATGTTTACTGAAGTAGATAGAACGTTTACTGAAGTAGCTAGCAGGTTTACTGAAGTAGATTGCAAGTTTACTGAAGTAGATTGCAAGTTTACTGAAGTAGATAGTGAGCTACAGCTACATCATAGAACATGTAAAAAGGAACTTCATAGCCATTTAATTATACCGTGAATTATAGGAAAATAATGCATGCTCTAGAATGCCCTTCAAGCCAATCAGAAACAAGTATTCAACAATGCCATGGTATAAACTGATGTAACTGTACTACTGTCCCCCGTGATGACCCTGTGATGACCCTGTCTATAGACAGACAATATACAGTAGGGCACTGATGCACCTCACTCACCACTGTCTGTACTGTAGTGGGATCTGGTGGGAGCTGAAAAGAGAGAGAGAGAGAGAGAGAGAGAGAGAGAGAGAGAGAGAGAGAGAGTGAAAAAGAGAGAATGAAAAAGAGAGACACATAGTTAGATACAGCCTCTGCCTGTACAAATGCACGGTTAAGTGTTCTCATCTGGTCTCATAAAGCTCCTATAATGGTTTCTCACCAGAGCCTTGAAACTAAAGACCTTCCTGATACAATCAGTCTTGAATCCAGGGTCATGACAATGATGAAAGATACCAAACACACAGCAGCTGTGGTTCACAAGTTTTAGTGAAGCTGTAGGGTACTTTACAACACGGATGATGGAGCGAAGGAAGAAGTCTACAGGGACATTAGATAACACTGTTTGTCTTAGTGAGGCGTAAGACGTATAACAAAGACGAACAAGAGATATACAACAACGAGAACTGAAATGACAGTAGGTTAAGTGCATCTTAAACAAGACATCTCAGTCTTCCGACTAGTTCTGACTACGACTGTGATATGCGGTTGTCTCACCTAGCTATCTGAAGACGAATTCACTGACCGTAACTCGCTCTGGATTGGAGCATCTGCTAAATGACAAAAAATGTCAACGTAGATGTGTCACGCCCTGGTCTTAGTATTCTGTGTTCTCTTTATTATGTTGGTTAGGCCAGGGTGTGACATGGGTGATTTATGTGGTGTGTTTTGTCTAGGGGTTTTGTAGTTTATGGGATTGTGTTCAGTTAAGTATTCTAGGTAAGTCTATGGTTGCCTAGAGTGGTTCTCAATCAGAGGCAGGTGTTTATCGTTGTCTCTGATTGGGAACCATATTTAGGCAGCCATATTCTTTAGGTCTCTTGTGGGTGATTGTTCCTGTCTCTGTGTTTTACACCAGTTTGGACTGTTTTCGGTTTTCTTATTGTGTATTATACATTGTTCAAGTTATCATCTTTATTAAAGATGTTTATAAATAACCACGCTGCATTTTGGTCCTCCGATCCTTCTCGCCTCTCCTCTTCAGATGAAGAGGAGGACGTCCGTGACAGAATCACCCACCAACCAAGGACCAAGCTGCGTGGTAACAGACGGCAACAGCAGCAGCAGCAGCAACAACAGCGGCCAGCCTCACAGGACTCCGGGACATGGGAGGAGATACTGAACGGAGAGGGACCCTGGGCACAGGCTGGGGAATATCGTCGCCCCAAAGCAGAGCTGGAGGCAACGAAAGCTGAGCGGCGGCGATATGAGGAGGCAGCACGGCAGCGCGACAGGTACGAGAGGCAGCCCCCCCCAAAATTGGGGGCACACGAGGTGTGGGGCTAAGCCAGGTAGCAGACCTGAGCTCACTCCTCGTGCTTGTTATAAGCAGCGCGTTACTGGTCAGGCACCGTGTTATGCGGTTAAGCGCACGGTGTCGCCAGTACGTGCCCATAGCCCGGTGCGCTATAGGGCAGCCCCCCCGAGAGTGTCATGCGAGTGCGGGCATCGAGCCAGGGCGTATGGTGCCTGCTCAGCGGGTCTGGTCGCTGGTACGCAGTTTTGGTCCAGGGCATCCTGTGCCGGCTCTGCGTGCTGTGTCTCCGGGGCGCTGGGAGGGTGCAGTGCGTCCTATGCCTGCGCTCCGCTCATGCCGGGCAAATGTGGGAGTGGAGCCTAAGGGAGAGGTGCGCGTAGTAGGCACTAGATCTCCCGTGCTTACCCACAGCCCGGTTCAACCTGTGCCTGCACTCTGGAGGGTCCGGGCTAGAGTAGTGATCCAGCCTGGGGGAGTGGTGCCAAGGCTGAGCACCAGAGCTCCAGTGCTCCCCCACAGCCCGGTCCTTTAGGTGCCTCCTCCTAACACCAGGCCTCCACGAGGTCTCCCCAGCCTGGTGGGTCCTGTGGCACCATGCTGTCTCTGTCTCCTCCCTACAGGTGTTCCCGCCCGGCGCCGCCAGAGTCTCCCGCCCGCCCGGCGCCGCCAGTCAGCATGGAGCAGCCAGAGCCGCCAGTCAGTGACAAGATGAATAACCGTTGCATCAACATACAGATGGCCTTCTGCTCTAACAGCTGCTCTCCCCACAGCATGTGTCTGTATATCAAAGTCCAAAATAGCCCCCTATTCCTCATATAGCGCCATGTGACCTGTGACCTCACAATATAGGGAAACGGGTGCCGTTTTGGGATGGACCCCCAGCGGTCAGGTTAAACACCCAGATCAATGGCTCCTTCAGAAAGCTTTCATGTGCATCACATCAGTCAATGTGTCTGGCTGGTGCTGGTCCTGGTCCTGGTCCAGGTCCTGTTCTCACTTTCCCCAAAGACACAACATCCATGAAACATGGCGGAAGCTTTAATGAGTCAACAATAAAACAGGCAGAGGGACATGCAGGAGGTGGCTACAACTGGAGTGGAGCTGTGGGGGAAGTCGTATGTACGCCCTACATAATACACATTCTCTCTCTCTCTCTCTCTCTCTCTCGTTTCCCCACCTTAACATGCAAACAGGCACTTAATGTGATGAGTACGGAGGAGGATCAATGTAAGTGTACACATCCTCCATCAGAGCAGTCTGAAACACATGACTAGTCTCAGCTCTATGAGGCTGTGGACTGATTGACAGACAGTATCTATCTCCAGCAATAAATAATTTCCTTCTTCTCTGCTCTCTGCTCTACTCTCCTCTCTGCTCTACTCTCTGCTCTATTCTCTGCTCTAAACTCTACTCTCTGCCCTACTATCTGCTCTGCTCTCTGCTCTGCTCTCTACTCCCTGCTCTCTACTCTCTGCTCCCTGCCCTGCTCTACTCTCTGCTCTCTGCCCTACTCTCTGCTCCTTGCTCTACTCTCTGCCATACTCTCTGTTCTGCTCTCTGCTCTACTCTCTGCCCTACTCTCTGCTCTCTACTCTGCTCTACTCTGCTCTCTGCCCTACTCTCTACTCTGCTCTACTCTCTGCTCCCTGCTCTACTCTCTGCCCTACTCTCTGCTCTACTCTCTGCTCTGCTCCCTGCTCTACTCTCTGCTCTACACTCTGCTCTACTCTCTGCTCTACACTCTGCTCTACTCTCTGCTCTGCTCTACTCTCTGCTCTACTCTCTACTCTGCTCCTTGCTCTACTCTCTGCTCCATGCTCTAATATCTGCTCTCTGCTCTACTCTGCTCTACTCTCTACTCTCTGCTCTCTGCTCCCTGCCCTACTCTCTGCTCTACTCTCTGCTCTATGCTCTCTGCTCCCTGCTCTGCTCCCTGCTCTCTGCTCTACTCTCTGCTCTATGCTCTGCTCCCTGCTCTACTCTCTGCTCTACTCTCTGCTCTATACTCTCTGCTCCTTGCTCTACTCTTTGCTCTCTGCCCTACTCTCTGCTCTATTCTCTGCTCTACTCTCTGCTCCCTGCTCTGCTCCCTGCTCTACTCTCTGCTCCCTTCTCCACTCTCTGCCTGCCTGTGTGTTATCATTAGAGATAAGACATGATAAACTGCCATGATCGCTAATCAGGTTCAGTTGGTCACAATGTATCAGTTTAATCAGGGAGAGGGGGGTGAAGGTCAATGTTGTGTGTGTGTGTGTGTGTTGGGATGCACAGCATTGTGCATGTCTTGCTATGTACATAATGTTAGGTTACTTCCGTGTTTATGTGCAGCAAATGCTTGAAGCATGGTTTTTGTGTGTGGTTGGGTGGGTTCCACATTCTACTGCTCTGCCCCCCACTGTGCTGCCAGTTTAGAGGGGGTCTGGGATATCCCCCACTGTGCTGCCAGTGTAGAGGGGGTCTGGGATATCCCCCACTGTGCTGCCAGTTTAGAGGGGGTCTGGGATATCCCCCACTGTGCTGCCAGTTTAGAGGGGGTCTGAGATATCCCCCACTGTGCTGCCAGTTTAGAGGGGGTCTGGGATATCCCCCACTGTGCTGCCAGGGTAGAGGGGGTCTGGGATATCCCCCACTGTGCTGCCAGTTTAGAGGGGGTCTGGGATATCCCCCACTGTGCTGCCAGTTTAGAGGGGGTCTGGGTTATCCCTCACTGTGCTGCCAGTTTAGAGGGGGTCTGGGATCCCCCACTGGGTTATCCCCACTGTGCTGCCACTGTGCTGCCAGTGTAGAGGGGGTCTGGGATATCCCCCACTGTGCTGCCAGTGTAGAGGGGGTCTGGGATATCCCCTGCCTGTGCTGCCAGTGTAGAGGGGGTCTGGGATATCCCCCACTGTGCTGCCAGTGTAGAGGGGGTCTGGGATATCCCCCACTGTGCTGCCAGTGTAGAGGGGGTCTGGGATATCCCCCACTGTGCTGCCAGTGTAGAGGGGGTGTAGTGCTGCCAGGGGAGGGGTCTGGGATATCCCCCACTGCGCTGCCAGTGTAGAGGGGGTGTAGAGGGGGTCTGGGATATCCCCCACTGTGCTGCCAGTGTAGAGGGGGTCTGGGATATCCCCACTGTGCTGCCAGTGTAGAGGGGGTGTAGTGCTGCCAGGGGGGGGTCTGGGATATCCCCACTGTGCTGCCAGTGAGGGGGTGTAGAGGGGGTCTGGGATATCCCCCACTGCGCTGCCAGTGTAGAGGGGGTGTAGAGGGGGTCTGGGATATCCCCCACTGTGCTGCCAGTGTAGAGGGGGTGTAGAGGGGGGTCTGGGATATCCCCCACTGGGAGTATCCCCACTGTGCTGCCAGTGTAGAGGGGGTCTGGGATATCCCCACTGTGCTGCCAGGGGGGGTCTGGGATATCCCCACTGTGCTGCCAGTGTAGAGGGGTCTGGGATGTGCTGCCAGTGTAGAGGGGGTCTGGGATATCCCCACTGTGCTGCCAGTGTAGAGGGGGTGTAGAGGGGGGGGTCTGGGATATCCCCACTGTGCTGCCAGTGTAGAGGGGGTCTGGGATATCCCCCACTGTCTGGGATATCCCCCACTGCGCTGCCAGTGTAGAGGGGGGGGGTGGGATATCCCCACTGTGCTGCCAGTGTAGGGGGGTCTGGGATATCCCCACTGTGCTGCCAGTGTAGAGGTGGTGTAGTGCTGCCAGTGGAGGGGGTCTGGGATATCCCCCACTGTGCTGCCAGTGTAGAGGGGGTGGTGTAGAGGGGGTCTGGGATATCCCCCACTGTGCTGCCAGTGTAGAGGTGGTGTAGAGGGGGTCTGGGATATCCCCCACTGTGCTGCCAGTGTAGAGGTGGTGTAGAGGGGGTCTGGGATATCCCCCACTGTGCTGCCAGTGTAGAGGTGGTGTAGAGGGGGTCTGGGATATCCCCCACTCCTATCTCAGCTGGAGCTGGGTGCTCTGTCTCTCCCTGGGTTCCCCTGACTAATCTATTAACAGTAGGAGAGGAAAGCACACAGGAACACCTGACAACACCCCCCCTCTCTCTCTTTCGTTCTCTTCTCCCCGTCAGTGTGTGATCCTCCAGTGTCTGGGTACAGAGACATTAATCATCACAGTCACAGGGATGGAAGCTCTGACCCCATATCAAGTCTGGCAACCCTGAGGGGGATCCCATATCGCAACAACATCCCTCTCACTTGAATTTCTACACCATCTGGCAACCCTGAGGGGGATCCCATATCGCAACAACATCCCTCTCACTTGAATTTATACACCATCTGGCAACCCTGAGGGGGATCTCATATCGATCCCACTTGAATTTAGACACCATCTGGCAACATCTCTCCCTCTCACTTGAATTTATACACCATCTGGCAACCCTGAGGGGGATCCCATATCGCAACAACATCCCTCTCACTTGAATTTATACACCATCTGGCAACCCTGAGGGGGATCCCATATCGCAACAACATCCCTCTCACTTGAATTTATACACCATCTGGCAACCCTCACCATCTGGCAAGGGGGATCTCAAAACAACATCCCTCTCATTTCACCATCTGGCAACCCTCACCATCTGGCAAGGTCTCAAAATATTTCAGCAATACGTAGCTACATACAGTATGTGATGGTACATAGATGGTTGATGTAAAGGCACAGCTCGGTGGTAGATTACATGGAGTGCGTCCCAAATGGGAACCTATTCACGACATAGTGCACTGGCCCTGGTCAAAAGTAGTGCACTATAACGGGAATAGGGATTCATCTGTAATACATCTGGATCGTCAAGACAGCGCTGAGTCATTATGGACCGGCTCCTCTTATAACAACATTTGTCAGTCAGTCAGCCCATCGGAGGCTGAGATTAAACTCATCCCTCATCTCTCTCTGTCTGTCTCAGACTCCTGACGCTCTACTCTCCTCTCACCTCCACACTGCTGCTGAGGAGCTAGCTCAGACAGACAGACAGACAGACAGACAGGCAGGCAGACAGACAGACAGGCAGGCAGGCAGGCAGGCAGGCAGGCAGCAGCTCAAAGTCCAGGAGAGATTTCCTGCAGCACTATTGGTCTTTGTGCAAGGTTTTATTTCTTAACCTTAAAGAACAAATTGTTATTTACAATGACGGCCTACCAAAAGGCAAAAGGCTTCCTGCGGGACGGGGGCTGGGATTACAAAATAAAAAATAAATACAATATAAATATAGGACGAAACACACATCCCAACAAGAGAGACAGCACAACACGACATAAAGACAGCACAGCAACACATGACAACACAGCATGGTAGCAACATAAGCAACACAACATGACAACAACATGGCAGCAACACAACATAAAGACAACAACATAGCAAGGCAGCAACACATGACAACACAGCATGGTAGCAACACAACATGGCAGCAACACAACATGACAACAACATGGCAGCAACACAACATGGTAGCAACACAGCATGGCAGCAACACAACATGGTAGCAACACAACATGACAACAACATGGCAGCAACAACATGGTAGCAGCACAACATGGTAGCAACACAGCATCACAACATGGCAGATGGTAGCAACACAACATGACAACAACATGGCAGCAACACAACATGGTAGCAGCACAACATGGTAGCAACACAAAACAGGGTATAAACATTATTGGGCACAGTCAACAGCACAAAGGGCAAGAAGGTAGAGACAACATCACGTGAAGCAGCCACAACTGTCAGTAAGAGTGTCCATGATTGCGTATTTGAATTAAGAGATGGAGATACAACTGTCCAGTTTGAGTGTTTGTTGCAGCTTGTTCCAGTCGCCAGCTGCAGCGAACTGAAAAGAGGAGCGACCCAGAGATGTGTGTTTTGGGGACCTTTAACTGGCAGAACGTGTTGAAGCAGCAGACACACAGTTCAGACACTCATCAGTACAACACAGGACATGCAACCAGAGGTCTCTTCACAGTCCCCAGGTCCAGAACAGAGGCTGGGAAACACACAGTTCAGACACTCATCAGTACAACACAGGACATGCAACCAGAGGTCTCTTCACAGTCCCCAGGTCCAGAACAGAGGCTGGGAAACACACAGTTCAGACACTCATCAGTACAACACAGGACATGCAACCAGAGGTCTCTTCACAGTCCCCAGGTCCAGAACAGAGGCTGGGAAACACACAGTTCAGACACTCATCAGTACAACACAGGACATGCAACCAGAGGTCTCTTCACAGTCCCCAGGTCCAGAACAGAGGCTGGGAAACACACAGTTCAGACACTCATCAGTACAACACAGGACATGCAACCAGAGGTCTCTTCACAGTCCCCAGGTCCAGAACAGAGGCTGGGAAACACACAGTTCAGACACTCATCAGTACAACACAGGACATGCAACCAGAGGTCTCTTCACAGTCCCCAGGTCCAGAACAGAGGCTGGGAAACACACAGTTCAGACACTCATCAGTACAACACAGGACATGCAACCAGAGGTCTCTTCACAGTCCCCAGGTCCAGAACAGAGGCTGGGAAACACACAGTTCAGACACTCATCAGTACAACACAGGACATGCAACCAGAGGTCTCTTCACAGTCCCCAGGTCCAGAACAGAGGCTGGGAAACACACAGTTCAGACACTCATCAGTACAACACAGGACATGCAACCAGAGGTCTCTTCACAGTCCCCAGGTCCAGAACAGAGGCTGGGAAACACACAGTTCAGACACTCATCAGTACAACACAGGACATGCAACCAGAGGTCTCTTCACAGTCCCCAGGTCCAGAACAGAGGCTGGGAAACACACAGTTCAGACACTCATCAGTACAACACAGGACATGCAACCAGAGGTCTCTTCACAGTCCCCAGGTCCAGAACAGAGGCTGGGAAACACACAGTTCAGACACTCATCAGTACAACACAGGACATGCAACCAGAGGTCTCTTCACAGTCCCCAGGTCCAGAACAGAGGCTGGGAAACACACAGTTCAGACACTCATCAGTACAACACAGGACATGCAACCAGAGGTCTCTTCACAGTCCCCAGGTCCAGAACAGAGGCTGGGAAACACACAGTTCAGACACTCATCAGTACAACACAGGACATGCAACCAGAGGTCTCTTCACAGTCCCCAGGTCCAGAACAGAGGCTGGGAAACACACAGTTCAGACACTCATCAGTACAACACAGGACATGCAACCAGAGGTCTCTTCACAGTCCCCAGGTCCAGAACAGAGGCTGGGAAACACACAGTTCAGACACTCATCAGTACAACACAGGACATGCAACCAGAGGTCTCTTCACAGTCCCCAGGTCCAGAACAGAGGCTGGGAAACACACAGTTCAGACACTCATCAGTACAACACAGGACATGCAACCAGAGGTCTCTTCACAGTCCCCAGGTCCAGAACAGAGGCTGGGAAACACACAGTTCAGACACTCATCAGTACAACACAGGACATGCAACCAGAGGTCTCTTCACAGTCCCCAGGTCCAGAACAGAGGCTGGGAAACACACAGTTCAGACACTCATCAGTACAACACAGGACATGCAACCAGAGGTCTCTTCACAGTCCCCAGGTCCAGAACAGAGGCTGGGAAACACACAGTTCAGACACTCATCAGTACAACACAGGACATGCAACCAGAGGTCTCTTCACAGTCCCCAGGTCCAGAACAGAGGCTGGGAAACACACAGTTCAGACACTCATCAGTACAACACAGGACATGCAACCAGAGGTCTCTTCACAGTCCCCAGGTCCAGAACAGAGGCTGGGAAACACACAGTTCAGACACTCATCAGTACAACACAGGACATGCAACCAGAGTGTCTCTTCACAGTCCGCAGGTCCAGAACAGAGGCTGGGAAACGCACAGGATTAAATAGAGCCATGACTACATAGAACTCTCTGGTAACCCAGGTAACATGACTACATAGAACTCTCTGGTAACCCAGGTAACATGACTACATAGAACTCTCTGGTAACCCAGGTAACATGACTACATAGAACTCTCTGGTAACCCAGGTAACATGACTACATGGAACTCTCTGGTAACCCAGGTAACATGACTACATGGAACTCTCTGGTAACCCAGGTAACATGACTACATGGAACTCTCTGGTAACCCAGGTAACATGACTACATGGAACTCTCTGGTAACCCAGGTAACATGACTACATGGAACTCTCTGGTAACCCAGGTAACATGACTACATGGAACTCTCTGGTAACCCAGGTAACATGACTACATAGAACTCTCTGGTAACCCAGGTAACATGACTACATGGAACTCTCTGGTAACCCAGGTAACATGACTACATAGAACTCTCTGGTAACCCAGGTAACATGACTACATAGAACTCTCTGGTAACCCAGGTAACTTAAGCTAGAAATAAAAACAGCTTAAGGCACGACAGGGACTGTGAAGAGACACACAGACATTTTGATATATTTTCTATTGTATTGTGCATTGTATAATTTATTGTATTATGTATGTGATGCGTGGGTTGGGGTACGACTGTGATATGTGGTTGTCTTGCCTGGCTATCTTAAGATGAAGGCACTAGCTGTGGATCTTTCTGGAAGGCAGCGTCTGCTGAACGGCTTGTATATTTATCTACAGTATGTATTGTATCTGTTGTGTTGTTTCCTGTTTGGACACTAGGAAGAGGAAGCGCTGCCTCAGCAGCAGGAGACTGGGGATCCTAATAAATACTATTTCTAGAACAGTAAGATGATCCATCCCGTCTCAATACTTGTGTCCGTGTGGATAAAAGGATGGACTGGGGTTTAGCACCAAGGATGGTGGTGAGATGTCTTACATCCGTTGACAGTGTTGCCGTAGCCCACATTGTGCAGGGCCTCTTTGCTGCCACTGCGGGAGTTGGTGCGGAGTTGGTGCGGGAGTTCCGTGCGCTGCTCCACGGGTCATTGTCATAGGAACCAGACCTGGCTTTCATCTCCTCCTTCAGAATCATACGGCCTATACCACCTTGGAGCTAGGGAAGAGAAGGAGAGGAGAGGAGGGGAGAGAGAGAGAGAGAGAGAGAGAGAGAGAGAGAGAGAGAGAGAGAGAGGGAGAGAATGAGAGGAGAGGGAGAGAAGGAGAGGAGAGAGAGAGAGATAGAGAGAGAAGGAGAGGAGAGAGAGAGAGAGAGAGAACGATACAGAACATGGAGAAGCAGGTGTAAGACAGACAGATGCAGGAGAGGAGAGAGAGAGAAATAGAGAGAGGGAGGAGGAAGAGAAGGAGAGAGAGAGAGAGAAAGAGTGAGGGAAGGAAAGAGAGTAGAGAGAGGAAATAGAGAGAGGGAGGGGGAAGAGAGAGAGATAAGTGAAAGAAGACAAAGAAAGAGAACACATGAGCATATGGCTTGAGCAGAGCAACAGGAATAATGTCTGGGGAAGAAGACTGTTTTGCCCTGTAGACAACATTCATTAAATATTTACAGCCATATCTTGCCAAAACAACAAATAAACAATGTTGAGTAGTGGTATTTCCTGAATTTTTCTGCATTTTGAATCTTTAAAGAAATAAAACATTCAGATAAATAAATAATTTATAGTACATTTAATATTGCAAAGATGGCTAATCAATGTTTCCTTTTCATTGGTCCACACTCTCTCAGTCACAAATACAAATGAATAGTATTTTGAATAGCATTTATTGTGTCATACTGACTCTGTTAAGACTTTGATTCCACCCATCCTCCTCTCCACCTGAGGAAAACCTCCGGGCACGAGTAGCTGAGATGAGACCGAGAGAGAGAGAAAAGGAAAGAAAGAAAGAAAGAATGAGAGAAAGGATAGAGAGGGAAATCACAACTACTGTTAAGACACAGCCTTTGAGAGAGATTTGAAATACTCAAGGTTGCTACACACAGGAATTCTATGATGAGACGTGCTCTCTTTAGTTCAAAAACATCTTGATCAATATATCAGTCAATTTCTCAATAACCCATTGAGCCAACAGTGAATCCTCTGGGTCCTTAGCAGCAGTACCTCTGGGAGAGGGAGTGTATGGGTAGTGGTTAGATGGTACCTCTGGGAGAGGGAGTGTATGGGTAGTGGTTAGACAGTACCTCTGGGAGAGGGAGTGTAGGGGTAGTGGTTAGACGGTACCTCTGGGAGAGGGAGTGTATGGGTAGTGGTTAGATGGTACCTCTGGGAGAGGGAGTGTCGGGGTAGTGGTTAGACGGTACCTCTGGGAGAGGGAGTGTCGGGGTAGTGGTTAGATGGTACCTCTGGGAGAGGGAGTGTCGGGGTAGTGGTTAGACGGTACCTCTGGGAGAGGGAGTGTATGGGTAGTGGTTAGACGGTACCTCTGGGAGAGGGAGTGTAGGGGTAGTGGTTAGACGGTACCTCTGGGAGAGGGAGTGTCGGGGTAGTGGTTAGATGGTACCTCTGGGAGAGGGAGTGTCGGGGTAGTGGTTAGACGGTACCTCTGGGAGAGGGAGTGTCGGGGTAGTGGTTAGACGGTACCTCTGGGAGAGGGAGTGTAGGGGTAGTGGTTAGACGGTACCTCTGGGAGAGGGAGTGTCGGGGTAGTGGTTAGATGGTACCTCTGGGAGAGGGAGTGTCGGGGTAGTGGTTAGACGGTACATCTGGGAGAGGGAGTGTACCTCTGGGAGAGGGAGTGTAGGGGTAGTGGTTAGACGGTACCTCTAGGAGAGGAAGTGTAGGGGTAGTGGTTAGACGGTACCTCTGGGAGTGTAGGGGTAGTGGTTAGACGGTACCTCTGGGAGAGGGAGTGTAGGGGTAGTAGTTAGACTGCTGGTGGTCGTGGTCAGGAGAGTACGAGTCGAGAAACTGGGAAGTCTGGAGGATGTTGTCGCTGGTTTTACTCTTAGTGGCCGAGTAGTTTGAATCATCTGTAGGGAGAGAACATGATGAGGTGAGAACACACACACACACACACACACACACACACACACACACACACACACACACACACACACACGTACACACACACACGTACACACACACCACTAATGATGGCAGGCAGCCTGAGAGAAAACCGTATTCCTCTCCCAGTAATGACTGATTGTCTAGCCGGATTGTTTTGGTGTTAATGCAGAGAAGGGCAGAGATGTGGTGGGGAATATTGCAGGGAGCTCCATACTGTGGAGCTTCAGTCTAGTTAGTCTCTAAAAGAGGACTGACAGAGGATTTAGATTTAGATAATCTGCAGCACCTGGTCTCACCTTACGTACTGCTGCCTCCCATTGAGGAGGGGTTACAGCAGCAACTAGATCACCTGCACAGGTTCTGTCAGACAGAGAGAGAGAGAGAGAGAGAGAGACAGAGAGAGAGACAGAGAGAGAGAGAGAGAGACAGAGAGAGAGAGAGAGAGACAGAGAGAGAGAGGAAGAGAGAGAGAGATGAAGAGAGAGAGAGAGAGAGAGATGGAGAGAGAGAAAGAGAGAGATGAAGAGAGAGAGAGAGAGAGAGAAGAGAGAGAGAGAGAGAGAGAGAGAAAGAGAGAGAGAGAAAGAGAGAGATGAAGAGAGAGAGAGAGAGAGAGATGAAGAGAGAAAGAGAGAGGAAGAGAGAGAGATGAAGAGAGGGGAGGTAAAGAAGATGAAAGAGGAGATAGATAGCGTTGATAATATCTGGTAAGTGGTCTGATAAAAATAGACTGCAGATAGGTAGACTGGCTCAGGTACTTACACAGAGGACAGTTGACCAAGGACAGTACAGAAGGATGAAGGGAGAGGGACTAGGAGAAGGAAGGTTATATTAGCCACATGTTGAAAATTGAGAGAGAGAGAGAGTCCTATAACTCATCATACCTCTGTCACCTCTCTGTTGATAGATGGCCCACCGGTACTCAGTGATTTCTATCTATCTAGCTACGCACTGCCGCTGGTGGGGGCCGATTGCATTGCAAATCATGAGGTAGCAATAACAATTGCAGGACAGGAGCACCATGTCGGAAGGCTGCGTGTCCTGATGTATTCAGAATCAGCTCTCAACATGTTGGACATTGAAACCAGTCTGGATCATTAGGTGGAAGTGGTAGCCCCCTGGCCTAAGGCATGTGTCTCACTCTTAACACATTATAATTGTGTTAGGTGTGTGTGGCGTGGTCTACACACTGTACACGACAGCCTGCCCGCGTCCCTATCGCTTGTACCCAGAGACTTGAATGTAATTCTGAATGAAGATACTCTGTTTCTCCTCCTCACTCTGGTGTTGGAATGGGAAACATGTTCAAACCATGTTACGTCTAGTGAACACAGAGACCGTGCTGCTCAATATGATGTCACAGAGACCGTGCTGCTCAATATGATGTCACAGAGACCGTGCTGCTCAATATGATGTCACAGAGACCGTGCTGCTCAATATGATATCACAGAGACAGTGCTGCTCAATATGATGTCACAAAGACCGTGCTGCTCAATATGATGTCACAGAGACCGTGCTGCTCAATATGATGTCACAGAGACCGTGCTGCTCAATATGATGTCACAGAGACCGTGCTGCTCAATATGATATCACAGAGACAGTGCTGCTCAATATGATGTCACAAAGACCGTGCTGCTCAATATGATGTCACAGAGACCGTGCTGCTCAATATGATGTCACAGAGACCGTGCTGCTCAATATGATGTCACAGAGACCGTGCTGCTCAATATGATATCACAGAGACAGTGCTGCTCAATATGATGTCACAAAGACCGTGCTGCTCAATATGATGTCACAGAGACCGTGCTGCTCAATATGATGTCACAAGAACATTCTTTTGCATCAATGCACGTACACAGACTTTGTCTGAGAGCACATGTGAGTACCTGTTCAGACTGGCTCAACAACTTGGTAGCGATGGCTTTATGTGCAAGTAAATACTGTAGGCTGTGTTAATGCTGAAGCATATGATCCCTGAATGTCTCGGTAGTACGTGTGTTGCTACTGTATCTTAACAGAAAAACACCATAAGTCTGTAAAGTACACAAACATACAGGACAGTGAACAGTACTTATAGACTGACACAGACATACTCTCATGGTCAGCAATGCACCTTGGTGATCTGCACAACTACTCAACCATGAAACAGGGAAACTGATTAGGCCTATCTCTGAAGTCTAGAGGTAAAACAACTAGTTGACCTATCTCTGAAGTCTAGAGGAAAAAACAACTAGTTGACCTATCTCTGAAGTCTAGAGGTAAAACAACTAGTTGACCTATCTCTGAAGTCTAGAGGATAAAACAACTAGTTGACCTATCTCTGAAGTCGAGAGGTAAAACAACTAGTTGACCTATCTCTGAAGTCGAGAGGTAAAACAACTAGTTGACCTATCTCTGAAGTCTAGAGGATAAAACAACTAGTTGACCTATCTCTGAAGTCGAGAGGTAAAACAACTAGTTGACCTATCTCTGAAGTCTAGAGGATAAAACAACTAGTTGACCTATCTCTGAAGTCGAGAGGTAAAACAACTAGTTGACCTATCTCTGAAGTCTAGAGGTAAAACAACTAGTTGACCTATCTCTGAAGTCTAGAGGATAAAACAACTAGTTGACCTATCTCTGAAGTCTAGAGGATAAAACAACTAGTTGACCTATCTCTGAAGTCGAGAGGTAAAACAACTAGTTGACCTATCTCTGAAGTCTAGAGGTAAAACAACTAGTTGACCTATCTCTGAAGTCTAGAGGATAAAACAACTAGTTGACCTATCTCTGAAGTCTAGAGGATAAAACAACTAGTTGACCTATCTCTGAAGTCGAGAGGTAAAACAACTAGTTGACCTATCTCTGAGGTCAACTAGTTGTTTTACCTCTAGACTTCAGAGATAGGTCAACTAGTTGTTTTACCTCTAGACTTATCTCTGAAGTCTAGACACAGCCATTAATGTCTAAACCGCTGGCAACAAAAGTGAGTACACCCCTAAGTGAAAATGTCCAAATTGGGCCCAATTAGCCATTTTCCCTCCCCGGTGTCATGTGACTCGTTAGTGTTACAAGGTCTCAGGTGTGAATGGGGAGCAGATGTGTTAAATGTGGTGTCATCGCTCTCACACTCCCTCCTAGTGACTGGTCACTGGAAGTTCAACACGGCAAAGAACTCTCTGAGGATCTGAAAAAAAGAATTGTTGCTCTACATCAAGATGGCCTGGGCTATAAGAAGATTGCCAAGACCCTGAAACTGAGCTGGCCAGTGGCCAAGACCGTACTGCGGTTTAACTGGACAGGTTCCACTCAGAACAGGCCTCGCCATGGTCGACCAAAGAAGTTGAGTGCACGTGCTCAGCGTCATATCCAGAGGTGGTCTTTGGGAAATAGACGTATGAGTGCTGCCAGCATTGCTGCAGAGGTTGAAGGGATGGGGGGTCAGCCTGCCAGTGCTCAGACCATACGCCGTACACTGCATCAAATTGGTCTGCATGGTTGTCGTCCCAGAAGGAAGACTCTTCTTAAGATGATGCACAAGAAAGCCTGCAAACAGATTGCTGAATACAAGCAGACTAAGGACATGGATTACTGGAACCATGTCCTGTGGTCTGATGAGACCAAGATAAACTTATTTGGTTCAGATGGTGTCAAGTGTGTGTGGCGGCAACCAGGTGAGGAGTACAAAGACAAGTGTGTCTTGCCTACAGTCAAGCATGGTGGTGGGAGTGTCATGGTCTGGGGCTGCATGAGTGCTGCCGGCACTGGGGAGCTACAGTTCATTGAGGGAACCATGAATG
This sequence comes from Oncorhynchus nerka, assembly GCF_034236695.1. Classification (NCBI taxonomy): domain Eukaryota; kingdom Metazoa; phylum Chordata; class Actinopteri; order Salmoniformes; family Salmonidae; genus Oncorhynchus; species Oncorhynchus nerka. The sequence goes on along the minus strand of NC_088405.1, from coordinate 91,244,387 downwards.
CCAACATGTACTGTGACATACTGAAGCAGAGCATGATCCCCTCCCTTCGGATACTGGGCTGCAGGGCAGTGTTGTGTCTTTACTATCATTAACTGAAGACTGATAGTTTTAATCAAAGATTCTCTGTAATTAGTTATTACGCGATCAACTGATTAATCACGTAACTAATTAACTAGGAAGTCGGGGCACCAAGGAAAAATATTCAGATTACAAAGTTCATTTCCTAAAAATAACTTTACAGATATTTTATCTGATCATTTAGTGTTCGAATGAATTAATTATTTACTTTACCTCACGTTAGTCTCATTCCGAACGTCGTAAATGGTTGATTATCTGCACGAACCCAGTCCTCACTATGAGTCATCCATACATCAATTGTCTTAAATGATTTATTTATTACTAACTAAGTAATTCACAGAAATGCATAAACAAACAAGGTAAATGTGGTTACATGAAATGATAGGAGAATGTGCCCTAGTGGGCTAAACCAGCATGGTGGCCTGTTAGACAGAGGAGAAGTGGAGAATGTGCCCTAGTGGGCTGAACCAGCATGGTGGCCTGTTAGACAGAGGAGAAGTGGAGAATGTGCCCTAGTGGGCTGAACCAGCATGGTGGCCTGTTAGACAGAGGAGAAGTGGAGAATGTGCCCTAGTGGGCTGAACCAGCATGGTGGCCTGTTAGACAGAGGAGAAGTGGAGAATGTGCCCTAGTGGGCTGAACCAGCATGGTGGCCTGTTAGACAGAGGAGAAGTGGAGAATGTGCCCTAGTGGGCTGAACCAGCATGGTGGCCTGTTAGACAGAGGATAAGTGGAGAATGTGCCCTAGTGGGCTAAACCGGCATTGCAGCTTGTTAGACAAAAGGGGAAGTGGGGGTCGACTAAGAAGTCACTACAGAGTGATAATTATAACAATTGAAATGCTAATCCTTTACACATGAACACTCACTCATTCGGGAACAATTGCAATCAATATATATATTTACGCTCAGTGTGTCGTCTTAATCGCTGGTGAAAACGACCCCAAACACACCTCCAAGACGACCACTGCCTTGCTGAAGAAGCTGAGGGTAAAGGTGATGGACTGGCCAAGCATGTCTCCAGACCTAAAACCCTATTGAGCATCTGTGGGGCATCCTCAAACGGAAGGTGGAGGAGTGCAAGGTCTCTAACATCCACCAGCTCTGTGATGTCGTCATGGAGGAGTAGAAGAGGACTCCAGTGGCAACCTGTGAAGCTCTGGTGAACTCCGTGCCCAAGAGGGTTAAGGCAGTGCTGGAAAATGATGGGGGCCACACAAAATATTGACACTTTGGGCCCAATTTGGACATTTTCACTTAGGGGTGTACTCACTTTTGTTGCCAGCGGTTTAAACATTAATGGCTGTGTGTTGAGTTAATATGAGGGGACAGCAAATTTACACTGTTATACAAGCTGTACACTCACTACTTTACATTGTAGCAAAGTGTCATTTCTTCAGTGTTGTCACATGAAAAGATATACTCAAATATTTACAAAAATGTGAGGGGTGTACTCACTTTTGTGATATACTATATATATATATGTCAGTCCCTTTGGTTCCCTATATATATATATATATATATATATATATGTTTCTCCCTTTGGTTCCTTCCCCAGGCGTCATTGTTTCTGTCCCTGTGTCATGTCTATGCGTTGTTCTTGTTTCTTATTTAATGTTATGTTTATTTATAAAAAACCTCCCTGAACTTGCTTCCCGACTCTCAACGCACATCGTTACAACAACATCACATTAAAAAATAAAATATATTTGATTTACACCACAAAAAAAATGACGGAAGATGAAATATTGCCAATAGCTCCTCATCCTCTGAGGCACGGTATGAGGCACGGTATGAGGCACGGTATGAGGCACGGTATGAGGCACGGTATGCTTCCAATGCTACAATTGACGGTGGTTCATCTTTTAGCTTGATCATTGTTGTAAGAGGTTGATACATTCAACTGTGTGGTTCTGTTGGGACACACACACAACAAACACATCAATCACAGCTACATCACATCACAGACAATGCCTCACGGCAGGCAGCCCCACACATATACCAGGTCGCTTATAGATGGGAGGTTTCCTGGAGATGTTCAGATCCCCTGTGGCTGAGGACACACAATGAGAGAGGAGATGAAACATTGAAAAGGTAAGAAGAAGAGTAGGGAGGGGAAAGGTCAATCTTATAGATCCACCGGGATGGAGAGTACATGATAGAAGAGGAAAGTACTAACGTTGTTAGAAGTTGTATTGTGTTGTATTGTATTGTATTCTATTGTGTTGTGTTGTGTTGTGTTGTATTGTATTGTGTTGTATTGTTGTATTGTGTTGTGTTGTGTTGTTGTATTGTGTTGTGTTGTATTGTGTTGTTGTGTTGTGTTGTGTTGTATTGTGTTGTTGTGTTGTGTTGTGTTGTATTGTGTTGTGTTGTGTTGTATTGTTGTATTGTGTTGTATTGTTGTGTTGTTGTGTTGTGTTGTGTTGTGTTGTGTTGTGTTGTATTGTATTGTATTGTATTGTGTTGTATTGTTGTATTGTGTTGTGTTGTATTGTTGTATTGTGTTGTGTTGTGTTGTTGTATTGTATTGTGTTGTATTGTGTTGTATTGTGTTGTATTGTATTGTGTTGTGTTGTGTTGTATTGTATTGTGTTGTATTGTGTTGTATTGTATTGTATTGTATTGTGTTGTATTGTTGTATTGTGTTGTGTTGTGTTGTATTGTGTTGTATTGTGTTGTGTTGTATTGTATTGTGTTGTATTGTGTTGTATTGTATTGTATTGTATTGTATTGTATTGTATTGTGTTGTGTTGTATTGTTGTATTGTGTTGTGTTGTATTGTTGTATTGTGTTGTGTTGTGTTGTTGTATTGTATTGTATTGTGTTGTATTGTGTTGTTGTGTTGTGTTGTATTGTGTTGTATTGTTGTATTGTGTTGTGTTGTTGTATTGTGTTGTATTGTTGTATTGTGTTGTGTTGTATTGTTGTATTGTGTTGTGTTGTGTTGTTTTATATTGTATTGTGTTTGTGTTGTGTTGTATTGTGTTTAATGTGTTGTATTGTATTGTGTTGTATTGTGTTGTATTGTATTGTGTTGTATTGTTGTATTGTGTTGTGTTGTATTGTTGTATTGTGTTGTGTTGTATTGTTTGTATTGTGTTGTGTTGTATTGTTGTATTGTATTGTATTGTGTTGTGTTGTGTTGTATTGTGTTGTGTTGTATTGTTTGTATTGTGTTGTATTGTGTTGTATTGTATTGTGTTGTGTTGTTGTGTTGTGTTGTGTTGTATTGTGTTTGTATTGTGTTGTGTTGTGTTGTATTGTGTTGTATTGTATTGTATTGTTGTTGTATTGTGTTGTATTGTGTTGTGTTGTGTTGTATTGTGTTGTATTGTATTGTATTGTGTTGTATTGTTGTATTGTGTTGTGTTGTATTGTGTTGTGTTGTATTGTGTTGTATTGTGTTGTGTTGTATTGTTGTATTGTGTTGTGTTGTATTGTTGTATTGTTGTATACATTTTACATTTAAGTCATTTAGCAGACGCTCTTATCCAGAGCGACTTACAAATTGGATTGTTGTATTGTGTTGTATTGTATTGTATTGTATTGTGTTGTATTGTGTTGTTGTGTTGTATAGTGTTGTTGTGTTGTATTGTGTTGTATTCTAGTGTGTTGTGTTGTATTGTGTTGTATTGTATTGTATTGTGTTGTGTTGTATTGTTGTATTGTGTTGTATTGTATTGTATTGTGTTGTGTTGTATTGTTGTATTGTGTTGTTGTGTTGTATTGTGTTGTATTCTAGTGTGTTGTGTTGTATTGTGTTGCACTGTGTTGTATTGTGTTGTGTTGTATTGTGTTGTATTGTGTTGTATTCTATTGTATTGTGTTGTATTGTGTTGTTGTGTTGTATAGTGTTGTTGTGTTGTATTGTGTTGTGTAATGTGTACTGTAAGACTGTACCCTGTATATAAAATAAATAATCCATTTTGCCAATCTCCTGCCATCCTTGTCTGGACTCTAATGGCTGATTAAAGTGACACCATCAATACAACAGATGGTGTATAATGGGTTCTGCTGTGCATGTACACTATATGTAAGCATTGAGGCGCGAGGGGCTGTGGTATATGGCCAATCTACCACGGTTCAGGGCTGTTCTTAGGCACGACGCATCGCGGACCCCCAACGTGCTGTTTTGCTGTTATAAACTGGTTACCAACGTAATTAGAGCAGTAAAAATACATGTTTTGTCATACCCGTGGTACACGGTCTGATATACCAACGGCTGTCAGCCAATCAGCATTCAGGGCTCGAACCACCCAGTTTATAAAGGCAAATGAAACAAAACATCAGATGGAGAGGGGACGACGGACACAGCATCTGGTTACAACAGACACTCAGCACAGAGAATAGAAAAGGAAGAGCTAGTGACAGATGACGGCAGGGTAACAAAGACACACCACCAGTGATGACGTCTGCATAATGGCAATGATGGATGGGGTGAGGGTGTCATCGTGAAGGAGGCAAGCGATGCAGAGAGACATGGTACTACACACAGCCAGTCAGTGGCAGGCTGACTACATGCAGTTAGTAGGGTGCAAGATGTCCCCACATTGGGACCACCACCACCAGCATCACCACCAGCATCACCATCATCACTACCACCACCATCAACACCACCACTACTATCACCACCACCAACATCACTGCCTGGTTTAGATCTTAGATATCAGTTTGTCTCTGTGAATGGTTTGTCCTCTGACAAATCAACTGTAAATTTCGGTGTTCCTCAAGGTTCCGTTTTAGGACCACTATTGTTTTCACTATATATATACTATTTCACTGCTATGCGGATGACACACAGCTGTACATTTCAATGAAACATGGTGAAGCCCCAAAATTGTCCTCGCTAGAAGCATGTGTTTCAGACATAAGGAAGTGGATGGCTGCAAACTTTCTACTTTTAAACTCGGACAAAAGAGAGATGCTTGTTCTAGGTCCCAAGAAACAAAGAGATCTTCTGTTGAATCTGACAATTAATCTTAATGGTTGTACTGTCGTCTCAAATAAAACTGTGAAGGACCTCGGCATTACTCTGGACCCTGATCTCTCTTTTGAAGAACATATCAAGACCATTTCAATGACAGCTTTTTTCCATCTACGTAACATTGCAAAAATCAGAAACTTTCTGTCCAAAAATGATGCAGAAAAATTAATCCATGCGTTTGTCACTTCTAGGTTAGACTACTGCAATGCTCTACTTTCCGGCTACCCGGATAAAGCACTAAATAAACTTCAGTTAGTGCTAAATACGGCTGCTAGAATTCTGACTAGAACCAAAAAATGTGATCATATTACTCCAGTGCTAGCCTCCCTACACTGGCTTCCTGTCAAAGCAAGGGCTGATTTCAAGGTTTTACTGCTAACCTACAAAGCATTACATGGGCTTGCTCCTACCTATCTCTCTGATTTGGTCCTGCCGTACATACCTACACGTACGCTACGGTCACAAGACGTAGGCCTCCTAATTGTCCCTAGAATTTCTAAGCAAACAGCTGGAGGCAGGGTTTTCTCCTATAGAGCTCCATTTTTATGGAATGATCTGCCTACCCATGTCAGAGACGCAAACTCGGTCTCAACCTTTAAGTCTTTACTGAAGACTTATCTCTTCAGTGGGTCATATGATTGAGTGTAGTCTGGCCCAGGAGTGGGAAGGTGAACGGAAAGGCTCTGGAGCAACGAACCGCCCTTGCTGTCTCTGCCTGGCCGGTTCCCCTCTTTCCACTGGGATTCTCTGCCTCTAACCCTATTACAGGGGCTGAGTCACTGGCTTACTGGGGCTCTCTCATACCGTCCCTGGGAGGGGTGCGTCACCTGAGTGGGTTGAGTCACTGATGTGATCTTCCTGTCTGGGTTGGCGCCCCCCCTTGGGTTGTGCCGTGGCTGAGATCTTTGTGGGCTATACTCAGCCTTGTCTCAGGATGGTAAGTTGGTGGTTGAAGATATCCCTCTAGTGGTGTAGGGGCTGTGCTTTGGCAAAGTGGGTGGGGTTATTTCCTTCCTGTTTGGCCCTGTCCGGGGGTGTCCTCAGATGGCCACAGTGTCTCCTGACCCCTCCTGTCTCAGCCTCCAGTATTTATGCTGCAGTAGTTTATGTGTCAGGGGGCTAGGGTCAGTTTGTTATATCTGGAGTACTTCTCCTGTCCTATTTGGTGTCCTGTGTGAATTTAAGTGTACTCTCTCTAATTCTCTTTCTCTCTTTCTTTCTCTCTCTCGGAGGACCTGAGCCCTAGGACCATGCCTCAGGACTACCTGACATGATGACTCCTTGCTGTCCCCAGTCCACCTGGCCGTGCTGCTGCTCCAGTTTCAACTGTTCTGCCTTATTATTATTGGACCATGCTGGTCATTTATGAACATTTGAACATCTTGGCCATGTTCTGTTATAATCTCCACCCGGCACAGCCAGAAGAGGACTGGCCAACCCCTCATAGCCTGGTTCCTCTCTAGGTTTCTTCCTAGGTTTTGGCCTTTCTAGGGAGTTTTTCCTAGCCACCGTGCTTCTACACCTGCATTGCTTGCTGTTTGGGGTTTTAGGCTGGGTTTCTGTACAGCACTTTGAGATATCAGCTGATGTAAGAAGGGCTTTATGAATACATTTGATTTGAAGTTTGATTTACCACCACCACCACCACTATCACCATCACCACATTCACCACCATCACCACTATCACATTCACCATCACCACATTCACTACCATCATCACCACCATCA